>NC_079202.1:3731672-4054172 GCF_026745355.1 Beta vulgaris subsp. vulgaris | reverse complement strand
AAACCACATTTATGTTCCCGATATACAACCAACAACAAATGCAAGCCTAAGAATCTACACAATAGTTACATTATACCTCATATAATCATGTTCAAAATGAAAATGGGGTTAAAGGACGCGATAAGTACGATTTGGGAGCGAAAAGACAAAACTATGCCTAAAATGAGCTTTTCGTTCCCAATATTCAACGTACAACAATTGCAAACCCAAAAATCTACACAATAGTTACATTATGCCTCATATAGTCATGTTCAAAATGAATTTGGGGTTAAATGAATCGATAAATACGATTTGGAAGCGTAAAAGGCGAAAATAGGCCTAAACTAACATATACAAATAAGTTACATACCTTTTGAAGATCATCGACGTTAGTGCAACGATTGACGATATCGAACATGTACCTCAGCACGTAATAGCCACATGCAAGTCCATCTTCTTGTTGCAGACACTACATGTTTACCAAAGGATGCATCCAATGACATTCATGTTAGATGTGTAGTATGTGGCTAAAAGTGTTTCTATATAAGGACAAAAAAATTAATTATATGATACCTCGACTGATGTCCAAACAGGAGCTTTTGATGCTCGAAGTCCTGTCGCACTAACACGCTTCATCACACTACATCAATACATTATTATAAGATTAGATGTACTAACTGTTTGTATATATAAAGATGATGAATTATGTGTAATATTAATAAGTGCGCATATATTGAGTTTCGATTAGGCTACCTATTTAACAATGATTTGATTAGTAAGGACTGTGGTGGTTGTCGACACAAATAATCAAAGTGGTAGATTTTGTTACGTGACAAACATATCGCAAGCAATGTCCAATGAGCCCTACAACAAGAAAATATAGTTATTATTGATCGTAGAACAATTAATAGGTCAATTTAATTATCGAATAATAAAAGTAAAGTGGGTTTAAGAAGCATACTTTTCAATATAAGGAACAAGAATGATCTTATGATATCCAATACGAGAAGATGCTTTGAAACTCATATCGAGATACTCTTTCATTTCGGATTTGTTTTATAATCAATTGTCATCTCGTATTATGTTTGGACATAACCAACCAAACATTGACTCGTCACTAGATTTCACAATCAATTCATTGTATAATAACCTGAGAAATCATATTGATTAAAAGAAAACTTACTTATTACGGAAGTTGAATTGAAAACTACTTAAGGCATATGTATATGTATATTTAATTTATATACTTATGTATTACCTCATGAATGTTTGTATCATGGACACATTCAACTCTACCCTACATAAGAATTCTTTAATATCAACCTTAGAAATGAATGTCGACGAGTCCTCAAAGTAGTGGAATTGTTGCTCTGCCAAAGGAACGTCAATTGTACTATCATTGGGTAAATCGCTAGCGCACTCATGTAACCAAAAGCATGGAATACTAAGGCATCACACCACCTCTGGATCGATAATAAGTGATTCTTTGTCATAGAAACCTTTTCCTTCACCACATTTCGTTCACCTTCATCGCGTCGGCCTTCCTCAGGTGAACATGCCTTCTTTCCCATCCTGTCATGTGAGTCGGCCTTCCCCGAAACCTAGTAATTAGTTAAAGTAAAGATATTACTGACAATCATAGAAACTATAAAAGAAAACACGCATATATATATATATATATATATATATATATATATATATATGTTAGTCATTGTACCTCATCTGAAAACCGTACCAATGCACGCGGCCATAGAACATAACTGCTTAGGGCATCATTTAGTGACTATAGACCAACTTCTGGCTTCGGCAGCGAAAGAGGTAATTCTTCGAAACCAGACACAATCCCATTGAGGCTGACCACATAGTGAATATCATCCACTAACTGGTTGTGCAATCGTACTCGGTCACTAGGGGGTTGTGCATGGCCATAAGCTACGAGAATGAAACTATCATAACCATCTCCTCGAGCTAATAGTTCACATGGTGTCTCTTCCTTAAAAAAACTCTATTTATAGTTAGTCTATGAAACAACATATATATAATAAGAATTTCATGCATTTAAGAACAATAGTTGTGTAACAAAGCAAAGGGATTAAGTGATTACCTTCAACTCCATTACTACAGCTGGATCAGGCTGGCTAGGTGTAACCCTTCTTGAATGTAGCAAAAGTCGGTAAACCCATTTGCTCCAAAATGGCGTTGAAATTCTATGTCATCTCCTCTCTGAGCTCCTCCCAAATTGCGGCTTTCATAGCCTCCACATCTACTGAAGCTGCCGAATTCACACTACTTGCACTCGATCTTGTTGTTGTAGTGTATTGATCACCATATACCTTTCTCAAACCGAGGCGGACACCTCCTACGCTCCTTACGCGTCCTTAGTGGTCCTTTTCTAAAGATTCGTGCAATGCATCAATGTGTCCTTTAGGAGTGAACTCACCAGTTGCCTCTTTTTCCTTTAAGCCAATCTACATGAGGATAAGAGAGAAATGCTCGTGAGCGCACAAGTTATATTATATATACCTTCTATAACCATATAATCTGTACTTACAATGGCGTTGGCTATTTGTTGTATTCCGAGATCAGGCAAGACTCTTTTTCCCTTTGCATCAACCCCATGCATCGAACACCACCAATCGAGGACTCTATCTGGTTGTCAAGGTTGTGCAACTGTTGTCGTTAAGCTAGTCCCCGTTGCCGTTGTCGACCCTATCGTAGGGTAATGGCTGAACATTCACTTCTCTCTCGCCTCACTGTACGAATGAGCACCCAAATGATGATAATACTTCCTAGCTTTTGCACTCGCGCTAGTTTTCTCACGAGTTGCCTAAAACACACAATTATAAACAAAGGTTAGGTATGGTGTTATACAATAATACTGGATCTAAGTGTATTAATTCTTAATAAAATATTCTTACAATAGCTTCTGGATTGTTTTTTTGGCAACAAATGCTTCCCACTCTTCAGGTTTGATAGTCCTCCATATCTGAAATGGTAATTTGGAGGGTGCAGATGATGTTTTCGGTGAAGCCTCATAACCGCCTTGTGTTTATCCGCCGTAGATGTTCTTCTTCTTTATACCTACTACTTTTGTCCGCTTAGTGATCCACCCAGAAACTAACTTAGCCTTGAAATCTCTGAATCTCTGGGCAACTACGGATATAAATACATTCTTCTTGGCTTCATCATCTTCGATATTGAATTAATTCTACAAAAAACGTAGTTCACAAACTAGTAAATATTACACATATATTTAACTAAATAATTAAGAATCTAATCGTTATTGTACGTGAAGCTTACCATAGTATCTTCCCATATACATTTCTTCAACCCCTCGGGCACCTCTTTCCATGAGTGGAGAATGGAGAGTTTATGCATGCAAATGCCAACTTGCATGACATACTTTTGACACCATTTTCCACAAGGTTGCCCCAAATGATCGTACTCCAAAGTCATAAGGGTGTGTTTCCCTAGTGACTTTGCAGGTCCCCTTCCTTTTCTCTTTTTCGTCGCCAATGACTTCCTAAACATTTGTGCATTTATTTCTTCACGGCGAGGTCGAACCAATTTACCCTGTTCCTTTCTCACATTGAAAAACTCATCCTCGGTAGTGTGTTCCGCACTCGTGCTCATATCCGTATGCACCTCCGCCATGTCCTTGAAATTGTACAAATATAAGCTATTAATATAAAAAAATTAAACTGGGGGTGGGGCAGTGGGGGGAAGGGTGTGCAGTGGGGTGGGGGAGGAAGGCAGTGGGGGCTGTGCAGGGTGCTGTGGGGTGGCGCAGTGGGGTGTGCAGTAGGGGGAGGGGAGGGGTGCGGGGGGGGGAGGTGTGTAGTGTGTTGTGGAGGGGGGGAGGTGTGCAGTGTGTAGTGGGGAGGGGGCAGCAGGGGAGGGGAGGAGTGCAGCAGGGCAGAGGGGGAGGGGAAAGGTGCAGCAAGGGAGGGGAGGGGTGCAGCAGGGGTGGGGCAGTGGGGGGAGGGGTGTGCAGGGGAGGGGGCAGTGGAGGGGAGGGGTGCAGTAGGGCAGTGAGGGAGGAGAGGGGGAAGTAGGGGAGGGGTGCAGTGATGAGTCATATTAATATAGGTATTTCATGATGCATTTAGGTTGCATTTTAGGATCATTTAGTTGCATTCTTAGTCCATTATTGCATATAGTTACTTAAGTTGAGAAGATATTACTCTTGTGGGTGTTTTCGGTGTTTTTGGTAGTTTTCAGGTATTGAGAACACAATTGGAGTATTATTGGACAAGCTTAAGCATGAGAAGCATCTAGGAAGGAGCTAAGTCAAATGAGAAGTCCAAAGGGCATCTTCAAGTCGGATTGCAACCCAAACATAGCGGAAACGTATTAAAAGAAGTATGGAAATTAAGTCATGTGCACTCTTTTGATCATAACTTATTATCCAGAGATCGGAATTCAGTGATTCCAGTGGGGTTGGATACTAGACTTGAAGAGCTTTCCAAGGGTATATTACACACCCCGATACGTCTTCTAGTTTGCGAGATATGGTCTTTGCAAGTTGACGCTGTTTTGCAGGCCGAAAATCCGCGGCCGCGGATTATTCCGGGTTTCCTAGTCGAATAAGGCTTTATCTTTTGACGAATTAGACTCTATTTTTCAAGTTGTTTTAGGAAATAGAAAGGTATAAAGACTCAAGGGAATATTATTATTTCCTATCTTATTTTCTATCTGGTTTTTCCATCGTTAATTCATTAAAGATTAGAACTCTTTTTCTCTCAATTATTGAAGAACCCTAGTTTTGCTTTTTCCCCAATTACATTGAATTTTCAATATAAGCTTTGATTTTTGCAAGATTGGTTCTACAATTGGTATTATTTCTCTTCTCTTCTTATTCCTATTCAATCCTTTATTATTAATTCATGTTTGCTTATTTAATTATGAATATGTTCTCCCCAATTATGATTGAGTAGTCTATTTATAGGGCTTAGGGGATCCATGATCAATTAGGAAGGGATGTTTTATTAAAGTATTGATTTTTATTAATGCATGTTGATTCCTATTGAATTTTTATGTCTATTCAATCCAATTTGGCCAGATTTGATTGTTATAGTGTTGCAATATTAGGTTATGCGCCGAGAGGTATAAACTTGATATTACGGCTAGTTTCAATAGGTAGAATTGGTGTTAATAAATTGCGAGAGCCTGTTAATATCGTTCTATGCTTGATTTAGACTTGAGAGAGCGAATCAATCTGTTTAACTGCATTATTAATCGTTGATTTTTGTGTTTCATCCCGAAATATTGATCATTGGTGAACCTATGCCCTAGATTTTTTATTATTGATAATTCTTGATATATTCATAATTTAGTTTAGTATAATTACTCAAAAACACTCGTTCCAATACTCTAGATTTGACTGACAATTAGGAAAAGAACACTGTTTCTCTGTGGATTCGACCATACTTCCCTGACTACTATTTGTTAGAGGACTTAGGATTACTTTTGATAAGGTGATACGACTTTAGCCTGTCATGCAGCAGGGCAGTGGGGGAGGGGAGGGGTAAGTAGGGGAGGGGAGGGGTGCAGTGATAAGTGTGTTTCAAACGTACTTTATGGACTCCTTTTAGCTCATTTTGATCCTCTTTCTCCCCTTTCTTCCCTCTTTATTCTCCCTTTCCCCTTCTATTTCATTCACTTGATCATACTTGATCATAGTGATATTTTGCTAGATTTTTAGTCATTTTTGACCGAATTTCTAGTACATTTGCTTTCACCTTGTTTTGCCATGTTCTTGATATAGGTGAAGCTACTAAGATGGCTACAATTTGTAAATTTGGAAAAGGTAGCAATGAAAACAAAGCACACATTGATAAATGGTGCGCTTGCACCATTCCCCATGTCCGCTCGCACAAAGGAGCACATTGCACAATGAAATCTTGAATGGAGAACTTCAAATGGACATAACTTTCAAACCATAAATCGGATGAAAGTAATTCCAGTTGGAGGTGAAAGCTCGTTTCGATATCTTTCCAACGACTGGTCATAAGCTTGATTTGGATATAAAACGAAGAAGTTATGCTCGTTTTAAGTTGAGCTGTTCAGTTTGAGGTAGAAGGGTTAGGTGCGCCCGCACCTCTGTTTGGTGCGCCCGCACCTCATCTTGGTGCGCCCGCACCAGTCGTTTCCGGAAAATGGAGCTCGTGGCTTCATTAAACAAGTTTTTGTTTTATTTCGAAGACTTACGCTTTCATTCGAGTTTTTAGAGAACTTTTTAGGGTTTTGTATTAGAGAGAAAACACTTTAGTTTCCATTGAGAATTGAGATTAGTGATCATAGTTTGTCATTTCCAATACATTCAAGGTACTTTTTATTTAATTTAATTCAAAGTTTTAGTTTTTATTTCATTCTTTCCGTCTTTGTTCTTGCTTTTGGTTATTCTAGATCTTCATTCTCTTAGTTTATTAATTGCGATTTTCATTAGTTCAATCATTACTTAATCATGTTTAGCCTTAGATTAGTCATAGATTCATTATTTAATTGCTTTAACTCCATGATTAGTGATTAGTTTCATAATCTAGGGTTAAGGTGAAAGTATGAATTAGGGTTTTAAATGTGTTGTTGATGTGATTGTGATATTTAGAGAAGTTCATGCATTGATCTTGGTGTTTTGAAACCTTAGGATGGATATTGATCACATTTATACTTTGGTATTTTGATTTCAAATGTTCTTTAATCGAATTTTGAACTCTTTTATCATCCCCAAGAATCAACTTAATTTCTAGGCCAAGATATTGGGTAGAAATTAAGGGGATCCTTTATTAGGGTTTTCCAAACTTATTGAATCTCTTAGTCAATTAACTAAAGACCATTCGAGAGAGGATTTAGTTGATTGATTAAGTGATTACTCTTGAGGACCATTCGAGAGAGGACTCAAGTAATTTAGAGGGAAACTAAACCTTGCATAATCATCTCCATACATCACAATCGCATTAGCATTCATTGGCTATTCTTATTCATACTAGTAACCTTAATTCTAGTGTCTTTTATTTGATATTAAAACTCTTGATATTTGCTTGTTCTAGTTGTTAGTTAGTCTTAATTGTTACCAAACATCTTTCAAACCCCCAAATACCTTTCAATTAGGTAGTCTGGACTTGATAGACTTTAATCAATCCCATTTTCCCTGTGGATCGACCCTTGACTTGCCCTTACTATTCTCTTAGTAATTGCTTGTTAGGAATTATAAATATTGTTTGGAAAGCGGTTCTTAGTGCCTTAACGACACATTAAAAACCTCTTATCATGCAGCAGGGCAATGGGGGAGGGGAGGGGTGCAGCAGGGGAGGGGAGGTGTGGACGCGAAAAGGCAAAAATAGGCCCGAAATGCCCTTTTCGTTTCCGAAATGCAACCAACAACAAATGCAAGCCTATAACTCTACACACTAGTTACATTATACCTCATATAAGCATGTTCAAAGAGAATTTGGGGTTAAATGACTTGATAAGTACGATTTGGACGCAAAAAGGCAAAAATAGGCCTGAAATGCCCTTTTTGTTTCCGAAATGCAACCAACAACAAATGCAAGCCTATAACTCTACACAATAGTTACATTATACCTCATATTAGCATTTTCAAAGAGAATTTGGGGTTAAATGACTCGATAAGTGCAATTTGGACGCAAAAAGGCAAAAATAGGCCCGAAATACCCTTTTCGTTTCTGAAATGCAACCAAGAACAAATGCAAGCCTATAACTCTACACAATAGTTACATTATACCTCATATTAGCATGTTCAAAGAGAATTTGGGGTTAAATGACTCGATAAGTACGATTTGAACGCGAAAATGTAAAAGTAGGCCTAAAATGACCTTTTCGTTCCAACCAACAATAAATGCAAGCCTATATCTCTACACAATAGTTACACTAGGGGGAAAAAAAGAAAGGGCTGCGCTTTTGAAGAAAAGCGCAGCCCTTCACTTAGTAGGGCTGCGCTTTTAGGTAAAAGCACAGCCCTTCTGCTATGTAGGGCTGCGCTTTTGAAGAAAAGCGCAGCCCTTCCTAAAAAAATTTGAAATAAAAAAGTTCGTGGGCTTCAAATATTAAGCGGGCTTCGTCAAATATATTATCTCTCATTCTCTCTCCTCTCTCACGTCCCTCATCCCTTTTCCTCCTTCTCTCACGTCCCTCCTCCCTTTCCTCCTTCTCTCTCATCCTCTCTTCTCTCTAAAAAACCCCCAGAAACGTTGCGACAAAAACCCTGAAATGATTTGCACTAATCATGCCGACGGAGTCCGATTGCCTATTGTGATACCTTTTCGGAAGCGGAACGGGCCAACGAGTCAAACACACCGCTAAGCTGTGACGTTTAGGCTTTTTAAGCCATCCGAGTTCGTTTAAGGCTCCAAATAGGCATTTTAAGTTTTTCCGTATTTTTTTCCTTAATTATGTATTAGGGTTTTGTTTTATGTATTTAAACATTATTAGGTTAATGTTTGGAGGTAGTTCTTGTATTTTCAGATCTATAATTGTATAATCTTTGTTTTGATTAATGTTCTTGTATTTTCAGATCTATAATTTCTTCTCTTCTGTATATTAGTTTTTGTTCCTTTTCATTTCGTTCTTTTTTTTTTTTTGGGTTTAGTTGCATTGTAGATCTATAATTTCTTCTCTTCTGGATTTGGATGGTTTACTTTATAGTTTAATGCAAATGTTAAAATTCAGAAAATGTAAGATTAATAGTTAAAAAATGTCGAAATTTTTTTTTTTTTTTTTGGTAGGAAGGGCTGCGCTTTTTAGGTAAAAGCGCAGCCCTTCTAGCTGAGAAGGGTTGCGCTTTTACCTAAAAAGCGCAGCCCTTCTAAGCTTTAAGGGCTGCGCTTTTACCTAAAAAACGCAACCCTTCCTTGTGAAGGGCTGCGCTTGTCTAGCGCAGCCCTACTTAAAAAATGAAGGGCTGCTATTGAAAGGGCTGCTGTCAAAAAGCGCAGCCCTACAGGCCTTTTTCAGCGCAACCCTTCTTCATTTTTCCACTAGTGTTACATTATACCTCATATAAGCATGTTCAAATAGAATTTGGGGTTAAATGACTCGATAAGTAAGATTTGGACGCAAAAAGGCAAAAATAGGTCTAAAAATCTACACAATAGTTACAAACTGGAGAAATTACACAGACCTGAGTTTATGTCTCATGATTTATTGACCTTCCACCGTTTCTTAGGATCCTCAAGTACATGTATCCCGTCCGTGTGATCTACACACACACAGTTCTACGACATATCCACATCATCTTCCACACTAATTTCAGGATAGGTAAAAAGGGGGGGTGGGGTCCTCGAATGCATCATATTCTTCCTCATTATCAACATCACCAATACCGAGGATACTCCTTTTAGCGGGTAACAACTTGACCACTTATGATCAGCAGGATCAGTTACAAAAAATACTTGCTTACTTGTGATGCAATTACAAATGGCTCCTCAGTTTCACGTAGACGACTAAGGTCAACAAGAGTGAACCGCAAGGATCATCTTTCTTACACAACGTCGATTATTGTCAACCCACTGCAACACAAGAGGCAAATATTAAAAGTACAGTAGTCCAGCTCCCATTTTCTTGTATTCGCCCATAATAGTTGCTTTCAGCATGTACAGGCGACTTATCTTTCGAGCTTGCTATTGTGTAGACGACGCCACAAGTGAAACACCACTATTTTGTTGCGATCTTGACTTAGATCTTGACGTTCAGTCCAAAACGTATACCCATTAATATCATAACCCTCATAAGAGCGTACAACTTCACGAGGACCAAATGCTAACCACTTGACTGTTTCAGGAACACTTTCATCCAAATCATTGAGTACTCGTTTATGAAACCAATCAATGAAAGTCTTGTTATGCATTTGCGTCAATGCCCTCACTCCTTTTCCAGGATTGCTAACACGTAATTCCTCCATATGTTCATTAAATAAGGATGGACATCTGGTACGTGATGCAATACAAATAAGTGAGCTTGTTTACGCTTTTCTACGGAAGGTGTGATCAATTTTGAACCAATTGTACCCTTGCCCTCAAGTCTGCCCTCGTGTCCAAATGTCGGAAGTCCAACAGGATCAACACTAGCAAAATACTCAGCCACAAAAGTACTGATCTCTTCACCCACAATCCCTTGAATTATACTACCTTCTGGTTGTGCAGGATTCAGAACTTTATCCTTCAAAGTGCCCATATATCTCTTAAAAGGATAGCACCTTGGACCACACAGCTTAATTTCTCGAACTAGATGGACAATGAGATGGACCATAATGTCAACGAATGCGGGGGGGGGAATACATCTCAAATTTGCATAGAGTTTAACTACTCTGGCTGCAAGGAATCGAGGGTCGACGGTCTAGGACTTTGCTGCAATTATGAAAAAATGAACACAGTTCTGTAATGGTGTGCCTCACATGCTTTGGAAGTATCCCACGAATTGCAATCGGTAAGAATACTTGCATCATGACATGACAATCGTGCGATTTCATACTCGATAACTTCAACTCACCATTTAAGGTAACAAAGCGCTTCATATTCGATGAGTAGCCATGGGACCTTAATGCCATACAATGACTCGCAAAAAATCCGTTTCTCTGCACGCGACATCGTGTAGCAAGCTGGTGGCAAATAATTCTTCTCCGAATCCTCCACTCTTTTTACTTTTCTGAGTTTCATCATCAACCCTTTCCTCCCCTTTTCTTCTTCTTCCGTCCCTTTTCTGAGCCCACAACTCTGGTCGAACCCCTTTTTCCAAGTAAAGTCGTGACGCCTTAACATCTTTTTTTTCCCGAATATATTCATAAGTGTCGCGAAATAGCTTCACAAACATTCTTCTCTATGTGCATGACATCCAAACAATGTCTGACCTTTAGATCTTTCCAATATGGGAGTTTCCAAAAAATGGACTTTTTTCCATAATCTGTAGGTCATCAACCTCACTAGCAGGTTTACCAAAGAATTTTCAATGCCCTTCACCTGATTATAAACTTCAGTACCAGTTAATGGTCTATGAGCAACTTCTTCTTCAACCTCCCATCGAATGCCTTCTTCTTAAACCGATAGGGATGGTCGGCTGAGGAGCCTTCGTGTGCGCATATACACATGTTTGCAGCCCTTAAGGTGTGTAGATTTCATGTCATCTAAACAAATGGGCAAGGTTGTTTTCCTTTAGTCTTATACCCAGATAAGTTCCCATAAGCTGGATAATCGTTCATAGTACAAAAAAGCATGGCACGCAGAGTGAACATCTCATTAGCATACGCATCAAATACTAACACTCCTTCGTTCCACATCTTCTGTAAATCTTCAACAAGCGGCTGAAGGTATACATCTATGTCATTTCCAGGTTGTTTGGGCCCCGATATAAGAAGCGACAACATCATGTACTTGCGTTTCATGCACAACCAAGGAGGCAAGTTATAAACCACTAAAACTACTGGCCATGTACTATGCTGCGAGCTGAGATTGCCAAAAGGGTTCATGCCATCCGTACATAATCCAAGCCTCAGATTCCTATCCTCATTACCAAATGACTTATGCACCCTGTCGATAGTTTTCCACTCAGGCGAATCAGCCGGATGCTTGAGCAGACCGTCTTTCTTCCTACGATCTGCATGCCACCTCAAATTCTTCGCATCTCCTTTAATTGAGAACATGCGCTTAAATCTAGGTATTATGGGTAGATACCACAACACCTTACATGGTGGTCCTTCACTACCTCCAGCGCCTTCACGCTTGTATCTCGACAATCCACAACGTGGACACGCATGTAAATGCTCATACTCATTACGATAAAGCACACAATCGTTAGGACAAGCATGTATCCGCTCGTACTCTAAACCAAAAGGACACATCAGTTCTTCGCATAATAGTACGACTTTGGCAGTTCATTTCCATCAGGGAGCATCTCAGCTAAAACTTCCAACAACGATGTGAAACTAGAGTCCGTCCAACCAGCGTTCGACTTAATGTTGAACAGTGTTACCCCCGCGGAAAGTTTGGTGTACTTTGTACAACCTGGATACAACGGCTTTTCAGCAGCCTAGACATAGACTCAAAAATACGAGGTCGTCTACACGACTGATCTTCAACCTCGTGTATCATCTCGTCTACCCGATCCCTATCTCATCTCCAAATTCATCATCCAAATTCTCATCCCTAACTCATCATCCCTTTTTTCTTCACATATCATCTTCTTACTCTAGAGCTTCCATATACCTCCCCTGCTCACCATGCCAAACCATACGTGGTATTGAGGCCTAAACCCACGCGAAAGACATGCTCCCTAACCACATGTATACTACTAACCTTGCTCACATTTCTACAATCAACAAGGACAATAAAAGTCGACTGCTCCAGAGGATGTTTGATATTCTAATGCATTTACAGAATTCCGAGACCCCTTCACAAACTCAATCGATTCACGACTACCATACATCCAAGTAGATCCATCTCATTCAAGAAGACCACCTCTAATAATTAAACACAACCATTTATTATAATGCATCAATCATTATTTAAGTACATACACTCACATATTCAAATCACACACGTATAGAGCAAGCTAAAATAGTGACATGTTCAATTGTATGCATGCAGCCAAAGGTCCTTATCACTCCAACCCAACCCATCCTTGGACGTCTAATCTCACTAGTGAATATATCCCAACTTTTCAATTCTAAGGAAAATCCGGCAGCATTTCCTAAGTTCTCCAAGTAACAATGTAGATAATTGCTTATCTACATATGTACCAGAAACAATGTAGAGAAACGATAAGCCAATAATTTCCTCAGAATTGAAAAGAAAACACACATTCACCACCTAAGTGAGATCAAATGTCCAAGAACAGTCCCAAACCGGGGACTATTCAAGACTTACTCCTAATGAGTAAATCTTAAACG
Organism: Beta vulgaris subsp. vulgaris; assembly: GCF_026745355.1. Lineage (NCBI taxonomy): Eukaryota > Viridiplantae > Streptophyta > Magnoliopsida > Caryophyllales > Amaranthaceae > Beta > Beta vulgaris. Next base: position 4,041,295 of record NC_079202.1, on the reverse strand, counting down.
GGTATCTAGGCTTATGATGATGATTCAAACAACTTGTAGATTTCATAGCTAAATTACATACAATCTCATATCAAGAAACACAAATAAATCTACCTCCTCCCCGCCAACCCTCCCCCACCCCTGCCCAGCATCCCTAGCTCTCCCCCACCGCTTGCCCAGCATCCCCAGCCCTGCCCTACCCCCTGCTAGCCCTCCCTTACCCCCTGGCAACCCTCCCCACCCATTGCCAGCAGCCCTCCACCACCCCTTGTCCAGCCTCCCCAACCCTCCACTACCCCCTATCAGCCCTCCCCCACCCCCTGCCAGCCCTCCCCACCCCTGCCAGCCCTCCCTCACCACCTGCCCATCACCCCCACCCCAACCCACCCCAAACAATCACTCTGTGAGAAAATACAAGCACATTTAACAACAAAAAATAGAAGTTGATTTCAAATTAAACAAAAATTAGAGAAATGTAAAAGAGGAGAGAGTGAGAGGGGCTTTACCGCGAAAGAGAGTGAGAGAAGTGATGCTCAACAATAAATGCAGTATTGGAGGAAAGAAGAGAAGGTGGTGCGCAAAGTGGTGCAGCTGCGTGGTGGTGGCGCATTGGTGGTGGTTCAATGTGGTGGCGGAGTTAGGGTTCGCGCAAAGAAGGTGGTGGTGGGGATTTCTTGCTCGTAAAATTTGTCTAAGGGAGGGAAATAGAAATGTGGGTACGGTACAATATGTGCGCGATTTATTAGAATAAAAAAAATGATAATGAAGGGTTGCGCTTGTCCAAAAACCGCAGCCCTTCTTACAGTAAGAAGGGTTGCGTTTTGTAGTTAACCACAACCCTTCACTAAAAAGGACTGCGGTTACTAGAAAACGCAGCCCTTCTTACAGTAAAAAGGGCTGCGTTTTCTAGTTAATCGTAGCCCTTCTTAAAAAGGACTGCGGTTTTCTTTAAAACCGCAGCCCTTCATAAAAGAAGGGCTGCGTTTTAAAGGAAACACATCTCTTCCAGCGCAGCCCTTCCTTTTTTCCCCCTAGTGAATGGAGTATTGTCATTTTAAAATAGTCTACCCAATTACATTCATTTAACAACATTGTCATTGTCGATTTGTCGTTAAGATATGAATTTAACTGGAAAATATAACCGAACTAAGTGAAATTTGTGAATAGTGTAAAAATATCAAAATGTAACATGTAAAGAAAAACGTAGTAATATATATCGGGTAAAAAACTGTAGTCAACTCTTTGATGAAAATAAAGATTTTGATCAAGATAAAATTACATTTAGAAAATTTATATTCTTTCTTTGGCCCAATTATTGATTAGAAGATCAGGATTGTATGAATCGTTATTGGTTTGATACTAATAACGAGAGTCGTTTTAGTATATTAAGAAACATATGTATCCACAATTAAAAATGCATTTATAATGCATTTGTCTTATGGATTTCCTATTTATTTGGTAGATAAACAGAGGTCTACACGTCTTGTCGTATATTCAATTCCGATACATGATACTAATTCGATGACATATCAATTATATCCAGAAATTACTCAACATAATTTTCAATATTAAGTTTCTTTGATAAAATGAATCAATAAGGTATTGTGACATTGTTGTGTATACCAGATTTGGCATTATCATTACTGATTGGTAAAATTTCATATTTTGTAAAAAAAAAAAGGTAATGAAGGTTATGAATTTATGAAAAAAAATTCATTCATATCCATTATTTCGGATGAAAAAAAAGAAGAAAACAGAGGGTCTGTTGAATTTCAAGTATTCTGTGTTACCAATAAGATACGAAGACTTACTTCACATTTGGAATTGCACAAAAAAGACTATCATCTTAGAGAGAACTACGAAAAATTCTGGGAAAACGCCTACGACTACTGACTTAATAATCAAAGAAAAATGTAGTACGTTATAAAGATTTACTAAGTCAATTGACATTTGAGAACTAAAAACACGTTAATTTGAAGAGTCGTTTTGAATCATTTGATTTATTAGATCTTGAATTTTGATGAACTTCTTTTTGTTTTCAGCAATTCATGGAAAAAAAAATTCGTGTAAAGAATGAATCGGGGAAAAATCTATGACTGTACCAACTTCCAAAAAGGACATCATGATAGTCAATATGGGCCCTCACCATCCATCAATGCATGGAGTTCTCCGACTCATCGTTACTTTAGACGGTGAAGATGTTATTGACTGTGAACCAATAGTGGGTTATTTACACATGGGTATGGAAAAAATTGCGGAAAATCAAACAATTATACAATATCTTCCTTATGTGACACGTTGGGATTATTTAGCTACTATGTTCACAGAAGTAATCACTTTAAACGGACCAGAACAGTTGGGAAATATTCAAGTACCTAAAAGAGCTAGTTATATCCGAGTAATTATGTTGGAATCAAGTCGTATAGCTTCTCATTTGTTATGGCTCAACCCTTTTATGGCGAATATTGGCGCGTAGACCCCTTTCTTCTATATTTTTAGAGAAAGAGAATTGATATATGATTTATTCGAAGCTGCTACCGGTATGAGAATGATGCATAATTATTTTCGTATTGGAGGAGTAGCTGCCGATCTACCTTATGGATGGATAGATAAATGTTTACATTTTGTGATTATTTTTTAATAGGGCTTACTGAATACCAAAAACTTATTACGCAAAATCCTATTTTTTTAGAACGAGTTGAGAACGTAGGCATTATTGGTGGAGAAGAACCACTAAATTGGGGTTTATCAGGGCCAATGGTACGAGCTTCGAAAATAGAATGGGATCTTCGTAAAGTTGATCATTATGAGTGTTACGACGAATTTGATTGGGAAGTCCAATGGCAAAAAGAAGGAGATTCATTAGCTCGTTATTTAATACAAATTGGTGAAATGGCCGAATCCATAAAATTTGTTCAACAAGCTCTAGAAGGAATTCCAGGGGGTCCCTATGAGAATTTAGAAATCCGACGCTTTAATCGAAAAAAATATCCTGAATGGAATGATTTTGAATATCGATTCATTAGTAAAAAGCCATCTCCAACTTTTGAATTGTCGAAACAAGAACTTTATGTAAGAGCTGAAGCCCCAAAGGGAGAATTAGGAATATTTTTGAAAGGAGGTCAGAGCGTTTTTCCTTGGAGATCGAAAATCCGCGCCTCGAGTTTTATCAATTTGCAAATTCTTCCTCAATTAGTTAAAAAAATAAAATTAGTTGTTATTATGAGGATACTAGGTAGTATAGATATCATTATGGGAGAAGTGATCATTGAAATGATAATTAATACAACAGAAGTATAAGCTATCAATTCTTTTTCCAGATTGGAATCCTTAAAAGAGGTTTATGGGACTATATGGTGCTTTTTCCTATTTTGATTCTCGTATTTGGAATCACAATTGGTGTACTAGTAATTGTGTGCTTAGAAAGAGAAATATCCGCGAGTATACAACAACGTATTGGACCTGAATATGTCGGTCCTTCGGGAATTCTTCAAGCTCTAGCGGACGGAACAAAACTACTTTTTAAAGAGAATCTTATTCCATCTAGAGGGGATACATATTTATTTAGTATCGAACCTTCTATAGCTGTCATATTAATTCTACTAAGTTAGTTAGTGATTCCTTTTAGTTCTCACCTTGGTTCTAGCCGATCTCAGTATTGGTGTTTTTTTATGGATCGCTATTTCAAGCATTGCTCCCATTGGACTTCTTATGTCAGGATATGGATCAAATAATAAATATTCCTTTTTAGGTGGGCTACGGGCTGCTACCCAATCAATTAGTTATGAAATACCATTAACTCTATGTGTGTTATCAATATCTCTACGTGTGATTCGTTGAGACATAGGTCTTCACCCTCACCCCATTCATTTCTTTTTAGGTTTCTAAGAATAAAAATGAAATGTATTGAATAGCACCTTTTTTGTATTCACTGATTGGATTGATAAACTAAAGTAGATAGTTAGATGAGTGAAAAAAAACAGCTTCGAAATTTGCAGTAAATTAAAAAAGAGAATCTCATTGCCTATGTACAAGGCTTAAACGAAAATAAACATAAGGAGTCAACGTTTGTTTCCCCCAAGATTGGATAATTAGTCCTCATAACTTGAAGTAGTGGGTTGAAAAGAAAAATTCTATGGAGTTTTGACTATCTTTTTTTTATATGTATTACCATACACGATCCTAATTACTATAGAGATTGAACAAAAATGAGTGGATGATTAGGAACACCAAAGTACACAAAGAATTTATAATAGAGATTATGTAAGTGATCTGAAGAGATATTTTTACAAAAGAGAAATACTAATTGAGGCTTTTAATTGGTAGAAATGATCAAGCAGTATTCCACAAATTCCGATCCAGAATATGCTCCTATCCACCGATTGAGTGAATGACTATCAGAAACGAAGTAAAAATATATAGAAATGGAATTGCAAAAAAAAAAAAAGATCTTTTTCCGATATCTATATTAGTAGAAATGAGATTTTTGTCATGGCATAAATTATGAGTAAATGTTAAATTCTTTTCCAGAATCAAAAATAATAAGGTGAAGTTTTTATTGATATTGGTAAAAAGCGTATTTTATTCAAGGATTAAGTTATTACTCAATAAAAAAAATGAAAATTCTTCAAAGCTAAAGTAAAAGATGAGATCAATTCCGAAGCACTTTATCTAGTATAGCAGACATAATTTCATTGGTCTAATTCAGGATTTTTCGATTCATTTTTGTTTTATTTAGTCTACAAACATATCAAGATCAAAGAATATCGAATCAGTCTTTAGATTTATTTATGGCTCTTGAGGAGTCGTATTAGGTGAAAATCTCATGTACGGTTCTGTAATAGCGATGACAAGAGTGATCTTATCATCGACTATGATTATCTAACAGTTCAAGTATAGTTGATATAGTTGAGGCGCAGTCAAAATATGGGTTTTGGGGATGGAATTTGTGGGGGCAACCTATATGGTTTATTGTTTTTATAATTTCTTCTCTAGCAGAATGCGAAAGATTACCTTTTGATTTACCAGAAGCAGAAGAAGAATTAGTAGCAGGTTATCAAACCGAATATTCATGTATTAATTTGGTTTATTTTATGTTGCGTCTTATCTAAATCTACTAATCTCTTCATTATTTGTAACCGTTCTTTACTTGGGTGGTTGGAATCTCTCTATTCCATACATATTCATCTCTTAGTTTTTTGAAATAAATCAAGTAGGTGGAGTTTTTGGAACAGCAATTGGTATTTTCATTACATTAGCTAAAAGTTTTTTGTTCTTGTTCATTTCTATCACAACAGGATGGACTTTACCTAAAATGAGAATGGACCAACTATTAAATCTTGGATGGAAATTTCTTTAACCTGCTTCTTTAGGTAATCTATTATTAACAACTTCTTCCCAACTCCTTTCATTATAAATTCTAAAAAAAAAAGAATATTTGATATTTACTATAATTTAACTCACAACTTGGCAGAAACAAGAGAAATAAAAAAAAATCTTATTTTTTTTATTAATATTTACTATGTGTTCCCTATGGTAACCGGGTTCATCAATTATGGTCAACAAACAATACGCGCAACAAGGTACATTGGTCAAGGTTTTATGATTACCCTATCCCACGCTAACCGTTTACCTATAACTATTCAATATCCTTATGAAAAATTGATCACATCGGAACGTTTTCGTCGCCAAATTCACTTTGAATTTGATAAATGCATTGCTTGTGAAGTATGTGTTCATGCATGTCCTATAGATGTACCCGTTGTTGATAGAAAATTGGAAATGGATATTCGAAAAAAACGGTTTCTTAATAATAGCATTAATTTCAGAGTTTGTATATTTTGTGGTAATTGTGTTGAGTATTGTCCAATAAATTGTTTATCAATGACCGAAGAATATGAGCTTTCCACTTATGATCGTCACGAATTAAATTATAATCAAATTGCTATGGGCCGTTTACCAATAGCAATAACAGATGATTACACAATTCGAACAATTTTGAATTCGCCTCTAACAAAAGAGAAATCCCGTGATTGAAAAACAATTCGCAATTATTAAGGCTCTTTTTATTATTGTTCAATAACTAGAAATTCCGATTATTAACTATTCCTATTTATTGGTGAAAATCGCAACTAAAACTAGTTAAAATTTGTTTATAATAGTTTTAGTTGCGAACTACCCTTTTAGATAAAAAAAGAATGGGATGGGTCCAATAATTTTACTTTATTCACATTAAGTCATACACATTAGGGTTTAGCAATTAGGAACGCATGTACTTACTTTTTCCTGTTCAAGTCAATAAGATCATGAAACATTCCAATTTTTTTTTTATCTCGATATTTTCCATATAATGGATTTACCTGGACCAATACATGATTTTCTTCTAGTCTTTCTGGGGTCGGGTCTTATATTAGGAGGTCTAGGAGTGGTATTATTTACCAATCCCATTTTTTCGGCTTTTTCACTGGGAATGGTTCTTGTTTGTATATCTTTGATAAATGCTAGTCAACAAATTGGAATTCATTTGTCGACCTATTTTTTTCTTCCATTTGAACTCATTTTAATAATTCTATTAGTTTCTTTAATAGGTGCAATTGTCGTGGCTCGTTAAATTCATTTTTAAAATTAGTAATCCAAATCAAAATTCTCTTTTATCATATTCATTTTCATTCAATTCTATTTGAATTGGTTTAGAAGCTTTAGTTCAATTTTTTATTAGACTGTTTTTTTTGCTCTTAATTTCTTCTATTCTAACTTGTTACTCCCTCCATTTCCTAAAGATCTTCCTTGTTACTATTCCTACAGATACCAAGGAAGATCTATTTGTGTGGGATGCGGGGGTTGGTAAAGTAGGAGAGATAAAGGGGTTGAGATATATAAACAAATAAAAAGGGTTAAAGTAGGAGAGAGAAAGGGGGTAAAATTGAATTAATAATGTAATGGTGGACCATATGATAGGGAAATGAGAGGGTAAAAAGAGGGAAAAAATTTCAAATAAGGAATAAAGTAAAAGAGGGAAGATCTTTTGGAAACGCACTTAAACGGAAAGAGGGAAGATCTTTAGGAAACGGAGGGAGTACATTCTAGTCAATCAAATTGGTTTAATTGTTGTTCATATTGAAATGAATAGAGATTGCTAAGGAGTTGGTCAATGATACTCGAGCATGTACTTGTTTTGAGTGCTTTTTTATTTTCTATCGGGATTTATGGATTAGTCGCGAGCCAAAATTTGGTTCGGGCTCTTATGTGTCTTAAACTTATATTGAATACAGTTAATCTAAATTTTGTAACTGATTTTTTTTATAGTCGCCAGTTAAAAGGAAACATTTTCTCAATTTTTGTTATAGCCATTGCAGTCGATGAAGCAGCTACTGGACCGACTATTGTTTCTTCAATTTATCGTAACAGAATATCAATTTGTATCAATTAATCGAATTTTTTGAATAAATAGTATAGTATTTTTTATTTTATTATAGAAAATTATATTCTAAAAATTCAAATTTCAATATTCGTCAATTCAAATTAGATTACTAGATATCGCAACTTAAGATATACTTTCAAAAATGTAATAAATCAAAATATTTTGGACCTCTTTTCCATTTCTCCTCCATAAATCGATTGAATCAAAAAATTCTGGGAAATTATTGATTCGTCTAGTAATTGAATATGTATTTCATTTACTTTATTAGAACTAGATCGAAAGTTAATGAAGTTAAAAAAAATATAGATCTAATGTCATATTCAGTTAAGATTTATGATACATGTATAGGATGTACTCAATGTGTGTGAGCTTGCCCCACAAATGTATTAGAAATGATACCTTGGAACGGATGTAAGGCTAAACAAATAGCTTCTGCTCCAAGAACAGAGGATTGTGTTGGTTGTAAGAGATGTGAATCTTTTTGTCCAACAGATTTTAAGCATTCGAGTTTATTTATGGCATGAAACAACGTGCAGTATGGGTCTAGGTTATTGATACGTTTCAGAAAATTCCATTTGAATCCATTTATTATATTAAAATTTTTTTTACCGACAAAAACTCGTACCCCAAAAGAAATGGATTTCTTTTGGGGTACGGGTTTTTTTTTGCCCAAGTGGATCTTGTCTTTACCACAAATTATTTTCCATGGTTAAAAACCATTGTAGTATTGCCTATATTTGCGGATTCTTTAATTTTCTTATTTCCTCATAGAGGAAATAAGGTTATTAAATGGTATACCATATGTATTTCTATTGAGAGCTTCTTCTAACGACCTATGCATTTTGTTATCATTTCCAACCGGATGATCCATTAATCCAACTGGCAGAAGATTATAAATGGATCAACTTGTTTGATTTCACTTGGAGATTAGAAATCGATGGCCTTTCGATATGACCTATTTTACTGACGGGATGCATCTCCACTTTAGCTACTCTAGCAGCTTGACCAGTTACTTGAGATTCTCGATTATTCCATTTCCTGATGTTAGCTATGTACAGTGGCCAAACAGGATTATTTTCGACCCGAGACTTTTTACTTTTTTTCATAATGTGGGAATTAGAATTAACTTTTGTTTACCTACTTTTATCCATGTGTGTGTGGGGGGGGGGGGGGAACATCTCTACTCCGCTACTAAATTTATTTTGTATACTGCAGGGGTATCTATTTTTCTATTAATGGGAGTTCGGGGTGTTGGTTTATATATATATATATATATATATATATATATATATATATATATATATATTATATATATATATATATATATATATAGAAGTGAGTTCATATGAAAATGCATACTTATATGAGAAATGAGAAATGAGAATGAATTTTACAAGCTATAACTCTTATGAATAAGTGATGTAACTCTAATGAAAAAGTGATGTAACTCCAAAAACAAAATATTTGGAAAAACAAATAAAAAAAAACAAAAAAAACAATTTTTTTTTTTGAATTCAAAATTTTTTAGAGGGATATAACTCTAATGAATAAGTGTTGTAACTCTAAACCAATCGTGTGGTTGAGATTCATTCTCATTTCTCATATAAGGAGCATTCTCATGTGATCTTGCCCTAGAAGTGAGTTCATATGAGAATGCATACTTATATGAGAAATGAGAATGAATTTTACACGCTATAACTCTTATGAATAAGTGATGTAATTCTAATGAAAAAGTGATGTAACTCCAAAAACAAAATATTTGAAAAAAAAAATTCAAAAAAAACAATTTTTTTTTGAATTCAAAATTTTTTAGAGGGATATAACTCTAATGAATAAGTGTTGTAACTCTAAACCAATCGTGTGGTTGAGATTCATTCTCATTTCTCATATAAGGAGCATTCTCATGTGATCTTGCCCCTATATATATATATATAAAATTAGAGTTATAGCGTGTAAAATTCATTCTCATTTCTCATATAAGTATGCATTCTCATATGAACTCACTTCTATATATATATATATATATATATATATATAGGAGTAAGATCACATGAGAATGCTATATATATAGAGTCAAGTTTCAACCACTCCACCCCTAAAACTATCATTCACATGCCAATTTGGTCAATCTAGCTCATAGGCCTAATATATAAAGACATTATTACGGTGAAATATATGTGGAATGTCGATAACTTTTATAAGGAAGAATATGGAGATTGGGCAATACTATCCATATGATGCATCATGCATGTTAACATGGTGATAACCGTACTTTCTCCCTGTGTATGCTGTCATCTGGCTCTTGCGTTTCACCCTTTTGCAATTCTGTAGATTCTTTTGAATATTGCATACCCAGATAGTCAAATATCACCATGCTACTACAAAATAGGAAATTGTTAAAAATCGCACCAAAATTACTTAAAATCGTCTTAAAACCACTTTTAATTTACTATTTTACCTTTTCTTTTTTTCCCATAAAACACCACCCCTGTCATTCCCCGCCACCACCTGCCTCCCCCTACCACCCCCTATCTCCCCCTGCCACCCACCACCTCCTCCACCACCCACCTTGTAAAAAAAGTAAACTCACTATATTCTTCTCTCTTAATTTAAATTTCACACCATCTCCTATCAAATTAAATGTTATCTTCTCTAATCTCCTCCACCACCCGCCAGAAGTTCCACCCATGTCCTGAACATCCAGGCCATATATTCAGGCCATGGGTGGAATGTATAGGCCGAACATTCACCCATGTCCCAAATTTTTTTTCAATTTTATGGTGAAGGAAGCTTCTGGGGGGGGGGGGGTTGAGGGGGAGTGTTGCGCGTACCGCAGTGCTCGACACAAAACATAGACGAAAACTTGGCTAAGGAAGCCGAATGTGAAGACAAAAGACGGTGGTTGTGGCAAAAAACAAGGGAGATTTTCTGGCAGGGTGTGTACGAGAACAACTAGGATGAAATGAGGAAAATTTTATAACAGGGGAGTTGGAGGGGTTGGGGGCTGCTAGAAAGGATGGGGGCTGGTGGTGGGTGGTGGTGGCAGGAGAGAGATGGTTGTGGAGTTGATATGGAAATGGTAGTAATTATATAGAATCCTAGTTCTCTTAGGATTCTATGTAAATTAGGGATTTAATTTCAGTTTTATTTTAATTAAGTGTTTAAGTTGATAAAGGAATCTTATTATATTTAGGAGTCTAATTCCTTATCAAAGTCTAATTAGGAGTCATATTAGGCGTGTGATATGTTTAATTTAGGATAATTATTTATCTTGATCCTTAAGATAAAGATAAATAAGTTTATTTGTTTTACTAGTTCAAGTAGGTTTAGGAAAATCTTGTACTATATAAGGGATTTTCGGCCATAATGAATAATTTAGATTGTTTTGAGTTAATTCAAGTTTCAGGAGAGAATCCACCAATGTTTCAGGAGTGAATCCAAAAATCCTAGTTGAACTGTGAGCCGAAAATACGCCTGAGTTCTTCATATCCAATTTCTAATTAAATAAAAACAACAAAAAAATACAAACTTTCATAAACCAAATCCACTAAACTACATCAAGAGCCCAAACTAAGTGAATTCTTCATTAAGAATCACATCAATTGGTGAGGTGGCTGGTGGTGGGGTGATTTAGGGAAAAAGATAGAAAAGTTATAAATGTAATTTCAATTTTTTTTGAGGCGATTTTAATTAATTTTGGGACGATTTCACCCTTTTGCAGTTCTGCTAGATTCTTTTGAATATTGCATACCCAAATACCACCATTCTACTACAAAATACTATATAACATACATTTTTCCCAATGGATAAACTTTCATTTACTATTTTTAGAGTATTATATTTAGGAATAACTGGTCTTAATGATCTAATTACGGCATGTTCACTTTTAAAGGAAAAGCTAATGAATATCTTCGAGGGTTAGATAAGAAGAACATATGATATTATCCTTTTAATTCATATAATTTAATTTGGCGGCTTTGGTATAGAAAAACTTAATCAATAAGGGAAGACAACTATATTAAATGCTTTTGCATAGGAAATATATATATTTTTAGCGTTAATCAAAGATTCATTCAATCAAATGAAATCCTTTGTAGGAATTGTGCCATGAATATCGTCAAAAAGAGTTGTTGCATGCCCATCCGGTCAGGTCGGGCATGTTCGTCCAACTAGGCGAGGCCAATCGTCTCGGTAGGGGTAAAAGTAGGGCGCCCGATTGGCTCGAGAGGGCTCGCCCGATCGGGCGTAGTTACCAAATCACGACCAAGCGACCAACGCTCGATTCGGGGCCGAGACGAATCAGGTTCTGGAAAAATTGACCACCCGACCAGATTGAGCGATGGGCTTTTTGACGCGGAGACGCGATTTTCGACTCAAGTTATAATATGTTTTTAACCTATTAAGCCGTCATTAGTGTAATATACACATTTGTAATATGGAATTTCTTAAGATCAATAAAACTATTCTCTCTCTGCCTATGGATGTAGCCAACACATCGTTGTTGTACCACGTAAATCTGTGTGTTCTTTATTTGTTTTCTGCATTCAATATCTGTTTTTCCTCACATCCGTTATAAAAAATTGGTATCAAGAGCTTCGGTTTCGATTTGAGTGAAAAAGATGTCTGGGATGAATGTGAAGATCGATAGATTCACTGGGAGAAACAATTTACGTCTATGGCAAATCAAGATGCAGGCTTTACTTGTAATCCCCCGTAAATTTATGGATTTTATAAATATATTTTAGTATTTATATATTTATATTTAAACATAATTTAGTTTAAAATAATTTATTTATTCAAAGCAGGTTGACTATTTTGAAAGTCAAAGGAACTATTTTAAGGAATTTAAAATATTTTTGTTAAGGCATGCTTGAAAAAATGTTTGAGATACTAATTGGATTTGGAAAAGAAGTTTAAATGGGATTAAGGAACCCAAATTCTTAGTTGACTAGGAAAATGATTTCTATTGATGTTAGGAGTTTTACATCATCAACCCTATTCATCATAAAACTCTATTGAAATTCAATTGCCTTTTCCTAAGCCCAAAAGGAAAGCCTACATGCATATAAATACCTTGAACCCAATTATTTTACCCACACAAATTTCTCTCTCCTCACACTTCCCAAGACCGGCGCCCATTATTCTTCTCTCTCTCCTTTCACGTTTTCCTTTTCCTCTTTCAATTTTCTTTCTTCTTCTTCAATAAACACTTTATTCGTTCTCCGCCAAGAAACGTCACAACACCGAAATCTCCACACCACCGCCAACTGTTTTCGCTGCTGCTGCTGCCTAGGCCGACGCCTCTTCCTTCTTTGCTCCGTTTGATTTTGTTGGTTTAATTATTTTGCTCTTCCTCAAATTTTAATGAAAGATTATGTTTTTATATTTTGTTTTAGTACTAATTATGATTAGTAACTTTAATTTACTGTTTTAATGATGAATCTATGAATATATATATTATGTATTGAAAGAATAAAATTTCAGATTTGATTATTATATTATATTTAGATTGAGTTTTTAATTATCAAAGCATGAATTTTTAGGGTGTTAAAGATTGGAAAATCACAGTAGCATGTTATAAACTATGAAATTGATTTAACTTATGAATTTAAGTATGTTTGAGTATGTTTGAAGAGAGTTTCAATAATTTATAAGGTCCTAGAATTTTAGAAAGGTTGTTAATAATGGAGTTTTATGGATTCTGATGACTAGTATAGTAGTACTCCCTATGTTTTTTTTTATCTTTCTCACTTGGAATCTTGACACTATTCATGCATAGAGAGAATCTTCTCAAATGTTCTCAATTTATAAGAAAAAACATAGTCATGTTTGATTCGTCTCAATTAGTACTTTATTAATATTCAATCGTTATATTTTTTACTAATATATAATGAAAGATATTTAAGTTTTAAACCGTGCATTGGAAGACGCGCACAGAAAAGTAGGAATGATAAAAAAACAGAGGGAGTACTATACTAGGTAAAATAAGTAATTGAAGTTTTAATGGTAAAAACAACTTTAAATATTTTTAAAGGGGATTTGAAGTATTTTAAAGTTGCTGGAATTTATTTGGAGTATTGATTTTGAATTATATTGGTTGTTTTAGGCGGAGATTACTCAGTAGGCGATTTTTAAGGTGATTAAAGGTGGCCTACCAATTTGTTTACACAAGGTACGTACATATCTATGTGTTATGTGATGTAGTATCATGGTTTTAGGAAGGCAAAGTTGTGGTATCATGTATAGCAGCGGCGGAGCCATGATTTCAAAATCGAAGGGTCACAAAAAAAGATAAAAGATATTCAATATTATAAAATTTTACAACTCAAGGTAACCTTGTCGAAAATCGGATTGGTTTCTCATTGCCTTTGCTTCTTTTGATTTAGGTGTATCACTCATTGTTTCCTATATTCATAATTTAATAAAAACTAACACATATGAACTAACTATTAAACTATATGAAAATTAATTAATAAATTATCATCATAGAAAATTATAAAATAATTAACACTACCTAATTTATACAAATTCACACATTCACAAAATGTGAAAATCTTAACGACAAAGTGCATCAATCACCAATTCACAATTAAAAAATTCGAAAATTCACACATGTATCCAAATACTACAATAATATCAACCAAGATTTTAAATATACAATAAACAACATGGGAATTAGGAAATTAACAATGTAAAAAAATTAAAATTTAAGTTTTAAACTCTTTCAATACCTGATGGGCGATGGCTGCCGCGGAGGTCAAAGGAGAAGCAGAGAATTGGACGCGTGCCGCGAAGGTCGGAGGAGGACTGAGGCGGTGAGGGTGAGATCTACGATGTCTCACATGAGTATTTGGGAAAAAGGGAGGAGGGAGAAAGTGATAAGTTTTGAAAATTAAAAGATTTTTTATTTTTTAAGTTCTTTTAATTAAAAGCCTGAGGATCGTGGGAATTGGGACCCAAAATTAAAGTAAGTCTGCAATTGGCAGACAATATACAGGATTACTTTAATTTTGTCTGCCAAACTTTCCTTCTTTTCTGGCGTTATACTGTTTGCGTCAGGAGCAACAAATTTTTTTAATTTTTTTTTACGAAAAATCTTTTAATTATTTTTTAAAAATTCGCGGGGTCACGTGACCCATTCTAGCTCCGCCACTGATGTATACAAACTTTGTAAGTTCATATATTTCACATGTTTTATGCATGCCTGCGAACATGTTGATTATGAGATTTAATTTGAGTTGAATATCATGTTTGTATGGAATATTAATGCAAGCATGTTGGTTGAGAACTTTAGTTATTAATTCACATGGGGGAATTAATATATTTATTGAGTTGGATCATGTTGAATCATGTGTTCGCTTATATTATTATTTTCACTACTCTATGAGGTCTATGGGTCTTATTTGGTAAGTTGATAATTTATGCCTTTGAAAGGTAAGTTGGTTGTTATCTAGGTTCAATAAATAAAAAGGATTGAAATATGAAGGAATTAATCTTGGATTGGAAGTTATATGATCACTTATTTAATCTTAAGATAAAAAGGAATTAAGTTGTGAATGTTTGATTATATGTTATCTATGTTGGTTGTGTGTCATAACAAGTAATAATTTGTAAATCATGTAAATTATAACTTGGATAGTAATAAACTTTAGACTGGTGCACGTCTGAAGTTGGACAATCAGGTGTTGGGGTACATGGTGAGCATGCCATGGCTTTTTCAGTGAATTGAATTGATCATAGTTCCTATTTTTATTCAAAGGTTCCTCGATATCGCAGGTCACTATGGAATACGCAGTCGCGCCCGTACTTCGTCTTCCTAGGTGAAGGCTGGTTTTTAGTTAGACTACTCGGTCCAATAACTATTCCATTAAAGAAATAAAAAGATGGTTAAAGTTATCTGCAGAATGTTAGATTGTTATATTGTTATTTATCCCTGCTTATTATTTATTAGTATCATGTTAGGAATGTTTATATATTATTATGTAGTATTCAGATTTGCTGATTACGTGCTTTGTTTGTGTATGTTGATCATGACTTTGCCTTATTGATCCTGTGATGACCCATTTTGTGAGCAGATTCTTTAGAAGATTAACATCTATAGATTTGCAAATGTTGCATCATGGGGATCTGGGAATAGAGAGCTTGTGTAACAGTTTGACTTAATTGTTGTTTTTAGTAGGAACATATTATTTAAGTTTGGTTTGAAGTTAACATTTATAGTGTGTTGGTTTTTAAGTACTTTGATTATTGATCATATTTAAAGTATGAAATTTAGTTATATGTTTTTAGTAGGAACATATTATTTAAGTTTAGTTACCGTACTAGCATATATTGATCTAAGATTGTTAAGATGCGACCGTAGGATTAACAAAATACTCTAATTATTTGGAGTACAATCCAAGTATTGTTGAATGAAGTAGTGATTAAATTGGTATAAGCATGGTGGACTGATCGATTGCCCTAAGTTTTTAATTTTTTGATAAGCTTCCATCCATTTGTGGTCCAGTCTATTCTAGTTTAGTTATTAATTATTCAATCAAATTTCCCCCTTGAAGTAGTTAAATAATTGAGCACAAATCTATAAAACTCCTCTCCTTGTCGATCAACCCGTATTTGCCAGTTCTGTTAACAATAGACACCGTGCCCATTTCCTAGAAAAAGCCATGGCACACTCACTATGTATCCCAACTCCTGATTGTCCAACTCTAGACGTGCACCAATCTAAAGTTTATTACTATCCAAGTTACACTTTACGTGATTTACAATTTATTACTTGTTATGATACACACAAGTAACACAAAAATATCAAATCAAACATTCACAATTGAACTTCTCTTTTATCTTAGGATTTAATAAGTGATCACGCACACAACTTACAATCCAAGATTACTTCCTTTAATTTCAATCTTTCTTATTTGTTGAACCTACCCAACAATCAATCTTATCTTTCAAATGCATAACTTGTCAACTTACCAAATAATGCCCACAGTCCTTATAAAGTAGTGAAAATGATACTGTAAGGGAACACATGAATCAACATGATTCAATCTCGATAATATATTAATTCCCCCATCTAAATTAATAGCTAGAGCTCTCATCTACATGCTTGCATCAATATTTCATACAAACATGATAATCTTTAACTCATAATCAACATGCTTGCACAACGGCATAAAACATGTAAAATCTAATCATAATATAAATTACATACGAACTTATAAAGTTCTTATACATGATACTATAACTTTCCTTCTTAAATCATGATGCCATATCACATAACACATAGATTTGTACATACCTTGTGTAAACAAACTGATAGGCCACATTTAATCACTTAAAAGTCACCTATTGAATAATCTTCATCTAAAACAACCAATATAAATAATCAAAGTCAATACTCTAAATAAAATCCAGCAACTTTAAAATACTATAAATCCTCTTTAAAAATATTTAAAAGTTGTTTTTACTATTAGAACTTCAATTACTTTTAATATCTAGCATAATAGTACTATACTAGTAATTAAAACTCATAAAACTCCATTATTAAAGCGCTTTTTAAAATTCCAGCAACTTATAAAATTATAAAACTCTCTTTAAACAAACTTAAACATGCTTAAATTCATAATTTAAATCAATCTCATAGTTCATAACATGCTACTATGATTTTCCAATATTTAATATCCTAAAAATCCATGCTTTGATAATTAAAAACTCAATCTAAAAATAATAATCAAATCTGAAATTTTATTCTTTTAATACATAATATATATAATCCAAGATTAATCATTAAAACAGTAAATTAAAGTTATTAATCATGATTAGTACTAAAATAAAACATACTACAAAAATGGGGCCATTTTAGCAACAGTCAAAATCCGTTGCTATTTGCAGAAAATTCGTTGCTAACTAGATTTAGCAACAAATTAGAAACAAAAAATCATAGTTTCTAAAAGGCTTGTTTCCATATGAGTTTAGCTACTAAATTCAAAATAATTTCGTTGTTATCTTGCATCAATGCTAATATGGTAGCTATATTCGTTGATATGTTGCGGGCATCTGTTGCCAACTCTAACAACAAATGATCGATGGTTGTTGCTGAAAGTGGCAACGAATTATAAATTTGGTTTCTAAAATTAAGAACAGATTATTTACAATGGTTGCTATAATAGCAACAACGTATTAGTATGGCTATTGGAAATAACAACAAATTATTCACAATAGTTGCTAACAATAGCAACAAAATATCCACAATAGTTGCTTACAATAAGCAACATGTTTACTGAAAATGGCAACAAAATATTTATTTTGTTTCTAATATTGGTAACAAATTATATACTTCGGTTGCAAAAAGTGGCAACAAATTATGTATTTAAGTTCCTACGTCCACTACTAAAATTTGCAACAAATACCTTTTTTGTTGCCATATTTAGCAACGAATTTTGAAAATCATTGTTTCTTTTTAAATTTAATCTGCCTTTTTTTGGTCAATTTTCGATTCTCAAACGAAAATCTAAAACTAAAAGTAAAACTTCTAGTACAACAATCATAACAAATAATGAAAACTTTAATCAAAAGTCGATTCATAGCCTAAAAATAGAGTTTACAAAATAACCAAACATCAAAACAATGTAATTTCTAATAATTATAGTTAAAAGATGAAAAAGGAGATGATCCAAGGCTCAACGAAAAACTGCATTTTGAGTTAGGAAAAGAACTTGATCTTCTATAGTCTTCATAGCACTTGTTGTTTCATTAAGCTTTTTTGTTGTTTCTTCGAGCTTTGCCTTTGTCTCTTCAAGCTCCTTTGTTTGCTCTAAATTTTTGGAAGTGAGTTCTTCAACATGATTTTGCAAGTTAGTCACTACCTCATTTCGCTCCTTTCGTGAACTTGGCTCATTATGTGGTTTCACATAGTAGTTGTCAACGGCACTCCCAAGACCATATACCCTTCCATTTTTCCATCCACCTAAAGCTTCCAAAAGTAACTCTTCATCTGTTTTAGGATTCTCATCCTCTAAGTTAGCAGATTTCTTTTTCTGAAACTCATCCTGTCAAAGGGTGAAGATATATAAATAAGGCTTAACGCTCTTATGTTCTAAAAACAATCAGAACTACATTATCTTACTAAAGTAGGTACTCACCCAAACTTTTTGTGATGTCTCGTCCACAAACTCTTTATTCTTATTAACATGACATTTTCTATATAACTCAGCTGCAGTAGGCACACGCTTCAATTCTTTCTCCTAATCAAGTCCATAAATCATATAAAAATGTATTAGTATTTTTTATCACGATATACAAAAATCTGCAAAAGTGTCTCCAAATTCTGCAATTTTTTATACTTATCTTCAAATATAGAAGTAGTATTTTTTCTTCCATATAAATTGAACTTATTCTTCTACTAGATAACAAATAAATAAAGGAATATCCAATGTGTAATATCCCTCCCCAAAAAAAATATAGGAAAAAGATGTGCATATATAGATTATTGAGGATAAACATGCTCATATTCTTGTAGTGACTATATTCGTGTTGGATAGTGCTCTAGTTTGCCAAACTTATTTAGTGCAAGTGGAAACTCTAAGTCAAGAATAATTGTAGCTATTGAAATAGCAATTCAAGTTTCATATTTCTAGTAAGTTAACTCTTATGGAATTATGAGTTTTTTGCAGTTCCACTACAACCCCCTTGGAACAAACATATGGTGAAGCCAAAGGTAAAGTAGAGTGGTCATTGGTTCAAAAAATTCAATGCGGTGGATCCCAACATTGTGCAACTAACAAGTTTAATTACTACAACATATGATGATACTTAATGCAATAGAGAAGATAAAACAAGTAAATAAAAAGTATATCTTTTTCCCTCCTTAAACAATGGTAGCAAACTTAATTAATTATCTCGTTATGTTAATAGTCTATGAAAAAAGTATATTTCAATTATGATAATGGTATATTAAACAAATATTATGATAATGGTATGAAGAATACTATTAATTGAATATCACAAGAAAACATCAGATTTAAGCTAGTCTAAAAATAAAATAATGTGTTCGGAAGCCATGAAATAATAATTGTACTTATCGATCTTTTTGTTGGAAGGAGAGAAATTGATTTTTACTTGTTTTTATTTTCTTATTTGTATTTAAACACAAACTAAATAAACGAAAAGTAATGGAAGTTACTTTTCGAGTCCTTAATAATAACTTTTGAAAGTTCACGTCCTTAACGATAATGTATGGCAAAGTTGAGGGTCTTATTATATACTTAACTCAAGAATCTATAAACAATTGAGCTAAGCTACTTAATTTACTTAAAACAACAATTTTCTAAACACAATAAATTCAAGGGAGTAAAGTGATAGAAGACAAACCAGTTCAATCCTAATTTGCTCAGTTGATTTAGATCCTTGACAGTGAATAGGAATTTTTTGTCCAGGCTTCTTTCTATTGAGAGAGTATTGGGTAGACTTCTTTTTGAAGACATCAGTTGCTCTAATAGCTGCAATTCGTTTCTTAATGCTTGGATGACACCATTTTGCACGATAGCCTTTACTTTAAACATCTTACACACTACTCCTGTTAGTCGCCTAGAACACTTCTGTTGCCATTCTTTCTTTACCATCTTCGCCATTGAAGGATTCCAGGAGAACTTAGTCTTTGATTGAGCATGAAAAGACAAATTATTAGTGAAAGTTTAAGAGGAAGAACAAAAAACTTATGGGCGTGAAATTATAATTATAGAAAAAATTATTAAGTATCAAAAATAAAAGTCACCTTGAAGGCTTTCCACCATACTCCCTTTGCATGTTTGGGAACATTGGACCAATTGTTCCATGGTCCCACAAAATAAGTCATATATGAAGTTTGAACAACTGCATCAACAACTTCACGAGAGTGGAACCTGTTTCAGAAACACTTAGAACCGACAAATAAAATAAATAAAATAAATAAGATCATTTACAAGTACTCACCATAGTCCCTCGGTTTTGTGCAAAATTTGAGTAGCCTCGGGATTACCCGTTTCATCTGGGAATTCAGCTTCCTCTTCATTTTCACTAGTGTCTACGTCTAGATCGGCATTCCTGCCCTCCTCATGATGATTAGAGTTATGCTCAATGGATTGTTCTCCATTCTGAGAGCTATTATGGACTTCCAAGGCAAAATCGGGGTTTTCATCTTGAGATGATTGTGAGATTGGCTGAGAAGGATTAGCGGTTCGAGGCCTAATGATAATTCTCCCATTGAGTCCACCTCGGCTTCTAACCATTCTCTCAATCAGCCTGCACATCAAAAAATCATAAAAGGAAAGGTAAAAAAGGCACTATACCAACAATAAGTTTCTAACTAAAGATGTAGAAGGCTATATAACATATGCTTTGGATTTGAACAGTTAACTAATAGTCAAACTTGAAATAAAGAATCACACAATATTTATTTAAATAGTTCCTAATAAAAATAACATGACAAATCTAAAATAAACTATTTTCATCTTCTTCTTTATCCTCGTCATCTTCCTCTAACTCGTCATCATCCTCTAACTCATGGGATGGAGTTGACGAACGTGATGAATACTTGAAGATCAGTTGAGAGAGTTGAGGGAATATATGGATTTCATTAGTTAAGATCGCTTGATTTGTAAGAAAGAGTCATGTCCTCTGAACCTTTTGAACTATAATAGTATCTTACAAAAGATTTTTATTATAATTTATGTAGGTCATGTCATTTTACACTTGAAAAATAAATACACGTGAAATTAGGATAAGTAGTTGTACTTTTAGAGAAGTTTCTAATATAAAATCATAATGGTGCATTAATTCTATGATCACTTGATCTTCACTTAGTGAAATTATTTGAATTTAATTAAAATCAAGGACCTGACATTTTAGCTTAGCCTTATTGAATGAACTTATTATCTTAGTACATCGTTATTTATCTGAACTCAGTTAACCATAATTAGAACTTATATGAAATTATTAAATTTTATTGACATTAAATTTCTTACGTGCTATGATGACTTATTAGAACTAATTTACTTGAACTTATTAAAAATTATTTAAACTAATATGAACTTGTCGTATTTTAAAAAGAAAATTTAAGTTAAACAAAACAAAGCCTTATTAATTAAAATTTATAATAAATTATTAATCTTGTATGTATACTTGGTGAACACTTTTCTTTGGAGAACTCATGTGAACTTAATTGTACTTATTTAAATAAGTGAAAATAAGTTGAAAAGAATAGGAACAATGGCAACAAACTATAATTTGTTTTTGTATCTAAAAAGCAACTAATAGAAAATTTGATGTTATCTAGAAACATATAGTAAAGTGACTTGTTTCCAGTGTAAACAAATAAAATATGAATTGCTATACGTTGTTGCTAAATACAAATCCAACAATTTTATTTAATTTTTCAAACTTTCGATAATACAATATATTCATATTGTTCAGCAACAAATTAAAAAAACTTGTTTACAAAAGCAACAAACAAAAAATTGAATGCCAATTTCGCAACAACTAAAAAGACTACTTGTTGCAAAAAGAAACACGTTACTAATTAGTTGTCAGAGTTGTTGCTAAAAATGATTGGAGGATCTATTAATTTATAATTCTTAAAAATAATAAAAGAGTTGTTCCTATTCTAACAACAAATATCAAAATTACTTGTTTCTAATGGCAACGAATTAAATATTTGTTGCCAATATTTGTTTCCAAAAAGGAACAAATCAAAAATATGATGCCTTCTAGCAACAAGTAGTAAATTGACTTGTTTTCAGTGTCAACAATGCAAATATTCGTTGCAATAAAATGGTAACAAATTGAAAATTTGATGCCATCTAACAACAAATAGTGAGACAATTGGTTTCCAATAGAAACAAATCAAAACTTTGTTTCTATCATTTGTTGAAAAAGACAATACGTTGGTGACAAGCAACAAATTTTTTTTTATTCATTGCTAGAAATCAACAAATGAAAAATATGTTGCCAACCTACGTTTCTAAAATGCCCCCATTTTTGTAGTGATATAAAACATGATCTTTAATTAAAACTTAAGGAGGAAGAAAAGAATTTAACCAACGAATCAAAGAACCAAAGAGAACAAGGCGCCAGAAAATACAGCAACACTGGCGGCAGAAAACAGGCGGCAGCAAGGAGCAGGTCTTGGTGTTTGTGACGTTTCTTGGCAAAGAAGAAAGCATTACTTGAAGAAGAAGAAAGAAAAGTTGGGAGAAAAACAAAAATCACGTAGAAAGAGAAAGAGAGAGAAAGCCGACTGTCTTAGAGGGTGAGGAGAGAGAAGATAATTTTTTTTTTGTGTGGTAAAATAATTGGGTCTAAGGTATTTATAAAGTGGCTTTTCCTTTTGGGCTTAGGAAAAGGAGATTGGGTTGAAATAAAGTTAAATGATGAATAAGATTGATGAATTAGAATTCCTAACATCAATAGAAATCATTTTCTTAATCTACTTAGTATTTGGGTTCCTCAATCCCATTTAAACTTCTTTTCCAAATCCAATTAGTATTTCAAACATTTTGCAAAGCATGCCTTAACAAAATATTTTACTTCCTTAAATCCTTAAAAAAAATTCTTTGACTTTCAAAATGATCAACATTCTTTAAATAAATAAATCATTTTAAACTAAATTATGTTTAAATATAAATATATAAATAATAAAATATATTTATAAAATTCTTAAAATTACGGGGGATTACATCTATTAGGGTGCTACTAGTAATAGTTGCACATCAGGATTTTGATCTCGAGTAGCTAGATGTTAAAACAGCTTTTCTAAAAGGAGAGTTGGAAGAGGAGATATACATGGCTCAGCCAGATGGCTTCAGGTTCCGAGAAGAGAGATTTATGTTTGCAAGTTGAAGAAGTCCTTATATGGGATAAAGCAGTCTCTTAGGAAATGGTACAAGTGGTTTGATAACTACATGATGGATCTAGGCTACAAAAGGAGTTCATATGGTTGTTATGTGTATCACAACACGTTGACAGATGGATCTTTCATTTACTTAGTTCTGTATGTAGATGATATGTTGATAGCAGCAAGGAACAAGTCGGATGTTCGAAAGTTGAAGGAGCTTCTCAATGCTGAGTTGGTGCGAGTCGGAAAATTTTGGGTATAGAGATTTATAGGGAGAGGGATAAAAGGAAGCTTTTCTTGTCACAGAAAGGCTACATTGAGAAGATATTGTCGTGGTTTGTATGTCAACTGCAAAACTTATAGATACTCCAAGTGCGACCAATAATAATTTTCTTAGAAGTGAGACAAGAAATAAGGTGAAAAAGGTAGGTACAATAGATAATCATCCTGATATGTTCATCAAGTCGATTTCGCAGAGTGAGTTTCAACATTGTTTTGACTTGCTCAATGTTCAAGGTTGTTTGTTGCCTTTTGGGGCAAGTCTGGGGCCCTTAGGGGCTAATTTGTTGTCCGTACGGGACAAATTTAGTCTAGTTGTCTTTTGAGAAAAATTTGGTTGTAGGGAGGATTTGGGCATTGTGACCAATGCATCTGTTTATCTTGTTATCTGGTTCATTGTGAGAGAATTTAAGTCAGGGTGGGGATTTGTATGAACTGTGCCTTGAATATCGTCAAAAAGAGTTGTCGTAGGCCCGCCCAATCAGGTTGGGCAGGTTCGCCCAACCGGGAGGTCGATCATCTCCGCAGAGGGGTAAAAGCAGGGATTCATGATTGGCGCGGGCAGGCTCGCCCGATCAGGCGTAGTTATCGAAGCATGATTGGGGGAAAAACTCCCTATAGGGCCCGAGACGAATGTGGGACTGGAGAAATTGACTGTCCGGTCGGGTAAACGTCACCCGACTTGATCGGATGGTTGACTTTTTGACGCGATTTTCGACTCGGGTTATAATATGTTTTTAACTTAATTCATTTTAACTCGTCATTAGTGTAATATACACATCTGTAATTTGGAATTACTCAAGATCAATTAAAGTATTGTCTCTCTCTGTACATGGACGTAGCCAACACATCGTTGGTGAACCACGTAAAAATCAGTGTGTTCTTTATTTGTTTTATGCATTCAATATTTGTTATTTCTCACATCTATTATAATTAACATCCTTGTTAGGAATGACAAAGGGAGACAATGTCCAAAGGGAAAATCTTCCATTCAAATAGTTACTTCCTCAAAGAGAAGGGAAGCTTTGGCAATGGAATGTGCAACTTTCTCACAAGCCCTTCTAGCAAAATAGAAACACCAAACATCAAAACTTAAAGCTAAAGCATTATTCAAATGAACCTCGGTAATCGTAGATATATAATCGTGTCTTTACAATTTAACACCTCATGATGAAGCATACCATCATCCTAATGAGTAACCAAAAACCTAAGCACAAAATTGTTTTAAGAACCTTAAGTCTATTTATTTGTTCCAATTCCAATTTTATAGTTAACCATAACACTTTGTTTTATCTTTACGCGATTTTCAGATCTCGATTTTCTTATAAATAGCTAGCCTCATTTTCAGTTGATTTTGGCACGCTTTCACATTACGAAAATTCCTCTCAAATACTTCAAACACATATTCCTAAACACTTCAATTTTAACTTAATCTCCGTTCAAGCTTCAAGATTATATTGCTACTCATGCGGATCGTTATACAAGACCCATCCGACAAAGTTATGATTCATGAGGGTCCATAATCTTTCAATTATATATTTAATTTCTTGAAGTTACGTTGTTAGCAAGCTTTTCATGATGTAGATCCTTAAAGGATTCATGCTTTTGTATATTCTAACCTTCGGTCTCTTCTTTATGTTTGTTTTTATTCATATATTATATTCATGTCTATGTGCTCATTGCTTTTATCATGCTCAGATGTTTATTTTTTTCTAATCAAGACCTAATTTAGGATCATAGTAATTTGATTGCATACATAACATATCACCCAAACAGAGTCATTTGCTTGTTTAATAAACCATTATAGATTAAATTTTGGAGTGCATGAACATATTATTTGGTTGTTTATTTGCATAAAATAAACTAGAACATGAATAGTATTAAATAGAGGTCAACAATGAGGGAATGTGATTCCTAATCATACGCGTAAGCTCACCCCGAAACTTAAACTTTGGTTTTTTTTTTTTTGAAAGAAAGAAAAGGGATTTCATTAATATTTCGCCAAACGGCACTTACAAGTCATTTCTGAAAAACATAAAATTCTAATAGAAATACATATTACCCTAGAAATGTAAACATCGCAGATTTGACTTAATTTTGCCTTAATAAAAATCTTCATCTGAAGCAGTGCAATCTGTGAGTTCGTTCTGGTTCGGCATACGATCTGCAGATGCGGATATTTTGGGATGAACGTACTCCAATAGTCTTCCATAATTTTACAGAAGTTGTGAAACCCTAATTCTTCATGTTGAATCTCGAACTTCAACCAATGAGAATAATTTCTCATACCTAAAAACAAAAAACCATACTCACAACTCCCATAGGGGAGAAGGAGATTTCCAAAACAGAAACTAAAAACCCCATAGAAGGGTTTGAGAAAATCTCATAAAGAGATACTAATTTATTGAACAAAACAAGAAAATGAACTAAAAACTGAAAATAAAAGGAAAAAAGGGGCTTACCATGGATGAAAACATCCATGGCAGCCCCCTAATTGATGAAGAAGGGGTAAGGGAGGCTAGGGTTTTAGAGAACTTAAACTTTGGTTGATTGACCAATCATGAAGTCATTACGGGTAAATCTACATTGGATAAGTCTCTAAGATATCCCTATGATTTCCCAAATATCCATTTAAATTAGATTTATGAGTCTCCCTTTAAAGACTTGTTGGTGACTTCTTTTTCAGAATAATTTTCAAAATTAAAATCTTTATGATGAGTTAGTCAATTCCATGTTAACCCCGCGTGTAGGCAATAAAAACATGTCTACAGTAACAATTTTCCACCTTCGACCTCCCTTTAATGAGGGTAATAAGAGCTCTGGTATTACATATGTTCCTATTATTTTATATAAATATGTTGTTAGTTTGCGTAATATCAATTAAAAGGATGGATCAATCGAGTGATTAAAATAAACTTGTAAAAAAAAGGATGTTGAGAGGTACGAGTTACGACAATGTAACATGCATCGTGTTTCAACTAAAATAGATATTTGGAGATTGAGTTAAAACACACTACGCAGACGAATAAAAAAGAGTAATGGAGTCACAAAAGAATTTTAACATGGTTAAATCTTTACTCTGAAATTTACATCCACCAAATCAGTTAATAGTCAATTTCCTAATACCTCACTCAAGGTACAAGTCTCTACTACTAGCTATAATATTGTTCCCCAACACTTACCTATAGCTATAAGTGTTGTTAAGTTAAATTAAAATACACATTCATATACCCAACCCTACGCTCTCCATATATATAGTCAATATGTTTTTTTTTTAAAAAAAAAATCAAAAGATTCCTCAATAAATGCTTCTTAATTAAGTAGATAGAGGTGATGTCAAGATATCCTCAACAATTTTATTAGCAATGTTTGTAATATGATGATATGCTCGGTTGAGGGGCGTTTGTGATGCTAATGGAGCTCGAGTTTGCTAAACTCGCCTCGATCTCGAAGATAATATTCGAGCTTGACTCAACCCGAAAACTTACGAGCTCAAAAATCATCACAACTTTTAAGGTTATAACTAGTTATTAGGTCCGGGCTATGCCCCAGATAAGAAAAAATTTCATTTATTAACATAATATTTTATGATAATAATACTAAATACAACTTAGCCTAGTGGTTAGAACTTTAGTATATGTACTTGTGGTCTCGAGATCAAATCCTATACTAAGCAATTTTTTAATTTTTTTTAGTGCACATGAATTATATGAATTAACACTTTCTAAGGAGAGCGCCACGTGGCACAGTTTCTTATTTTTGCACGCCTTTTATTCAGTAAATTATTTCTTCTTTTTATGTAATAGCTTTATAAAAGAAGTGACTCACATATTTGAAGACGGAGGAGCTAGCACTCTGCGTACATTAGTTAGAAAGCTCCTAAATTAAAATAGAGCAGTAAAACTTCAAAGTTTATGATGATCTATAAGTGGACAAGATCATGAAAATCTTCACCGTGTTCTGCAATTTTATGCGACTGTTCTTTTGGTTAGCCACTTAGGAAAAGGCACTTTATTACCTATATATTGAAATTTGAAATTTTGAATATTTATGTGATACTGCTATAATAAAGCACCAGCAAAAATTATGGGAGGACAAAAAGAACAAAAAGGAGTATTTTGATAGATCTTCATACTTTTGTTCCCTTTCAAATTGAAGAACTAATTTTATTTTCCTGGGCATCAAGTCATTATTTGGTTCCCGTTGGTAGCAGGAATCAGGATTATAAAATGAACACAAGCTTTACCATTATTTATATATAAATGCTCACCTTGACCATTTGTAATACTCAATTCGTTGTTTATTGCTTGCCTTCCGTTTTATTATTTTTAGTAGGAAAATTTGTTAAAAAGAACCTTTTAAAAGTTTAATTTTGTGAAAAAAGTATTTTAAAGCATTTTCTGCAAAAGTAAATCATAAACTTAATTTTTTTTTCAAGATGAAACATATTCTCATTTTACAGTGCGGTTTTTGAGATGCATAGAGATGGTGTTATAGTTAATGGAATTAGGGAGTTATAAGAAGATAGAAAGGCCCACTCCTATGCATCTCAAAAACCACACCGGAAAATGAGAATAGGTTATAATATATCTTGCAAAAAAAATTAAGTTTTTGACTTTTTGGTTTGTTTTTGCAAAGAATGTTTTATAAATTTTTTTCGCGAAATTGAACTTTTTAAAAGGTTTTTTTTGTCAAATTTTTCCTTTTTATTACCAGGAGTTATATTAGTGATTGCAATATGAATTTGTCTTTTCATATGTAAAGAAAAAAAAATGATTTTATTTACAGTTTATATTCTTATACGTGTTATGTAATATTTTACCTCAAAAATATAAAAATTTAAGAACTTTTTTAGTGGGAACTAAACTATAATTTTGTTTCCACCATAGTAAAGCCGAACACGTTTTTCATTTCCATCATGGCAATCCATCATGGTGGAACAAAAAAAAAATAGTTAGTTCCACCATGGTGAAAATGGAATAATGGTTCGATTCCATGTAAACGATTTTTTTGTTGAACGAAACTGAGAGGAGGAATGCGGGAGGAAGAATAAGAGAAAGGAGGAAGAAAAAGAGAAAGGAGGACCAAAAAGCTTCGTAATTCCTTCACAATTCTCACTTTTTTTCTTCCACTGATGTTACCATGACAAAATCCTAATTTCTCAGATTCAAATCTTATTCAAATTCCATTATCATCTACTTCACACTTGAATTTGATCCCATAGTAATTTCCAATTACTTAAATTCTTATTTTCTTTCCATCTCCTGTTTTTGATTTTCATTACAATCATTAAATTCACAAAAGTTCGTATTGTAAATGTAAATTTAGGACTTTTGTTATTAATTTCTTTTGTTTAGAGTTAATTCTTCATGATTTCTAGGATTTGTAGCTCTCCAAGATGAATGATAATGTTAGAGAGGTTGTTATCCGCCAGGAACGGGAAGAGGCAGAGGCAAAATTGGTGAAGATGTAGGAGGTTTAGGTGCAAAGAGCCGCATGGTAGTGGAGCTCGGTGGTGCAGAGGAGAATATATGGTGCGACAAAGTAGAAGAATGGAGGAGTAGGAAGGTGAAGAAGGTAAAAGGAAGAAGAAAAAGAATGGAGGAGGAAAGGAGGAGGAAGTGGCGGCAGTGTGGGGCATCAACGACGGTAGATCCGGCGGAGTGTTGACGACGAACAGTGAGGAGGAGGGAGTAGAAGGGAGGGGAACTGGAAGAGGAGAAAGAGGGGGGGAAGAAAGAGAATTTTTTTAAAAGGTAAGAAAAGAACATTAGGCTACCCTCCTCACGAGAGGAATACCTAATGTGTCGGATACAATAATGGAAGAAAGAGAAGAGTTATTACAAGAAGAAATATCAAAATTAGACATTAATCGATGTCCTATATTGGCTATCCAATCAGCAGCACAATTTGCTTCCCTAAACACATGTCTGACTTGGAAAGAGGCAAATTGGAGAGCATGAGCTTAAAATCATCGATAATATTAGCAATCTTCCAGGGTATAGAGCAAATATTATTAATGGCGTTGATGACCAAGAGGTTATCACCTTCAATGATGATATTGTGACACCCCGATTGCAGCGCTAATTTGATAAATTGCTATAATGTGTTGGTTTTGGCAATGAGAACTGTAGTCTGACCAAGATGGAAGGCTTTGGCGTGAAGAAGCTGGCCTTCGTGATTACGGATGATAACCTGCAGCAACATCCAAACCACGAACGGAACCATCAAAGTTTAATTTTAAGAATGAGTGAGGTGGAGGATACTAGGCTACAAGAGTAGCCAAGGGAGGGGGCCGGGTGAGGGGAAGGGGGTGGTGCTTCTCTAAGAGGAGACCCAATATCTTGACAAGCATCCACTTGTAAGAGAAAGTTTCATTTATCATGAGCAAATTTAGCACGATGAAAGATACGATGGGGGCACCACTTCTCATTGTTGAAAATAATAGAATTACGCTTTTTCTAAATGCTCCGGAAAAGAAAGATGCACTTCGACAAGTTAGGATTACCCTTGAAATCCTGTAAGAATTCTAACAAACTAAGAAATGAAAAAAAAAAAACACGGTCAAAGGAGAATGGAGAAAGAAGGAGAATGGATGAGGCGAGAGGAAGGAGAAAAAGTATTGTATAAATACAGACGGTAAATAAATTCACTTAAAAAAATAGTCTTTTATTTGTATGGAAACCTTTAATGTTTGGATTAATAATCCCTTTTCTACTTCCTTTTAAAGACATATGATCAAATCGTGGCTAATATTGATAGTCACTTTGCCATATTATTTTTTTACAAGGCCATATCGTTTTCAGCCACTTATTTTTAAAAGATATTTCTATTTTTACTTTATTATGTTATAAATTGATAGATGTTTATTCCCTTTTCATACTACTTAAACGTCACAGTAGGACCCATATAATTCTTTACTTTCAACTACATTCACTCTCCTTTGCAAACTAGCAAAAAAGACCCCCTTTCATATTTTATCTTCTTCTTGTCTTGATTCCCATTACTACAATATATAAATAAGAAAAACTTTAGTGCAAGAACGAGGGAATTATTTCAAATTCATTAAAATCCACCACCGTATAATATAATTCTATTAGATTTTAATCGTATAATATAATCCTATTAGATTTTAATCTTATGGTGATAGTATATCAATCGATCTAAAAACTATCTTATTTTATATTTGTTAATTTGAAGGCCACCTTATTATATCTTACAAATATATACTTCATCCGTTTTTTAATAAGTGCAACATAGAGAAAGTGGGGGAATACCAAGAAATGTAGAAAGAGAAAGTTGGGACCACAATACAGTAGAGTAATTCAAGTGATGAAACAAAAAAGTTGTGGTCTCCTTTTGCTTTTTGGTGGCATATTTGTAATAATATTGAACTTTTTTTTACCATTTTGAGCTTGATTGCACTTATTGTGACTATTCCAAATAAGGGAAATGTTGCACTTATTAAGAAACGGAGGTAGTATAATATAAAATTTCCATTTTTTTCAAACCTCCATTATGGCTAATAATAATTTGAAGATAGTAATAATATGGCATAATTTTATGACTTAGACATTTTTATGTGGCAACCCTCCCAAAACTCTAAACTTTATGTATACATTTAGATTAGATTATAGCTTCTAGTGATTATACCAAACAACAATTACGATGTAGAAGTGCCTGCCCTTATAATTAATAACAATGTTTAGAAGATTTATATTATATTTCTCATATTTTTAAATGAATCATTATTCATAGAAGGCTGCTTCATTTATGTGATTCAAGGAAAAAGATGATTTTATCAACGGTGGATTTATTTTTTTGGAGATTGGTTCCGTTATTTACCAATTTTGTATTTTTGTATTCACTATATTGTAATTTTTTTTAATATATCTTGGTGCTCAAATGAAATCAATTTTTTTGGCACATCATTTTTTGAGGGTATTTGATTTCAATGGTTGATATTACAAAGATGGCACTAGTCCAGATCCGCTCATCCAGCCCAACCCAGCATCGCAAAATCCTGGCTTAAGATTGCTAACCCTACCCAACCTATTAGTTTCTTGCCGAGATTGATTTTTAATTTTTTTTATCTTAAAATCAAGTATGAGGTATAGCCCAAGATACATTTGTATATTTTAACCATCTTAAATATTGTGTACAGTTACAATGTTATAAAGAGCTGCCACAAAAATTATGTTATAAAAGAAAGCTTTAGCTTGCATGTGCACAAGGATAAGTATTAATTAAAATTAAAAAAAAAAACTATGAGGGATGTTAATTTAAATCGATTTAAGAACAAAGCAAAACAAATTTTTTTACCAAATTGCAGGCCTAAGACTCTCAAAGGAAAAGTTCTATCACAAGGTAATACATGCCAATTTTCGGGTTTGTATCGTTTAACACAAGTTATTAATTATTAATTCAAAATTTACATGTTAGCGAAATTCATAAAAATATATTGAATTGATTGAAATTTATTAAATATAACTAAATCTAATTAACATTTACTATTCGTCTTGATTTTAATTGATTGAAATTTATATAATCTGATTAGATTGAATCTGATTGAAAATTGTTAAAATTAAATAAACATAATTAACTCATTATATTTGATTGAAATTAAGTTAGAATCTGAACATTTTTTTATGCATACCAAATAAATCTTATTATATGTGAAACTCGATCATAATTTAAAGGCACCCTTTTGGGCGGTGGTAAGCCCCTTCTCTCTTTTTATTACTAGTTTTTTTTTTATATTTATGCTTCCAATAAATCTCAGTCTCTCTCTAATGGAGAGTTTTTCTACCCATATATTGGGTTATGTGTATCCATATATTGGGTTTTATCTCTCTCCATGTGAGAGTTTAGAGAATTTATTTTTGGTTTTTTGTATAATTCAAGATGTTGATTTGTTGAGTAAAATTTGTGCGGAGTTGCAACAGATGTCAAGACTTCGTTTACAATCACGTGAATTGAATCTGTTTCTACTTCAAAATTACAAAAGATCGATAGACCCCCTTGCAGAAGGTTGTATCAGACAGGGATGTGAAAGACAAGGGTTTTCAGAAGTGTTAGATCTACTCAACGATCGTGGTTTTATCATATTAGAATTGTGTTTATCTCATTTGATATGTATTTGTTTAGTTTTGACTTCTATTGTAGATGTCGTATGACTTTGTATGAAGAATAAAAGATACTTTGTTACCTTCTGTTAATAGTTAGTTACATTCTGTTATTGTAATAACAAGAAGTTTGTTATTCTATAACTGATTTCTTTCTCTTAATTGTAACTAGTATAAAAGAGATGTAAGCTTCATTCTATTGCTGTAATAAAAAAATTCTCTCATTCTTCTTCTGCTATTCTTTCTCTCTCTAAAGAACTCATGTAAGAGTTCTCTAATTCTCATGGTATCAGAGCAGATTCGATCAACCTAAGATCAATCGCTTAAATCATTTCTTTCTTATTTTCCACTTAAATCAATTGAGTTGATAATCTTTTGATCTTCTCAAAATTTCTTACAAAAATGGTGGAAATTACACGCAATTCTGGCGAACAATCTGAAGAACAACAAAATCCATTATAGAATTCATTGAATTCATCAAATACTCACAATGTAAGTGTTGCTTATAATGATCCTTATTTCATAACTAGTTCAGATCAAACTGTGAACAAAGTTGTTGCAGTAAATCTTACTGGAAGCAATTTTATTAGCTGGAAACGAAATGTTAAAAGAGCTTTAATTGCTAAAAACAAGTTAGGATTTCTTGATGGATGTATTCCTAAATCTGATGAATCTGATAAAGATTATAATCGTTGGATGAGGTGTGATTATTTGCTAACATGCTGGTTAGTAAATTCTATGAGTGAAGAAATTGGTGAGAACTTCACTTTTGTTGAAACTTCTGCACAATTATGGCGTGAAATTTGTGAATGTTATGGTCAATGTAATGGACCACTGATTTATCAGCTAAAACGAGAAATAGATAGTCTCAGACAAGAGAATCAATCTATTATGAACTATTATGGCAAATTGAAGAGGTGTTGGGATGAGCTTAAGAATTTACGAAGTTTTCCTTCTTGTACATGTGGAATTTTATCCAAGTGTAGCTGTAATTTCTTGAAACGAGTATCTGATTTTGAATCCGAAGAGAAATTGATGCAGTTCTTGTTAGGCTTGAATAGTGGCTTTGATAATGCCATTAGTAATATCCTAGCTATGGATCCCTTACCTTCACTTAGTAGAGCTTTCTATTTAGCTCAACAAATGGAGAAACAAAAGGAGGTAAGTGGCTTGAATGCTGGACTAGGGACTAATGAAATGAATGCACTAGCTGTTCAAAAACAATCTTATCATGTTAAAGACAAATACAAGAAAGATTGGAAGAAAGAGAAGTTTTGTGAGTATTTCAAGAAAAATGGACATACTAATGATGTATGTTTCAAGCTCAAAGGTTATCCAGCTTGGTTCACTAAGAAGCCTAGAAATGAAAAAACTTGCTGCACATGTGTCTGTTGATACTTCAAATTACATTGCTGATGATCCTCTTGAGTATAATGTAGCTATTCCTTCTCAATCAAATGAAGGTGGTAGTACTTATGATTCAATGATGATGCAGTCCATAATTCAAGAAGTAATGAAAGCTATGAAAGGGAAGCAAGTTGGTGGAGACTCTTCCAATAGCCCTGGATGCTCTTATGCTTACTATGCAGGTATTACTTCTAATTTTGGCTTGTTTTCAAGCACTTGGATAGTGGATTCAGGAGCTACTGATTACATGATATTTGATGATAATTTATTTGTGCATAAATGGAAGTTACATAGTCTAGTAGAAATTGGTCTATCTTCCTGATGGAAGTTATTCATATGTGGCTGAAGTTGGTAGCTAGTGTCAAGATTAATGATGATTTATTTGCTTCTTGAAGATGTTTTGTATGTGCCAAATTTTAAGCATAATCTGCTTTGCATAGGAAAATTGATAGCTAAATCTAATATTGAAGTAGTGTTTTGTGCCAACAAGTGTGTTTTTTATGATCCTAGATCTAAAATTCTAGCTATAGGTTCTAAACACAAAGGCTTATATATCCTTCATTCATCATCATCTACCAATTCTATTTCCAATTCTTTACCCACTACAGCTACTAATATAGCAGTAGTGAATTATGCTTCTTCAAAGGACAAAAATCTTACCAAAGCTGAAGTTGACTTACTTCATGCAAGATTGGGTCACATATCCCTATCCGAAATGAAACATATGTGTTCATGTGATCATCTGAGTGATTATTTTTGTGAAATATGTGTCTTTGCTAAACATCATAAAACTCCTTTTCCAAGAAGTTTAAGTAGAGCTTCTCAATGTTTTGATCTAATTCATATAGACCTTTGGGGTCCTTATAAAGCTAAAACCATGACAAGAGCTTCATACTTTCTAACCATCCTTGATGATCATAGTAGATGTACACGGACTTATTTTTTGCACAATAAAATGCAAGTATATAGAACCATATCTTCTTTCCTTTTACAAGCTGAAACTCAGTTTAATACCAAAATCAAGATCATCAGATCTGACAATGGTACAGAAATCATCCAAGACCAATGTATTACTCTTTTTCAAAACAAAGGCATCATACACCAAAATAGCATTGTAGGAAGACCACAACAGAATGGGCGTGTAGAAAGAAAACATAGGCATTTATTGGAGGTAGCTAGATCTCTTAAAATTCAAGCCAATTTGCCTACTAAATTTTGGGGTGATTGTTTACTCACAGCCACATTTCTCATAAATCTAATGCCTTCTTTGGTCATAGATTGGAAGAAACCCTCTGAAATCTTATTTAAAAAACCTCCAGAATATTACTTTCTAAAGGTGTTTGGTTGTCAA
This sequence comes from Beta vulgaris subsp. vulgaris, assembly GCF_026745355.1. Classification (NCBI taxonomy): domain Eukaryota; kingdom Viridiplantae; phylum Streptophyta; class Magnoliopsida; order Caryophyllales; family Amaranthaceae; genus Beta; species Beta vulgaris. The sequence goes on along the minus strand of NC_079202.1, from coordinate 4,005,866 downwards.
TGTTTTGCCTACAATATAGCCAGAAATAAAGATAAGTTCAGTCCAAGAGCTACCAAATGCATATTCATTGGGTACCCTTTTGGTCAAAAAGGTTATAAGGTCTATGATTTGGATTCTCACAAGTGTATGTCACTAGAGATGTTGTTTTTCAAGAACACATCTTCCCTTTTCATTCCAAACCTGATAAATCTTCTTTTCTTCCATCTTCTGATATACCTATTATCTCTTTTCATAATCCCATCTATTCTCTTATTGATACACCTATGGATCATAATGTTCCTTCTCTTTCCCATATTTCTCCTTCTCCTTCTGATCAGCATTCTTCTTCTCTTGACTCTAATTTTGTTCAAGACACTCCTATTCTTAATCACAATTCTTCACATTACTCACAGCAGTCTGCATCTGTCATTCATCATCCTGTTACTCATTCTGACTCTCTTGTTTCTCTTAACAATGATAACATACTAATTCCTGCTGTTAGACACTCTTTTAGGCTCAGTAAACCTCCTCCTAAATACAAGGATTTTGTTTGTCCTACTCTTCCTATTTCTTCTCATTCTGACTCCTTTCATGTTCATACATCTCATACTTGTTTACATGAACCTACATCATATATGGAAGCTAACAAATTTCCTGAGTGGAGAGAGGCTATGCAACAAGAGTTAAAGGCTCTTGAAATGAACCAAACTTGGGTATTAACTCCTTTACCTGTTGGAAAAAGAGCAATTGGTTCTAATTATACAAAAATTAGAGCATTATAGAAACAAATTCTGGCAACAAAATTTCGAATTATTGATAGATAGCAACATATATTATTTTTTTGTTACCTATTATAAAGTGGCATTTTTTACTCTAATTTTTCAACAAATAAAAACATCATATTTTTGATTTGTTGCTATTGGAAACTAGTTGTTTTACTATTTGTTGCTAGATAGCATCGTATTTTCAATTTGTTGTCATATAACAACAAACTACAACAAAAAATATTTGGTTTGTTGTCATTAGTAACAATTAATTTTACTATTTGTTGTTAGATGGCATCATATTTGCGATTTGTTGTCATTTAGCAACAAATTACGACAACCAACTGCGGCTCTGTTGACATTAGTAACAATTAATTTTACTAACTGTTACTAGATGGCATCATATTTCCAATTTGTTGCCATTTAGCAACAAATTACGACAACCAATATTTCATTCGTTGATCACATTAGAAACAATTAATTTTATGATTTGTTGATAGATGACATAATATTTTCATTATTTTGCTATTTAGAAACAAATATGGAATAGATATTTGATTTGTTATCGTTGGAAACAATATATTTTATTATTTGTTGCTGAAATAACATCAGTTTTTCCTTAAAATGTGTCCCACATCAAAGAAAGATTAACCAAACTACCACTTTATATGTCAAGAAGTTTCATACACTATTATCAATTTCCATTAGTATTAGTATGCAAATATCATTCAGAATTGTAAGTGGACTGACTCTCCTTCTCTTTATTGATTTGAATAGATGTATTTATCAAATAATCAAACAATTAACAAAAAATATAAGGTTAACCTACGTTGTATGAAGAGTGCATTAAAGTGTAACTCTATAACAATCAAAAATCTGTTTCTATTTTTAGCAACCAATATCAATAACGGCAACAAATGCGCCAAATATAGAAACCAACATGGCAACAATATTTCAATGGATGCTATGTGGCAACGAAAATGTTTGAGATTTTGTAGCTAAAATCATATGGAAACAAGCCTTTTAGCAACAACTATTTTTTGTTTCCAATTTGTTGCTAATGCGAGTTAGCAACAAATTTCTCATGAATAGCAACAATTTTTTACTGTTGCTAAATTGATTTATTTTTGTAAACGTGGGTGTTTAAAATTAAACACAAGGCAGATGGGAGTATTGAAAGGTACAAAGCCAGGTTGGTTGCAACTGGTTATCAGCAGATTGAAGGACAAGACTTCACTTACACATTTTCCCCTGTTGGTAAGATTGCTATAGTTAGAGTTGTGATTTCTCTTGCTGCAGCTAATTAAGCATTGGCCTTTATGTCAACTAGACATTAACAATGCTTTCCTCCATGGTTATTTAGAAGAAGAAGTGTATATGAAGCCACCTTTGGGCTATGATAAAGCCAAAACTGATGAGGTTTTGTCATCTTAAAAGATCTCTTTATGGCCTTAAACAGGCTTCCAGGCAATGGAATAAAGAGCTCAATAAGTTTCTGGTGTCTATTGGTTTCACTCAATCTAAACAAGACTATTCCTTGTTTACTAGAGACTTTCAAGGTGAATTTATTGTGTTGCTAGTTTATGTTGATGATATGCTTTTGACTGGCACTTCACAAACACAAATTGATGAAATAAAGGTTGCTTTGGATCAAGCCTTTACGATTAAAGACTTGGGTGAAGTCAAATACTTTCTGGGTATTGAGATCATTAGAAATAACTCAGGAATTGTGCTTAGCCAAAAGAAGTATATTTTAGACATGATCAAAGATTTAAATTTTGATCACTCCAGACCAGTTAGCACTCCTTTACCTAAAGGACGTGGTTTGTCTACAGAATTGGGTGATGTATTAGAAGAGCCAGAACAATACAGAAAGTTGGTTGGTAGGTTGTTGTATCTCAATATTACAAGGCCTGATTTATCCTATGCTACTCAACACTTAAGTCAATTCTTAAGTTGACCCAGAAAACCACACTTACAGGCAGCCATGTATGTTGTGAGATACTTAAAAAGTACACTTCACCTTGGATTGTTTTATTCTGCCACCAATGATGCAGTAGTTAAGGCCTACAGTGATGCAGATTGGAGCACATGTCTAGCAGATTTTTAAGTGCATATTGTATATGCATTGGGAATCATTTGGTATCTTGGAAAACTAAAAAGTAAAAGACTGTTAGCAAATCATCTGCTGAGGCGGCAGAGTATAGGAGTATGTCAAGCACTGCTTCTGAAGTAGTTTGGCTTGAAGGATTGTTGCAAGATTTAAAAGTGAATGTTTCTCTTCCCATTTATTTATATTGTGATAATAGTGTTGCTGAGCACATTGCTCAGAATCCAGTATTTCATGAAAGAACGAAACATCTAAAGAGGGATTGTCATTATGTCAGGGAGCAAATAGAAGCTGGTTTTCTTCAAACTTCTCATGTTTCAAGTCAGGAACAGCTTGCAGATTTGTTGACAAAGGCTCTACCAGAACCACAGCATAAGTATCTTACTGCCAAGCTTGGACTTGTTGACTCCAATCATGTCTAGCTTGAAGGGGGATATGAAGGATAAAAGATACTTTGTTACCTTCTGTTAATAGTTAGTTACATTCTGTTATTGTAATAACAAGAAGTTTGTTATTCTATAACTGTTTTGTTTCTCTTAATTGTAACTAGTATAAAAGAGATGTAAGCTTCATTCTATTGTTGTAATAAAAAAATTCTCTCATTCTTCTTCTGCTATTCTTTCTCTCTCCAAAGAACTCATGTAAGAGTTCTCTAATTCTCACTTTTTTTTTTTGACAAGCTCTAATTCTCACTCTGAATCAATGAATTAATGTTATTTTCAAAAAAAAAATATTTAAAGGCGCCCTAACTAGCTATATAGTTAATGTGACGTAACAAATTGAGAAAGTGAATACTACTTTAGTCAAAACAAGCATCAACAAGAAGGAAGCAAAATACGTCGACCAACTCCATTGAGGTATCTTTGTTAACCATTATCCTCTCCCATCCGTGCATCCTACAATAATACGCACAAACAATAAGGTATAGCTGTCCAACCATATGGCTAGTGTAATGTACGTAACCACCTTAATTTACTACTTATTTAACTGTATTTAGGCAGTAGGCAAAGCATTGAGGTCACCACAATGGAAGCGTCTTGTCTGTTATTAGATCAACCTCTAAACCTCATAAGAACGTTGCCAATTCCAAGTTTGCTAAACCCCAAATACATCAAGACAAAGCAGACACATGGAATAATGATCCCAACTATTTCTAGGATTATAAAATTGTATTCCCCAAATCTTATAAAACTAATGTAAAATTATCATAGAAAGTACTCCAACTTTTTTTATTCTAACCATCCTTTCTCTGTAGATGTAATTTTTTTGTTGTATCTTGTATCTTTTTGTTTTTCATTTTACAAAAGCTACTCATGAGAGTTCTACCATTGATTTTTTTTTAATAATGTGTAGAAAAAGAGGATAGGACAAATAAAGTTGAGGGGTGAACTATTGTGATTTTTTTTAAATTTATAACTGACATTTTCTTTTATGATAATTATTTTAGCTAGTAACACAATTTTATTTCCTCTATAAGATGTACTTACAAAAAAAATTTATAAGACTAAAATAACATTTTTATTAATTTTTTAATGGATATGTCCAATTTACGGTAAATTACTCAATGATTGTTCGTTTACTTATTTAGAGAAAGATTTATATATGAAAGTAAGACTCGATGATATTGTAGCTCAATTCAAAATATGAAGACTCGACGAAAACAATTGTAATAGTTTATATAGAAAAATAATTACATTGTGATTCAAATAAAAATAATTTTTTATGGGCAATTTATGTATTTCTGGATCTTTTTGAATTTTTGCACAATATTAAGTTAATTATTTTGATGCCCTACCTGTATTGAAATCCTAGATCCGCCCTGATTATTTAAGGAAAATGATATATGAAGCCCTTAGGGCTATGTATAAGGTGGTTAAAATGGAAATAAAATATTGAATCAAGCATTTATTACCTCAGTTGATGTGAAAATGTGTCTTGAATTTTTAAACTGTTTCTATTTAAAGAAATGTATTTAATGCTTATATGTAGCCCTAAGGGCTACATATAACATGATTCAAATCAGTATAACTTATATTTATAATTCGTAATCTTATTTTTAGTTGATGCAACTTCAAAGGTTTTCTCATGAGCATAGGTTGCCATATTCAAATTTATAAAATGTTTTGTATTACAATTATGTAGTTCTTATCATGACATATTATTTAGATTCTTATCTTACTTATATGAGTGATGCTCAGTGTCAATACCAAAGTGCATGCATGTATACAACCTTATCATTACATATGCACATACCTACGTGATACGGCTAGCTACTACATATGGAAAAAATAATATTTAATTTTTCAATTGGAGTCTCTTATGTTTCCAACCATAATTATAAGTATGTGAATTGTTAGGAAACGGGTGGTGTATTCTTTGATTAGGACGGAACAAGTCAATAAAATAATAATAATGAGAAAGACGATAAAGAAAATAAATAAGATTGAATAAAACAAGGATTTACGTGGTTTGGTCAAATTAGACCTACATCTACAGATGGGATATTCGAGAGCTTATTCACTATAATGGAGAAAAAATAAATAGAATATACATAGAGTGCTAAAGTTCTTAATGACTTAAATTGTGTGTCAAACAATGATCATCGAAAGGATCGTTTTATAACATAAAGAAATCCTGATAAAATCTAGAATAGTCTCCTAGTATAACTCTAATGACGACTTAAAAACTTAGGATTAAAAAAATATAAAACTCTTATGAATAACTGATGTAACTCTAATGAAAAAGTGATGTAATTCTAAAAAAATAATATTAGAAAAAAAAATAATTTTTTTTAGGCTCAAATTTTTTTAAGGGGTATATCCAATCATATAGTTATTTTTCACGTAAGGAGCTTTCTCACGCAATCTTGCCATGGGATCTCGTGAAAACCATTTTAAGCTGAAAATCGAAAACGAAGGATCTACACCGTTAAAAACTAGCATGTGTATAAAAGAAAGTACGGAAGGGCTATGATTTAACCACGAGGATTGCTCCAGAACTCTCTCTCTCTCCTCCCTGTCAAACGCGACTCTCTCTCCCTCTCCTCCTGGTTAAACGCGACTTTCTCTCTCTCTCTCTCCTCCCTATCAAACACGACTTTCTCACCATCGTTCAGTCAATTGCTCGCAGCTACTCCGCTCACTTTCAAATCGATAATATCCGTTTCTCCTACGATTCGAAATTTTGGTAAGATCGATAGGTTTTTTTTTGTTAATAATAATTTCAAAGTTCAATTACTCATTCTTCAACTTGCGAATTGCTAATTTTAGCTCAATTTTTCTCTAGTTGTTTGAAAAATTGTATGTGTTCGTATTTATTTGTGTTTTAATTGACTAATTTCAGCTGAATCTTTGTGTTCTTTCGCTATACATTATTTTTTTGATTTTTCCTCTGTTTAAGATCGAAAAAATTACCTTTGTATTGTTTTTGATATTTGAGTTTTCGTATCTTGATTATGGTTTTGCGAGGTAAATATGGGTACTTTGTGTTGATATGGAACTTCAAATTAGGGTTTTCGTGATTTCCTTCTATGTCGCCATTGGAGCTTCAACGCTCAGCTTCGAAGAGGATTTTTGTTTATTTGATGCACTTTTTTTCAATTTTGATAATTGGTAAAAGTTACCCTTAAAATATACTACCTCTGTTTTTATTTAGTTGCAACATTTTGACTTTCACGCTTGCCAATGTACAATTTCAAATCGTTTTATCTCTAATTGTATGTAAGTAAAAATTATAAAAATTTGATATTATGAAAGCTTACATCGAAACGAATCAAACAAGACCCCACATGACTATATTTTGTTTAACATATAAATCAATAAATGTGGTCAAATAAGAGAACATGAATAGTGCAATTTGTCAAACGTTGCAACTAAAAGAGAACGGAGGTAGTATAATAGTTATCCTAAAAGTCTTAAAAGTTACCCTAAAAATGATAATAGTTACACTTATAATAAATAAAGTTACCTTTAAAGTGGTAAAAGTTATCCTAAAACTGATAAAAGTTACCCTAAAAGTGGTAATAGTTACTCTTATAATAAATAAAGTTGTCCTTGAAATATAAAGAACTACCCTTAATATAATAAAGTTACCCCAAAACTAGCAAAAGTTACCCTAAAAGTGTTAAAAAGTTACTCTAAAGGGGTTAAAAGTTACCCTTGTTTTCATTTTTCAGATTAAGAGCTGTTTTCAGCTAATAATTCCAACGACAATGTGAATATAATATTTTTATCATATATGAAGTGTACCATAAGTTTTATGAATTGAAATTCTTAGATTTGATTAAACAAGATCAACCCTAATGTTAAATTATGCTTACATATGATTGAATCTGATAATCCTTTATCAAACCAAAAATTATTTAAAAGGTTAGAGAAAACACCTATAACACAATTTAGAACGATAGACTCTGACTGTAAACTGCAGACATCACCTTAAAAAATGTAAACTATATTTAGGAATTATAACAATACCTTTATAATTTATGAAATAGAGAATATGTAAAAATTTGGATTATTATCTCAAACATGAATAAATCACATTCTTTAATTTAATTAGTGACTACTTTAATCTATGTAGTTGCTAGTTTAATCCATTCGGTAATAGTATCATGTTATTTTTTGAAAATTGTCCGCTGTAATTCGAGATTCAAAGGGAAACAAAATAAGGAGAAGACAAGGGGTGATTTATTTGGTGTGAGATGTTTAATGACAATATTGGGTTAGGCTCGATTCTTTTGGACTGATTAATGAAAATTCATTTCAGTTCAGACAAATACAGTTCACGAAAATTTAGTTCAATTCAAATAAATGTAGTTCAGTTCAGGAACATTCATTTCAATTCAATTAGTTTTCCCTCACAGTTTTAGCTCATCTAGTAGAATTCAATTCAGTACAATCCAATTCAAGAAAATTCAGTTGAGTTCAGACAAATTTTGTTCAATTCAATTTATTCCAAAAAAAAAAACAGAGCCTTAAAGTAAGATAAAATGGACTTATTAGGAAAATCTAAAATTAAGTTTATCTCATTTTATATTAATTGACTGTCTATCCTCATAGTTTGTGAAACTTTTTATTTTTTTTTTTTTTTTTTTGAGGGGTTTTGTGAAACTTTTTATATAAATGAAAAAAAACCGTTTTAAGACAAAAAAATTACATACATATGAAAAATATCTTATTATTCCAAATGGGTAACTTATAAAAATGACTCATTCAAAATAAGAAGTTACCCTCATCTTATAATTATTTATTGTGTACTCGTATATATAGCTTGATTCAAGAATTTGTGTCTAAGATTATAGAATAGGAATGTATATTTTAATAATAATTGTATAGCACCCATTACTCCATTAGCTAAACTACTACTCATACCAAAAGAGGAAAAAAGACCCACCACTCATCTCTTCCCTCGCATTCCTTAATATCCCCCCAAAGCTTCGATTCCACATGACACATTACACCAAAATACACTCCACTATGCACATGACCTTCTCCTCCTAAAAACTCTCACCATCTTTCTTTTCTCTCTCCTTCTTCTCCTTCATCTTCTTCCCCCTCTCTCTTTCATGAACAACTTATTAGGACTCATCTTCATGGGTATCCTTACTTTCATTCCTCCAGACTCCACCTCACATACCAAAACCACCAAAAAACAACCTCAACAATCAACTAAACAACGCCCGAAACAACAACCCAAAGAACAACCACCATCAAAGCAAACACCCAAACAAAAGCCGAAGTCGAAGTCGAAGTCGAAGCAAAAACAACCATCGTCATGGGACCAGATCAAGAACCTTCTTACTTGTAAGCAAGTAGAAGGTTCTAGAGTTCATGACCCGTCTAAACTCGGGTCCTCTTGTGGGTCTATGTGCAGTTTTCGTGACGTAGTCCATGGTAATAGTAGGGTTGTTCATCGTTCTGATAACTCATCCCCTGAAAGCAGCTCATTGGGTCAAGATGCTCGACTTCTGAGCCGGAATAAGACTGGGTCAGGCACCGCCTCGAGCCGGTCTTTATCTGGCTCTGTTAGATCGGGTGCGAGTGGGACTACTACGCATTCTGTGTCCTCTAGAGGGATGCCTTTAAGGAAGTTGTCTGGGTGTTACGAGTGCCACATGATTGTTGATCCTAGCAGGTTTGCTTCTTCTTACTCAATTACATACTTTTGCCTAAAGACTGTATGATCAGTATTGACAGTATACAGCTAGACGACTTATTTTACAAATACATCATTCGAGTGTTGAAGTGTATTGCGTGCATATAATATTACTCCCTCCGTTCTAAAATATAGTTGTTATTTACCTTTTTTTAGGGTAATTTATGCAAGTAGAATCTAAGGGAGATAATAAAGGTTTTTTTGTTTATTTAAATAAAAGGTTGTATGAGAAAAGATGCTTTTAGGAGAGATAATGGAAAATAATCGGTAAAAGAGAATTAATTGTAACATTTTGGTTGAACAAATAAAGAAAAAACAAAATTCAAGAAGCAAATAGATGACGAGACACGATTTTTCAAGACAAATTACGGAAAAATGTGGAACTATATATGAGAATGAAAACTATATTTTGAGACATCCAAAATAGAAATAAGAATTATATTTTGAAACGGAGGAGGTAGTTATTAAAAAGTTAACAGGAAGCCTTATAACAGAAATTTACTTAAAAGTTAGGTGAATAGTATGATAGAAAATTAAATTTTTGCAAATATATAGTTGAAGGTATTAATAATTGAAGTAAGTGCACTCAAACTGTTTAAAGTAAATGGAAGGTAATTTGTTTGTAGGTTGTGGAAGTAAATATTAACAGAAATATACTTAGAGGTTGTTTAACGTGATGAGAATTAAATTTTCAGGTATCCTATAATACCAAGGACAACTGTATGTGCATGTCCACACTGTGGAGAAATTTTTCCAAAGATTGAAAGTTTGGAGCATCATCAAGCAGTTAGGCATGCAGGTAGTTAAATTATTTAATCACTTTATGTTCCGACTTGAATTAAATTTTTGGTACTTGGTCGTTGGCATATAGGATTCAAATTTTAATTTTGGGAAATGAATGTCATGTCAGAGATTTAAAGATGGAAGGTACTTTTTATGAAGGATTTTTTTTTTTTTTATGAAACTACTTTAATGCCCTACCATAAATAAGCATCACTGAAAAGTGAAAACTAAACATTTTAATTTTAGGATAACAAAAAACAATTGTACTGCATGTAGAAAGTAGGTGATTGATGAAAAGAACAGTGATATTTTTTTTGGCTCTCTTTAACTTGATTGGCCAATAATTAGTACTAGTATATAGTATACTTTTGTGAAACTTTTACAGTAAAAAGTTTGTTAATATATGTCCCTTGTAAGAACATCTTGCTGTCTAGTTCATGATCTCCACATTTAAATGGTTTTTTTGTTTCATTTTTATTATATTTAATTAGCTTTATATAACTTAAGATTTATAAATGTTGAAAAAGATATTTTCTGGCTGGTTAGGAGCACACAATAATGTATATGTTTAGATGACCTACACATTAAAGTTATTTTCTAGTTATTTTTTTTTTTCATTTGGAGAGGTTATCTGCTTATCCATTGCTCTATATATAATTAAAATTGTCCGAAAATAAATTGGTGCACTTAGTTGGATATAGTGCTTCAAATAAGTAGTTATTTGACTTTGAATCAATGAATTAATGTTAAATTAAAAAACAAGAATATTGTTAGTGGAATGTAATATTTCCTTAATTTGAGGTACTAGTTTTGCAAGTTAATGTGTTAGCGGGGAGATATTTATTCAGTTTGTTTTGGGGCTCGTTAGTTTTATTCAAATAACTCTATTTAGTGGTAGTTTGATATACATAAAATTACGTAGGTAATAGAAATTCTCATGATTTGCAGATTTGGCTAGTTATTTGGTTGACATGAAATGGGAAAAATAGGGGCAATGAAAATTCATGAAAATTTGAAATTCCCACAAAATGTAGGGATTTATTGTCCTACCGTCCCCTTGGTTACTCACAATTCCTACATAAACTCCAATTAATTACAACTTCCCTTATACCTGCAAAACAATTTAGACAAATTTCTAGGAATTTCATAAGGAAATTAATGTTCCACAAATTCTAAATTCCTATGGGAATTTAATTCTCATTACAATCAAATACTTAGTTATAATCACTTTAAATTGAATTAAATTGAATAAAAGCATGTTCTTTTTTTCGTCTTTCATCTCTACCATAATTTCAATCTTTCGCAATTATAAGTACACCATGATAGTCTTAAAAATGCATGCTTTTTTCGATATTCAAGTAAGGTCTCACGTTTGAATAAACTTATAAAGAGGATATTTCAAATGTAATCAAAGGTGCAAAGTTTGCGCTTTAAAAATTATTATAATGGTAGGGAAAGTTCTTCTCCGTTCAGGATCGAACATAGATCAAATTTTGGTTAATTGCAATCTAATAGGTTAAAAAAGTGAGATTTCATAATGATTAAAAATAGGGGTGTTTAATTTGGCAAAGACTGATGACGAGTTATTGTGTCTGGTTAAAACTTAATTCAGATTCTTAAACGTTGAATATATTATATGATTTTGTGGACCACCTAGAGGTTATTTGATATTTCTAGCAGTATAAATACAAGCAATTAATTGGAGTGAAATGGCCCACCGACACTGCGACACATAAAAATCAATTTTGATTCCTAGAAGTGAAGCTTAAGACGTTAGAACTTAGAACTAAACAAGCTTTTATGTGCACATTAATAGATGAAATGCTAAGATAACAATTCACTTTACCCGCGGTTTTTTAATTCATATATGAAATATTTTCTTTTCTAATTTCACGTAAACTTATTCAAATGTAGACTACTAATTAAACAAAATATAGTACTCCACGCTATAATTATTATTGATCAAGTGTTGTACATGTCATAAGTTTAATTAATAAAATATTACGGGATGGACGTAAGGCTTGGAATTAAATCTTATCTACACTTATTTACATTAAAACGAACAACTTACTAATCAAGTCGTACATGTTTTATTTGCTCCCAAAAAAAGGGCAACATGTTTTATAAGACAATTGTTTAATTTTTAACATAGGAATTTATTACAAATTGACATAAATTTCGCAACTTCCGTTGAAAAATAAAGATGGTAATTTTTTTATTAAACTTGTTATGCCGTAAAGATTGTCAAAATAAATTTAATTAATGTTTAGTTTCATTCAATATTTTCATTTCTAGTTATCTTATCCAACGCATCAGGGTGTTTGTTAGCTTTTGCCTATAATTATTAGTATATGATCTAAAGTGAAAGAATTAATGTGGTGAGTAGTGTCGGAGCTGGGACCAGAGGACTCGGGAAGAAACATAGTGGAGATAATATTCAAGTCAAGCTGGCTAAAAAAGGACAACCCAATATGTAAGATCGAACGGATATTAAAAGTACACAACACACAAAGAACCATCCAACGGTTTGAAGATTGCAGGGATATGGTTAAATTGAAAGCCAATAATAACACAAAGAAGAACCCAAGATGCGCCGCTGATGGAAACGAGCTTCTAAGATTCCACTGTACCACTTTAACTTGCTCACTTGGTGCACGTGGCTCTTCTAACCTTTGTGGTTCTGTCCCTGGTTGCGGCGTTTGTACCATCATTAGGTAATTTCTCTCTTCTTTCTTTTTTTTTTTACTACTTTTAAACTTCATACAATTTTGTTTTTATTACCTTAAAAAGTAGTAGAACATTTTGTTGAGTGAGTTGGTCTAATTTGCATAATTGTAGTAATATGCATTAAAGGTTGGAGTTGACTGTTGACTGGTGAAGTATATTGATGTTCAAGTTTTTCTCTCTCTCTCTACCAATTACTTCTTTCATTTTCGAAAGTTAATCCTATTTTAATCAATTTCCTCTTATAAAAAGATTTCAAATTAGAACAACAAAAGAAATCGAAAGAATTACTATTTCATGTATATGTAGATACGATCAGTAAATGTTGGTTTATCTTTAGTCTATTTTACTTAATGGGAATTTGAGAAGTGAACTGTGATGTTTTGTTTAGTCGAAGGAAACAACTACTCTGTCTAGCTCAAAATAGTTGCTACAAGTGCTTTTTTTCGTGAATAGTTATAGATTTATAGGTGTCTTCTCTTTCACTTTTATAGAATAGTTGTCACAATCTCTAAATAAGAAAGTTGCTCACAATCCCAAAAAAAAATAGTTGTAAACTTGTGATCACAATAGGCTTCTCTTATCAAACTATAAACTACTCCATCTGTTTCAAAATATAAATCGTTTAAGGTTTTTGCACACAGATTAATAATTTAGTTAATTTTAGTTAGATTTGCATGAGTAACAAGAATTGACATTAAATATTCTATTGATAATACAAAATAACTTATAAGCTTGTCTTGATAGTTGCATTTAATCTTACATTGATATTGTAGAATGCTTTATAATATTTTAAAACAATTTTTTTTGACTAAAATGCCTTATAATTTGAAACAGATGGAGTATTATGTAAGATTTTTTTTCTTACTTTTCCTTTTAATTTGGTTTTCATTTCCAACCACCCACTTCATTATCAATGCGGTGTTTAGTTTCACAAGTTGTGCTCTAGATCTGCTACGAAAATAAAGTAGTCTTAGATGGTACATTGCATATAGAAATAAGTAATTCCTAAATAATGCAAGGATACATTTTTGTTGCATGCATAATAACCTTTTCTCTTGTGAGATTTATGTGGTGAACGCATAATATTATGAACAACTACAAGAAGAAAGGACAAACTATATAGTGTGATCCACTGAAATCGTTGCTCCCAACCCACTTCCCGTTGTGTGAATTGTTAACATCTCAACATAACATTTTCTTCTTATATTTTCTTTGATTTTGGCATTTTGTTCTCAACTTTTTGCAACCCGCAACATCTTACAACGTAACATGCAAACTATTGTCCAATCACAAAACAGTGAAACACTCAATTATGTCGTTCTTAAAGTGTAAATAAGTTTTTCTCCAAGAATTATTATTAGTATAACTAACATGTTTTTTTTTGGGTGGGGGACAGGCATGGATTTCAAGGAAACAAGGGAGTGCGGACAACAGCTAGTAGCGGGAGAGCCCACGACTCCTTAGATTGTACGGATGGGCGAAGAGCAATGCTTGTATGCCGTGTGATCGCGGGGAGGGTGAAGCGTAGCGCTAATGATGCGCCAGCTGAGGAGGAGATCTTGTCCCTCGAGGGTCCGTCAGGCGGCAGTGCCGCCTACGACTCGGTTGCCGGGTCCGCCGGCATCTACTCTAACCTTGAAGACTTGGCCGTGATCAACCCTAAGGCTATACTTCCATGCTTTGTAGTCATCTATAAAACCCTCACGTCTCTGACCTAACTTAGTTACTATTATATACATGGACCGTCCTATTTTTATAAAAGGTTGGCTAATTTGCAAGCTGAGATTATCCGACTATAGCTAGTCGATCTTAGTTTTAAAACACGCAGGAATTGACCATTAAGTATTTCCGTGAAAAATAAGGAAAAAAAAAAAAAGTGTTAGTTAATCGAGTTAGATTCTCTCTTTTGTTGATGTATATAGAAGTGTATAATGTATTTTACATTATTGTTCATTTGTTTTGTTTATCTTTCTATTATATAATAGTGGTTTGGATGTTGTTCAACTGATGTACTAATTATGAGTGTGTTAGATTTGTCATATTGTTTGACTATCCAACAACTACAAGTCAAAAGATCTCGGGCTGTCATCTTTCATAATATAATTAATATGAAAGCTCAGATCTAAGTGGATTAAATCTAAGCTAGTTTGGCTAATTTGCAAAGCTAATAACTTTATGTCCTCTTCTTAAAGTGTTAAAAGGAAGATCTACGAGTTAATCATCCATGAAGAAAAAATAGGCAAGTATTAGACATCTAAGCTAATCACTTTGTTTAAAAAGTCAACTAAATTATTAATTAGTTCTAAGTGTCAACAATAAGTTATATTTATATATAGTTTTTAGGTCTATTTATGTTTGCATTTTAGAGCATTTAGATTCATAATATTTAGGTTCAATATTGCATCATAGTATGAAGGTATGTTTTTCTACTCCTATTCGGCATGTTTTCTTGTTTTTGATGAATTTCAGGCATTGATGACGTATTTGGAGTATCATTAGCTAAACTTGAGGATTAGTAGCACTTGGAAAGCAGCTAAAATGCATAAGGATCGTATGGATATTTCATAGTACGAGTTTGAGGGAAAAACAAAATGGAAAATCATTAGAAAAATTGTGAAAAGGAGTCACGTCTACTCTTATGATCATAACTTTTTATGTGCTCTTAGAATTGAATGATTCCAAAATGTTTGAAAACTAGACTTGAAGATCTTTCCAACTATAGGTGGCACGCTCCGAGGAGACTTCTAGTCAAGAAGTTATGCCTTTTTGAAGTTGAACTGTTTTTGCTGGAATCTTTTATCGTACGCGCGGATCACTAATTCCGCCCATGTAATGGTATTTCGACTTTCGTTATTTTTGTAACTTACTTTTCTAGTCAGATTAGGTTACTTGATATTATTTAGATTAAGTTTTAACTCTATTCCTCTCTCCTCCTCCCTACATCACATTATTCTCTTAGTTTTAATTCATAGTTTTAGTTTTCTTCATTTTCTCTCTAGTTTTTGGTTGTAAATCCTAGTTGTTATTCCTCTTCATTAATTCATGAATTCTATTAGTATCTTTAATTTTTTTGATTATGTTTTTCTTTGTAGATTTAGATTTTGTTATTTATTTCATGATTGAGTAGTTTTTATTTTTAGGGTATGGTAATCCATGTTTATGCTATGATTTGATTGGTATGTATTTAATGATGGTTTGATTAGCAGTTATTGATATCTCGAATTGATTAATATTTTTATTGTTAATCTTGCAATCCGATCAATTATCTAATTAGATATTGCTAATAATTATTTGTATTGACCAAGATCTTACTTTTAGAGGCTTGCCTACAATTAGAAAATCTGATTATGTTAGTGACCGTACTGCATATGTTGATTTGAGAGGTTCAGACCCGATCATAGGATTAACTTGTGCTCTAGATATCTAATTAGCTAGTTGAACTATTGATGCTATTTTGATACATTATATATATGAACATGGTGAACTATAAACTTAGATCCTTTTTAGTTTGATTTTCGTAGTTTGATTAGTTTAAAACTTTAATTATAATATTTCTGATCTTGTTTAGTTTCTTCTATCCACACTTTAGATGATAGACTAAAACAACCATCTCTCTGTGGATTCCACCCTACTTACCCTACTACATTGTTAGAAGGTTTTGCTGGAATTATTTTTTACAGGTGTACGCCATCCTATTAAATTTTGGCGTCGTTGTCTGGGAGACGGGTATTGTCTCACTTAGTTTTTATTGTTGTTGAAATTAAACTGTATATATATGTTTCTTTCATTTTTTGAATAGTTTTTTTTTCCGTCTCTATAGTATGTAGTTATGGAGTTGTATAATGATAGTTCAGACGGGAATGTTTATTCTAATATCAAGGGCAACATGATTATTTAGGGTATTATAATATGAATGATTATGTTTTTGATGCATCATATGATTGTCAAGATTCTCAATATTTGTGCATGAATTCCTTGAATATTCTCATTACCCAAGTGAGTCTTGTCTGTCTGATTATACCCAATGCTATCAATCCGAAGTGAACGATTATTTACAACCCGAAACATCAGAGCATCATGAACTTTTTAACATGATGAAGAGTATATGTTTAAACAACATGATGATTTAGATGACTTAGCTCATGATTACCAAAACATAGTGAATTCTATTGAATTACTTGTTGTGCAACAATCTACTAACCAACAGGTTATACTTGATGATAATGATTTTGGTGTTGAGAATTATATTTCAGAAGAGAAAGGTTTTGATTTGACTCATGATAATTTGATAGAAGGTAAGGGTGTAATTGGTGAATTGGTAGTTTGTGTCTCTATGTTGACGAATCCATTGTTGAGAGTGAAGTGTCTGACACTTTTTCGATAAAACTTTTCATCTGCATATGAGTCTAAAGTTGAGAGGGAGATAATGCATGAGTCTTAGTCTGTTCCATATGATACTATTTTTGAGTCTCATGTTCCATTCTCTCAAAAACTTGATCTTATTCCTTCTCCTCCTATATTATATCATTTACCATTTATTATTTTCCCCCTTTTGAATGACTCTCATGATAATGTAAATAATGTGTAGTTACTTTCTTTTCCTTCTTTTGAGTCATGCACAAAGACTGCCAAATTTTCTTTTTCTTCTTTCTGTTTTCCTTTGATTTTTCTTTTTGTAGTTTTAGTAATTTTTAGGACTATTTTTTTTTTTATTTTTCTTTTTCACTCTTATATAATATGCTCTGAGATGTTTGCAAAAACATATGATAAGCTTCTTAGAGCATTGAACTATTATGAGTGGCCTACTAATCTTAAACGGTCATGCAAGACCTTAAATTTGCGCTTCTTGGGAGGCAACCTATTGTGCATGTGCATGTTAAGTTTTGATGATGATAAATAATATAATATGTTCCATAATATGAAAGTTTGTGACAGATGTTTAAGAAAGGCTATCAAGCTTCAAAGTAAATAAATAAATGAATGAAGGCTTTGAAGAAGTGAAGAATCAAGATTGTATTCCAAGTTTAGTTACTATATGCAAAATATAATATGTTAGAACTAGGTTGTATATAGTGTGCCAAGTATAGAAATATGAAATTAGGATGATTATTATTTTCTTAGTGTTAAGAAAATAAATAATCATGTTAATTTTATATGTTTATCTTAAAAGGAAATTGTGATTCGGAATTTAGAAAATATTTTTGATAAAGTTTTGGAAAAACCCAATTTATAAAAAGATTTTATAAAAACAGGATTTAAAGAGTTTTTCGAAACAAACGGGTTTAATAAAATAAACCGAGATAAAATAGTTTTATAAAAATAAGATTTTGATAAACTGTATTGATAAAAAGGATTTCGAAATAAATGAGGAATATGAGATAAAAAGAAAATCAAATTAGTTATCAAGATTATGGATAAACATTGATTTAAAGAAAACTTATCTTTTTAGAAATAAGGATAAAGATTAAAAGGATAAAGTTTGTTTTCTGAAAAGAAAAGGTTTTATCCCTTAATCTTAGGAGTAAAAGATAAAACTCTTCATAAGAAGGATTTTCAGTTAGTCCATAAGGTATATAAGGGTTTAATATCTACACAAATATATTAAAAGGCGTGCATAAACAAGAAATGTGCCACGTGGCGCTCTCCCTAGGAAGTTTTAGTTCATGTAATTCATGTAGAATAAAAAATTTTAGAAATTGCATAGTACAGGGTTTGATCCCGAGACCTCAACTATATATATTAATAAAGTCTTAACCACTAGGCTAAGTTGTATTTAGTGTTGTTAACATAAAGTATTATATTAATTAATGAAATTTGTTCTTACCCGGGAAATAGCCCGGGCCTATTAACTATCTATACAAATATACTAAAAGGCGTGCATAAACAAGAAATTGTGCCACGTGGCACTCTCCCTAGGAAGTTTTAGTTCATGTAATTCATGTACAATAAAAAAATTTAGAAATTGCATAGTATAGGGTTTGATCCCGAGACCTCAAATATATATACTAAGTCTTAACCACTAGGCTAAGTTGTATTTAGTTTTGTTATCATAAAGTATTATATTTAATAAATGAAATTTTAATAAATGAAATTTTTTCTTACCCTGGGCATAGCCCAGGCCTAATAACTATCTATACAAATAGATTAAAAGGCGTACATAAACAAGAATTGTGCCACGTGGTGCTCTCCCTATGAAGTTTTAGTTCATGTAATCCATGTACAATTAAAAAATTTAGAAATTGCATAGTACAGGGGTTTGATTCCGAAACCTCAAGTACATATACTAAAGTCTTAACCACTAGACTAAGCTGTATTTAGTATTATTATCATAAAGTATTATATTAATAAATAAAAATTTTTCTTACCCGGGGAATAGCCCGGGCCTAATAACTAGTTTAGTTTTTACAACACACGTTTTCAGAGAGAAAAAATCGGAGATTTCAAGAGCTGGAAACAGTTTCCTAAGGCACAGAGTATATCACTGTTCTAGTCAGGTTGAGTAACTATTCGAAGTTTGTAATTGTCCTCTAATTTGCTTGAATAAGAAGCACACGTTTGAGGATCTTTTCTTTTGGTAATTTCATAATTATAGAGAGTTCCAACACTTAGAGTTAAGTATTGGGGAGCACTACTAGGGTTAGTAGTGGCGAATCTTACTATATCAAGAGGTTGATATTTTAGGGTTTAAGTAATAAAATATGAGACACACCGGAGTTGGCCCACGAAGGTATGAATGATGTAAAACAATCTAGAATAGATTTGCTTGTCCAACAGTATGAACTGTTTACTATGAATAAGGACAAATCTATTAAAGGGATGTTCACTAGATTCACACTAATCACTAATGAATTGCGTTCTCTAGGCAAAACCTATTCCTCTGAAGATCTAGTAAGAAAAGTTTTAAGAAGTTTAACAAATTGGTGGCTTCCTTAGATCACTGCTATCCAAGAGGCTAAAGATTTAACTAAATTCTCATTAGAACAATTAATTGGCTCATTAATGACTCATGAACTGGTTTTAGATTCCAAACCTAATGAACCAAAGAATAAAGGTTTAGCCTTGAAAACTGAATTAGAAATTGAAGATAGCGATAGTGATGATGATGTTGCGCTTCTCACTAGAAAGTTTCAAAATTTTCTCAAAAAGAACAGGAACAATAACTCTAGAAGAAGTGGAAACTACAAAGGTAAGGGTACTACTTCTAACTTTAAGAAAAGTGCTACTAACTCTGGTTATTTCAAGGTTGGAGAGTTCAACCACAGGTGTATATAATGTCCCCTATGGGATGATCAAAATCCCAAGGAGAAACGAGAACAATCAAAGAAATAATTCAAGAAAGCAATGATCGCTGCAGTTTGGGGAGATTCGGATTCTGATGAAGAACAGACAGTAGCATAGTGCCATGAGGCTAAACTATGTCCGAATGATGTAGACATCACTGAAAAAGGCACAGTGCCAGGATGACTCTCATGTATGTCTAATGGATAAAAGTTCGAGCTCTCTAGGAGAAATCGAGGAAGGTGAGGTAAGCCTACTATTTTTGAAACCCTCAATTCATCTTCTCTCGAAAAATCAACTTGTTACCTTGCTTGGAAACGTTTTTGATGACTGTTAAGATATGAATGATAACTTTTCTATAATATATTATGAAAAAGGAAATAAAGAACTTAACCAAGCAAAAGACTAGACTAGAACTTGAATATAAAGACTTGCTAAAAGAACAAAAAATACTGATGAAAAGGATTAATGAACGAGAGAAAATAATTAAATAAAAAGACACTGAGATAAACACAATAAGATAGGAAAAGTCTCTTGTTGATGAAATCGTAAATGGCACAATGCCATACACTGTGTTAGAAGCTGAAAAATTGAGTCTTGAAAAACAAATTGAATCATCAAATCATGAGTTAGTTGAACTTAAGAATTCAAGATAGAAATAAAAAATTGTTCCACTAATGCTGCTCAGTGATGCTAAGATAAGTGAAGAACTTGTTAAAGTTAAAAGAGATTTAGAAATTTTGAGAAAAAGAAGTAGTGATTTAAATAACTCAGTCGAATTTTTAGAATCACAATTGTCTATTGCTTGAAGGATGTATGAAAAGTGGACTAATGGACTAAATGCTTTGAATCACTTAACTAGCACAACAAACAATGTGAACAGAACTGGTTTAGGATATACGGGTCAGCAACACAGTGTACGACACAGTGCCAGAACCTTCGAAAGAGACTTTCGTAAAAGAAAATACGTAGGTTTATTTGAATATTTAATTTGCAACTTTTGTGGAAATAATAGTCACTTAATTGATGACTGAAAAACAAGAAAAAACGTATTGCAAAGAATGTAAAATATGTAACTCAAGTATGGGTTGGGAAAGATTTACTAGAAGCTTAACAAAAGAAAAAGGGACCCAAGCAAATCTGGGTTCCTAAAACTAACAAGTGAACCTTTTTGCAGGTAAACATGAGAGGAAGCAGCCTATGGTACCTAGATAGTGGTTCCTCAAGACACATGACTTGTGATAAATCTCAATTCCGTTCCTCTCACTAATAGCCCGTAATGGAGAGTGTGTTACATTTGGCGACAACAAAAAAGGAGAAATAATTGGAATAGGAAACGTCGGTAAATCCCTAACACACTCCATCAAGAATGTGATGCTGTTACATGGTTTAAAATGCAATCTGTAAGTAATTCACAATTCTGTGATCGAGGTAATATTGTTGAGTTTCAAGCGAATATCTGTAAAATCATTAACAAGGACACCCAGGAATTAGTATTGGAAGGTAAGAGGTTAAATAATGTTTACATACATAACCTGTCTAAACACCTTACCTAACGATAAAATTTCATACATGAGTGCACTACAAGATAACCCTTTACTTTGGCATAAAAGACTTGGACATGTTAGCGCTAGATTGCTTAACAAATTGAGAAAAATGGATTTAGTTGATGGCTTACCATCTACTCCCTTCGTCACATAATATAGTGCTCACTTCTCATTTTTCACAAGAATTAAGGAAAATGAAAAGAGTTTTAGGATTTCACAAAAATATATATTTAAGTAATACTTATTGGGTATTTTTTTCTTATCTTGGAGCTAGTTTTTTTCTTCTTTTTCTTTTAAAATAAAATGAAAGAGCAATAAATATACCTTGGAATGGTGTAAAACAATAAATAGGGGCACATATTTTAAAAGAAAGTAGGGGTATTTTGGAAAGTTTTATGTAGAAATGAAGGATAATTTAGTCCAAACAAATTGATAAAAAAGAAATAGGCACAACATTTTGGGACACCCAAAGAGGAATGGAAGCACTATATTATGGGACGGAGGGAGTATAAACTTTGACTGGGAAGCAATTTGTAATGGTTGTGCTAGATGTAAACATTTTCGATCCTCTTTTAAGTCAAAAATTTTTGTTAGCACCTCTAAACCATTGGAATTAATTCATATGGATCTCTGTGGTCCAATGCGTATAAGGAGTAGAGATGGTAGCAAATATGTATTAGTACTTGTTGATGATTTTTTTAGATTTTATGGAATTTATTTCTTGGTGGAAAAGATGAAACTTTTGATGTATCTATAATCCACATTCGAAAAGTCCAAAATCAAATGAATTGCATACTATTATCTGTCCGAACTGATCATGGCAATGAGTTTGAAAATACAGATTTCGAGAAATTTTGCAAAGACAACATAATTGATCATAACTTCTCTGCTCCAAGGACTCCACATCAGAATAAAGTTGTAGAAAGGATGAATCGCACTTTAGAAGATATGTCTCAAACCATGTTATTACATAGTGGCTTGCCTAGAAATTTTTGGGCCGAGGCAGTGAGTGCTGCATGCTACATATATAATAGGACTAAAGTACGATCCATCTTGAATAAAACTCCATATGAACTTGTCAAAGGTAGGAAACCAAATATATCTCACTTAAGATGTTTTGGATGTACTTGTTATGTTCACAACAATGGCAAAGATAATTTAGGTAAGTTTGATCCAAGGAGTGATGAAGCAGTTTTCATAGGGTACTCTCCTCATAGCAAAGCATATAAAGTGTATAATAAAAGGACAATGCGTATGGAGGAGAGTGTTCATGTTATATTTGACGAAACTGACAAAAATTCTCAAGAAGTGCAGGCAGATGACGATGAATAATTCTCTATTAGACTATATATAGAATCACTAGATGCACTAGAAGACCGGAATGCTGAAAAACAAACACAAACAACTTATGGATCACAGAGCAAGGCACAGTCTGAGGAACAAAATAACAACTCTGACAAGCAGGAACAAAATATCGAAACCGAAATTGCGATACATGACATGCTATACTTGAGGATGATTCGAGAGTCGATTGCAATACATGCCATGCTATATGGCTTTGTTCGATCTTGTTTTGATGCTTGGTTTGTGTAGTGATTATATCTCTCTTGTTTTCAATTGAGTGTCTAGCCCTGTTGTAGTTCTATATTGTAGGGTGTCTTACTTTTTCTAGAGTCTATGTGTTATTGCTTGAGGACAAACAATGGTTTAGCTTGGGAGAGTTTGATAAGTCATATTTATATATAGTTTTTAGGTTCATTTAGGTTGCATTTTATAGCATTTAGATTCATATTTAGGTTCAATATTGCATCATAATCTTATGTTATGCTTTTCTACTCCTATTCGGTACGTTCTCTTATTTTTAATGAATTTCAGGCATTGAGTAGGTATTTGGAGTATGATTAGCTAAACTTGAGGATTAAAATCACTTGGAAAGAAGCTACAATGCATAAGGATCGTATGGATATATCATAGTACGAGTTTGATCGAGCAAAAATAAAACGGAAAATCATTAGAAGAAAAATGAGAAAAAGGAGTCACGTCTACTCTTCTGATCATAACTTTTGACGTGCTTATTATAATTAAGTATTCCATAATATTGGGAAACTAGACTTTAAGACCTTTCCAACGATAGGTGGCACGCCCCGGGGAGACTTCTAGTCAAGAAGTTATTCCTTTTTGAAGTTGTACGGTTTCTGTTGGAATCTTTTATCGTACGCGCGGATCACTAATTCTACCCATTTAATGATATTTCGACTTTTCTTATTTTTGTAACTTACTTTCCTAGTCATATTAGGTTACTTAATAATATTTAGATTAGGTTTTAACTCTATTCCTCTTTCCTCCTCCCTATATCACAATATTCTCTTAGTTTTAATTCATAGTTTTAGTTTTCTTTCTTTCACTAGTAGAATAATTGCTTATTGCTGCGGTGATATTGCTGCGTTTTTAACCATACATAGCAATGTATCACGTAAAAAGATAATAAAAAATATAAAATAATCATATTACTGCGGTTTCGGCTGAAAACCGCAGCAATATGGTTTCAACGGAAATTTTTTGAAAAAATTTGGCTTTTTGACCAAACATATTGCTGCAGTTTCTGGCAAAAACGGCAACAATATATTAAATAATATTAAAAAAATATTATTTAAACCTATTGCTGCGGTTCCTTAAAAAAACCGCAGCAATAGATTTTTAAAATTATTAATAAAAAGGCCCATCGAGGTTTCCTTTCACTTTCACGTACGCCTCTCTTACCCTCATCTTCTCTCTCTTCCTCTCATCTTCTCTTTCTTCCTCTCATAAGTTTCACGCTTCCTTTTACCCTCATCTTCTCTCTTCCCCTAACCTTCTCATTATCTCATTCACCTCTAACCTTCTCATCATCTCAATCACCTCTAACCAAGACGGAGTTGCGTTGGTCGGATCGTTCGTCGCAACAGTCAACAACACAACTACCACTACGACGGAGGGTTTGTCGGTGGATTGTTCATTGCAGCAGTCAACAGCACGACTACCAGTACGACGGAGGTGCATCGGTCGGAGTTCGGCGGCGAATCGGAGTTTTCCAATGACTCTGGTGGTTTTTTCTCTCTCCTAGTTCGGAATCGACGAGTACTCGAACCCTCATCAGTTTTTTGTTTTCTTTTTTTCGTTTTTTCTGTTTCGTTATTTAGATCTGAATTCTTTTTCGTTTTTCTGCAGTTTTTTCGATTTTTTAATTTTTACTAGTTTTCCACCCGTGCAAAAATGCACGGGAAGTTTATTTTTTTGATTTAATTTTTTATATCAAATAAGAATGTGTATATATTATGTTATACATGGTAAAACACTGCAAGTTTGCATGTAGCATTTATTGAAGAGGAAACACGAAAAAACCCTTTTATCTCAACGAAGTGAATGAACATCACAAATGAATTATTAAATGACAATAATAATAAGAGCGTTTTAAAAACATTTTGAACCACGTCTTTGTACTATACATTTGTGGTAATATTTGAGTTTTCACGTTCTTTATCAGCTATTAATGTTTTTCAAACCCTTTTTGCTAATAACTCTTGATATGACAATATATATTTAAAATTATATAATACGTCCCTTGAAATCATGGTGTATCTATATTTATATAAATAGTAATGAAATAGTATAAACATAAAAGTAGAGCAGGCAACCAGCAAGTTGGGCTGGCAATCAGTTCAAGTTTGGTTGGATTTGCTTTCGAGTTTACTACACATTTGATAAACAGGTTGAAATACTCAACTATGACCCGACCTATTTGATAAGCGAATTACCCGTTGAACCCATTTAATCATAATTAGTATTATACAAAATATTAATTATTTTCTTAAAAGTATAAATGAGAGAGTTCACTGTTGAAAGTATCCATGTTTAATATTTCTTATAATAATTGTGACCTAGAAATATTTACTTTTTTAACCAAATTTTAGATTTATCAATATATTTTTCGAGAATTTTCTACATATATGTAAGTTAATAAAGTCAAAGCATGTCAATTTCGAGTCGAAAATGTCAATCTCAACCTACCTGTGTTAATCAATGGGTTATAAAATCGGTCAAAGTTCCAATCCTAACCTGCTTATTTTGGGTTAGGTTCGGGTCGTATTTCGTATTGAGTTAGCTTTTGCAAACCCTACATGAAGTAATGACATTATTACACTGTATAGTAAATGTAAATTAATAAAGAAATTAAAGAGAAAATACATTTTTCAATTTAGTTTATTAAAAAAATAACATGTAACTCATGTTATCAAATAGACAATAAATTTCATGTATATTTAATATATATTGTAATGTATAAATTTTCTTCTAATTATACCTAAGAAATGAATATAGAAATATCAGTTATTAATGTTCATCAAACCCTTTTTGCTAATAACTCTTGATATGATAATATATATTTAAAATTATATAATACGTCCCTTGAAATTATGGTATATATATATATATATTTATATAAATATGTAATGAAATAGTATAAACATAAAAGTAGAGTAGGCAACCAAGTTGGGCTGGCAATTAGTTCAGGTTTGGTTGGATTTGCATTCGGGTTTACTAAACATTTAATAAACAGGTTGAAATACTCAACCCTGACCCGACCTATTTGATAAACGAATTACCCGTTTAACCCATTTAATCATAATTATTATTATAAAAAATTTCATGTATATTGTAATATATAAATGAAATATATATTGTAATGTATAAATTTTTTTTCTAATATATACCTAAGAAATGAATATAGAAATATCCTACACGATATTATGATCTTGTAATGAGAATCTTATAAATTAAAATGGGTTTAACCTTAAACAAAATAACTAAATGGGCTTGTTATCTAAAATGATATAATATTGTATTAAGATTTAAGAATAGTCTAAAATTGGCTTACAACCCGTGCGATGCACTATACTGAATATAAATTATCTATAATAATTAGTATTATTATTATTATTATTATTATTATTATTATTATTACTATTATTATTATTATTATTATTATTATTATTATTATTATCCATATAAATGATTAAGGGTCTGTTCTCTTCGGCATAAAACAACTGAACTGAACTGAATTGAACTGAACTGAATTGAACTAAACTGAACTGATCTGAACTGAATTGAACTGAACAGAACTGAAATGAATAGTGATATGTGAGAGTAAAAGTATTGTCAAGAGCTGAACTGAACGGAACTGGTGTGAACTGAATTGAACTGAACTGAAAATAAGCTGGGGAGAACATGCCCTAAATGGTACTAAGTTAATAGCACATACATTGCTTAGGTCAATTTAATTAACTTTGAGTAACATTTAGTGGTCAAACTTGTTCAAACTCGCTTTAAGCTCACATAAATTTTCTTACAATGAATCTAATTGTTTATATCAATATTGTTACATATTAAAAAAATATCTATTCCCCCTAGATAGCATGGTTTTCATTTGCGGGTCAGCAAAATATGTGCTGATAATTAATATTAATAACATATAGTATCTAAGAAAAAATATGAAAACCCAAAATATTTCAATTTAGAAATTGAATATTTTGTGATATTTACAATAAAATCATGAAGTGATCATACACAACTAAATATTGAAATAATTAAAGAAAGATATAAATGAGAAATAAAAGATTAGATGGCTTTTAAAATTTGTTACTATTGACTTGCGAAATAATTTACATCTTGACTATTTGAGAAATAATTTATATTAAGATTATCTGGACGTGCATAATGCACATGATTTTTTTTAGTTCTCAAATAGTTTTTTTAAATTCCAAAATTATTGGAATGACTACATTTAAAATTGAAAGATTATAAATTGTAAATTTGCATTTCATGATATAATCTTTTCATTAGGGCTATCAAAATTAAAGCTGATCCAATATGATAACCCGTCTCGAATCTAACTGAAAATTTCGGATTTGGGTTAAAATTTTCGACCTGAAAAAAAGATGGGTCAGCCCAACCCACCAGAAAAAATAATGGGTTAGGTTCAGGTTGAATTTTTGAACCTCAAAACAATCGAATAATCTGACTTTGAAGTGGGGTCAAATTCAAGGCAGGCCAACCTATGTTTATCTAACTTGTATTAGACCAAACTCGTTTCTTGAATATTCTAAATTTGATTAAGTTGGCATTTGTATTCAAGACTCACTCAATATGTTAAATTATTGCAATGATTAAATTTAAAATCAGGTCATTTTGGGTTGGTTTTGACTCAACCTGAAATCGAAAAGGTCGGGTTCAAATTCTAATTTTCGACCTGAAATCAGAATCAAGTCAAGTTTGGATTAGGGGTAAGTGACCCGAAATAGAAATCAGGTGAACTTGAAATTAATTCAACTCGAACTTATTGCTACCCTACATTATTAATATATAGACAAACGACACGTAAAGATAACTATTGTATACTACAATAATATCTAATAATAATGTACTCTACTGGAGTAATAATTAAGCAATATAAAAAGTTGTGAAAATTATCAATCCTGCAACTCCAAAATAAATTGTCTACATTATAAATCAAATCTACGACTACGGGTAAGTTAAATAAATGGTAATGTAAAATGGTAAGTTATATCAATATTAAGTTATTAACATTGTTTATTATTAGTTAGCAACTTTGCCGGAATTATACACGAACTAATATGATTGTAAAGTACTTCCATTTGCTGAGTGAAACTTACCAATTTTATAAGATTGTAATTGATCCATTTTACACGTGGCACTAAAAAAATGAGAATAAGTATAGTGATGACATGTGGCGAAATGAGTAATATCTTGACACATAGGCAAATTTTTCTAGCTTTATATATATATATATAGATAGATACTCGGTTTTTAGATCAGTTTGGTGATTTTTAATTTTTTTTCCCGATCAGTTTGGTGATGTTATTAATTTTTTAGTTATTGTAATGTCAGTGTGGTGGTGTAGTTTATTCAGTTTTTAATTTATTTTTAGGTTTCTTAGTATTTTCATTACAGTTTCTTAATTTTGTAGTTTCATACTTTTGTTAGTTTTAGTTTGTTTCTTAGTTTTTTCATTTCAATTTTCAAATTTGTTAGTTTCTCTTTTTATTGGGTGTTGGTAATAGTGAATTGTTATAGTTATGTAACATATTTTAATAATGGTACTATAACCACAAAAAATTTACAACTCGAGAAATTTTTAATTTTTTTTAAAACCTATCCAGTGTCTATTGCTGCGGTTTTAGGAAGAAACCGCAACAATATGCATATTTTTTATTATTAAATATAGCATATTTCTGCGGTTTTCCCAAGAAACCGCAGCAATATACCGTATCATTCTGATATAAAATACTAATATTACTGCAGTTTTTCTAGAAACCGTAGCAATATGTTCAAATATTGCTGCGGTTTAAAACCGCAGCAATATATTAATTACCTATTGTTGCCCCCGTAATTGCTACATGGCCAAAACCGCCGCAATAGGCCATTTAATGACCACAGCAATAACCATTTATTCTACTAGTGTTTTTCTCTAGTTTTTATTTGTAAACCCTAATTTTTATTCTTCTCAATTAATTTATGAATTCTATTAGTTTCTTTCATTGATTTCTTTGATTATGTTGTTCTTTGTAGATTTAGTTTTTGTTATTTATTTCATGATCGTATAGTATTTATTTCTAGGGTTTGGAAATCAATGTTTATGCTATGATTTGATTGGTATTTATTGATGGTTTGGTTAGTTATTGATATCTCTTATTGATTAGTGTTTTTATTGTTAATCTTGAAATTTGATCAATTGTCTGATTAAATATTGCTACTAATTTTTTGTATTGACCAAAATCTTACTTTTAGACGCTTGCGTACAATTAGCAAATCTGATTATGTTAGCGACCGTACTGCATATGTTGATTTGAGAGCGTTCACCCGACCGTCGAATTAACATGTGCTCTAGATATTTAATTAATTGAACTATTGTTAATATTTTAATAGATTATATATATGAACATGGTGAACCATAACCTTAGATCATTTTTAGTTTGATTTTCGTAGTTTGATTAGTTTAGAACTTTAATTATAATATTTTTGATCTTGTTTAATTTCTCCATATCTTAGAGGCCAGATTAATTTAAATAACCATCTCTCTGTGGATTCGACTCTACTTACTCTACTACATTGTTAGAAGATTTCTGCAGGAATTTTTTTGATAGGTGTACGACATCTTACCAGTCAACTAACTTTAACTAGATTTTTTTTGTACAAAACTAGAAAAAGTAATAGGTTATGTATAACTTGAAATTAAAGTATTGAGGATTTAGGAGTTTAAGATATTGAGGGGATGAGATTATATTGTGATATCGAATTTACAATTTTTTATAGATGTACTAAAAGGTATGATTCTTAAGTTCTTAGAGATGCAATAATAAAAGGTCTTATTTATTGTTCTTATGTGCCTATAACCAAGGGGAAACTAGGATTTTAAATTTGGGGGTCATAAGCTCCTAACGAAATTAACTAATTACACAATGAACATATGTAATACGCATATTTAACAAAAAATTCATCGGATAAAACTTAGAAAAGACAAATCTAGACTTTGCATTGTTAAGATTATATCTCAAAAATATTTTTATTATATCATGTTTTCAGATTTCCTCTAATTTTTAGTCAATGTAACACTTTAATTGTAGCGATTTTCAATATACAAACTTAATCATTGACGTCTTTAATTCTTCATTAACGGAAAGTATCAAATTGATATTTGTAGAACATACATAAAGACAATCCCAATATTTTTCTATAATAACATTACTTTTTTGTATTTCTAAACAAAACCAAATCAAAACTTAGTATATACCACTACTCCTTTTATCTAGTATGATTAATATATAAGTTTAAACATAGTTATGTAGCATGTTGTTTGATTCTTTTTGATGTATACTTTTGAAATATCAAATTTTAATAATTTTATTTATAGATAATAAAGATATTAATGGTTAAGGTTGTGCACTGGGAGACTTGAAGGTCAAAATGTATGCTATAAATTAGAATGCAAGAAGTATGCATGATGTAACAACCCAAAAGATCGCTCTATAATAGGCAACCAAAAAAATTTATGTTACTAAAATTTGTTTTTGTAATGCTATAATTTTCGTAGTGGCTTCTCCTGCAACTCGTCAAAGAATCGATGCTCGCAACTCGTTGAAGATTTGCTTGCAAATCTCGAAGTGTACATAATGCTAGTGGTGGAATTCTTCGATTGGAAAAGAATTCTTTGTTCTCAAAGAAATCGAAGGTTTGCCATAATTCATACTCCATCATTCGTAGTCCACAACTCATGATTCTCTACAATACCTGCCATAATTCATACTCCAATTTCTTTTGTTTTAGGGTATTTCTTCAACATTGTTGTAGAATTGAGAGACTTTATATATATACTATTGTTATATTAAGTATGACCAAGATTTATTTACAAATACTCAAAAATAATTTTACTATTTAAAATTTGGATTTGTCTCTATTTACATTTACTAAACTTATATCAACTTCTTAGAACTTTAGGAACAGATTATTGAAAATATTTAAGGTAAGAGACACATTTATTGATGAGTGTAAAAGTCAACCTAGCATTGAAATATCATTATAATGAAGTTATATTTAATGAATGACTCAAATAATATATAGTTTAGTTTTCTTATCTTTAAAGTTGAACTTATCAATTGTGTATTATGATCATTTCTCTATAATTTTTTTGTTTAGTTAGGAACCCCTAAATTCAAAATCCTAGATTTGATAATAGTCTACTAACTTCACCATCACATTTCGATAATCATGCCTAATCCACTAACAGTGTAACAACTAGTTGAAACTGGATGTATAAGTTCCTTAAACTTAAGAAGTAATTTTGTTTAGGGAAGGAATTACTTAAAATAATCATTCCAAAAAAACACAAATGGATGAATAAGGACACCCCAATCTTTTGGGATGAGATCTACATTCTTGAAGCTTCTCGTCTCTGTGTTGCTTACCTAATGCTCCCTATTTCGGCTAAGAAACTAGTCAAAAGAGTAATGTGTTATGTGAGAGAGTCAAATTCTGAGTAAGAATAAAATTCCGAGTCTTGTCACTACGAGTCTTGTAAAACAAGAAAAACCGACCTAGGATGTTCCCGACAAAGCCCCTCCGACGCTCAAGTGAGTGGAAGGCTAGAAAGAGAAAGTAAGCAATTGTAGGGAGAGATGCTTTGATTTTGTTAGGTGAAAGTTCAATACATGTTCATTGGTGAGACTGTTGGTATTTATAGTGTGGGGAATCCCCCAGATAGGAAACCCTTTTGGGGAGCATCCCAATAACAAGAAAAGCTGTCACCCTTTCATAGTAAAGCTGCCTCTTTCTTGAAAAGCCGATGGACCCTTTTGGTGCCCAGGGCCGAGGCCTTGGGGTAAGTGTCTTCTGATATTTATTGGGCCCAACCATGGGTCCATATAATTATCCCCACGCCATATAATCGGAGCCGAATCCTTAATCCAGGATGTGGTTGGTTGGCGGAATTTGCATGTAGCTTAGGATTTGCCCATGGATACATTAATTCCGACTTAGGCTGGGAGCCATAATAATCTTGATACATAGGTAGCCCGTGCCTTTCTCAATTCGAATCTCGAACCGAGAGTGTCACACCCTGAGCTGGTTAGGGGGAGGGGTTTCTAGTTAGACTCCAAGAGTGTCTAGACCTCGAGGTGGTGATTCGGACTACCTCAGAGCATAGATCTGTAGCCCCGACCCCAAGGGCGAAAGCCGACCCAGGAGTTTCATACCCCGAGCTGGTGCTCCCCACTACCAGAGAGCATATGTCTATAGTCCCTACCCGAGTGCGAATAACGGACCCGGGTGTGTCACAACCCGAGCTAGTGGAGGGTGTCCAAGGCCAGACCCCGAGAATGTCTAGACCACGAGACGGTGACCCCAACTTCTTCAGAGCACGCGTCTGTATCCCCGACCTTGAGTGCCGTCTCCGCATAAGGGTCAAATCTTGAGGAGGCAAAAGCTCCTTGGGGTTAGCTCACACTCCCGAGTGCATACAGATAACTGTTGCGAGGCCTAGAGTGCGGAACTCTAGTAGTGGCCATCCTCGACCTGGGTATGTCGAGTTTTGAGCATTCTGTATGAGGACTCAACTCGGGTGTCGAGGGGCCTTCCTAGAAGCACCTCGAGTTAGTCAAGGAGATGCGTTGGAGCTAGTCCTCTGGCTAATGAGACTTTCTTTGAAGAGCCCCGAATGATTTGGATGAGTCCCTAGCTGATTGATTGCTAAGGCACTTGAGCCCCTTGGTCAGGCTAAGACAGGTAGCTGACAACTTAGGGGCTAATGAGCCCTGCTATGGGGGACCCCGAGTTGGTCGTGTGAGTGATAAGTTGATTGTTTGCTACGGCACTTGGGCTCCTTGGATTGACCAAGTGATGATGGCCCAACTCGAGAGCTAATGAGCCCTTCCCTTGAGGATTCCGAGTTGGTCAGGTGTATATATACTTGGCCATTTTTTAGCTAAGTTTTAAGCCCCTTGGATTGACTAAATGATGATGGCCCAACTCGGGGGCTAGTGAGCCCTTCCCTTGAGGATCCCGAGTTGGTCAATAGTGTACTTAGCTATTTTTTAGCTAAGTATGGAGCCCCTTGGATTGACCAGATGATGATGGCCCAACAATGAACCCTTCCCTTAGGATCCCGAGTTGGTTACGAGTGTACTTAGCTAAGTATGGAGCCTTGGATTGATCAAGTGATGATGGCCCAACTCGGGTGCTGATGAGCCCTTCCCTTGGGATTCCGAGTTAGTCATGAATGTACTTAGCCATTTCTTAGCTAGTATGGAGCCCCTTGGATTGACTAAGTGATGATGGCATCGGGAAAGTTTGGAGGTGGTCAAGATTTTTGGTCGGTGATAGATGACGAATTCTTGAGCTTTGACCATTGACCAGGGATCCTTGACCGTTGACTTTTGACTATTGACTGTTTGAAGTTGGGCCTTAAGAATAATTGGGCTTTGAACCTGAGATTGTATCTGGGCCTTTTTCTTCTGTGGCCCAAACCTTTAGGGCTCATTTAGGTGGTCCAAAGGTTGTCGTCATGCGGAGACTGGAAGAGCAGCTATATATAGGTGGAGAGAGAGATTATTTCTGTACTTACAATCATTTGTGATTTTTTTTCTCTCTCGATAATCTCCTCTTTCTCTCCTTACATTCTCCTCTATCGTTTTCTCTGGTCCCGAGTCCTTCCTTAAATTGTCTGCGTCAGTTCCGTTCCCGACTGTAACTTTCGAGAAGGTATGCTTTTCCTTAGTATTAGTCATTCTTATTCCGTTTTTTATTTTACACCAGGCTTTTAGGATGGATCCCGAGTCCGACCCCGATGTTCCCGCCTCCCCTCCTATTAGATCATCTAAAGAGAATCGCGGGGTTGATGGGTTTTTAGTTAGCACCCGGGTACCATGTGAGCACCCATCTAAGATTTCCGAGGCGGTTCCACTACATACCCAGCCCCTCTGATTCGCTGAGTGAGAAAGTCGAGTGAGTTGTTCCCGGGCCTTTTGAAGTTTCCCTAGCCCATAAGCCGTTCAGTTCTAGTTACTTGGACCGACTCCTCTCGGACAGGATGGTTATGGTGTTTGAGGAAGCCGAGGATGAAGCCCCAACGACCTCTAAGCAAGATGTCCCTCCTTTAGATCCCGAGGGCGGTCCTCATTCTTACTACCCCGATGCCACCTTTATGAAGTATATGGAAAGGAATGCCAAGTATGTTGGCACTAAATTTTGGATTCATAACACCTTCGTCCGGGTCAAGCATGTTGAGTCCATGCTGACCCCTCCCGTGGGGTGTGTCTCTGTGTACCATCAGAGTATGCAAATGGGCCTTAGATTTCCCTTGCATCCATTCATTAGAGACCTCCTGAATGGTTATCACCTGACCCTCACCAATCTGCTTCCCAATAGGTGGAAACAATAAATGGATTCATTTATGTTTGTGAGCTTCTTGGTGTAACCTCGAGCTTACATCTGTGGCACAATTTATTCACTTTTATGTTGGGCCCGACTGATCTCCATGGTCCGGGATGGTTTCGGTTTCAATGTCGAGCGGGTTATAAGGTTGTCCGCGACGCTCCGTCAAACCAGAAAGGGTTCCGACGAACATTTTACCACATCTACACCAGTGGTGAATGGGGGATCCCAATTCTGCCTCTCGAGGATGGACCTAAATTCCGACTTACTCAGACAGTCCCCAAGATGTCCCGAGAGGATGCGGTGGTTGGGATCTATCTTTCCACGAGCCCGAGAATATCAACAGGAGATCTCACTTATGTGCCCTCAAACTGGTTGCCTACTCATCATGAGATGCGAAATGAGATGTTACTGGCGGCCGCGGGCTGAAGTCGTAGTTGTGATAAGGGTAATTTCCTTTATCAGATGTGGATTTATTCTTTCATACTAAAATGTTAACATTCCCTTTTTCTTAAGCTCTTACCCGACACCGACTTGATCCCTCGATGGCGGAACGATTTATCTACAGCGCTGCTCTAGCCGCAAAGCTCTTTGTCAAACTGGACGCGGAAACCATGTTCGTACCCCCACCTCCAAAGGAAAATTACTTTCTTTTGAAGCTAACATTTGGGCATCCCGCCTTGTTCTGATGTATTGTTTTTTTTTATTTCTTTTCAGTATAATGAAACTAAGAAGGTCAAGAGGCCTCATGTGCTCTCCCGAAGGCTGAAGGGAGATGTTGAGAAGGCACATGCTGCTAAGAAGACGACATCTAAGGCTTCGGAGAAGGCCTCAAAGAGGGCTTCTTCGGGAGTCTCCTCAGGCAGTAAGAAGAGGACAAAGGTTGTACCTGAGGACTCGTTGATGACCTTTGAGGATCCTCCTCAAAATCGATCCCGAGTAGATCAGTTCGAGACCAATGTGCCTTTCACCTCCATCACTAGGCCTCAAAAATTAGCTAGGGTGAAGAGCACCGTCTAGGTTATCTACACTGATGCTGATGATGAGGCCCTTCTAAATTTAGGCCATGGGGAGGTCAACACTCTTTACGAGTCCTAGTTGGAGGTAAACATTTTTCCCGAGTGTCTATATTTTGATCCCTTTCGCGTTTTCTAACATGTTCGATTTGTTTGCAGACTTCCATCCGCATGACCCCCGTCATCAATAGCCGCTCTCAATTTGAGGAGGGTGTTGTGGCACTAACTAAGGAGGTTGAAAGCCTGAAGAAGCAGGTTGCTGACCACGAGGTCGAGAAAAGACTTTTGAGGAGACTCGGAAGGCTGTGAACGAGATGGATGGGATGAAGGAGTCCTAGAAAAGGTTCTTACTGACCTTGATGCCGCTATTTTTGAGACGAATTCAAAGCAAAAGGAGCTTGACGATGTGAAAGTTCGTCTATCTGATGCTGAAAAGAAGGTCAAGAGCTTGAAGTACGAGCTGCACAAGGCTCATTCCCGACTCGAGAAGGGACATGCGGAGTACTTGGAGGAGGTCTTTCGAGGGACTAATTTTCATTGGCAAGATGGCCACTAATTCGTATCATATGGCTGTTAGGGAGACCAAGGATCACCTCAAAGGGATTCTTACTGGGCCCAACTCATCCTTAAATTGGAACAATGGCGAGGTTGAGTTTGATCTCCGCATTGCTGAGGAGCATAACAAAGAGATGGAGAAGAAGGCCTCTGATAAGAAGGAGGCGGATCAGACTTCCGCTTCGAAAGCTCCTAGTGTCTCCCCTCAGCTTACCCGTGTGAACGTCGAGCCGCCAACTCCCAGACCCCCATCTCTGTTGTTGCTACCCCGAGCCCTAACTTTCCTTCTACTGAAGGGACCTAAGGTTCATGTGTCGGGGAAAAGCTCTGAGGATGGAGATGGCACGGGTAGTACCGACAGTTCTCCCGACAACGCTCCAGCTCCCTAGATCTTCTTCATTTTGCTTCTTCTGTACTTAGATTTTATACTCAGGGAGTTCTGTTCCCCGAGATTTTTTAGGGTGTACTATCTTTTTGTTTAATGACATCTGGTTTATTTTGATTGAAATTGTCTCGTGTTTACATGCTGTGTGTTTAATATTATTCGTTGCGACTAATAGAAATCAATGACAACACAAACCAACTTTTAATTACAGCTTGTAATAATGCCGAACTCTAATAAGCACTGCAGGGTACCCCGAGTTGATTTACATGCTGAATATAAGCAATGGTTCAAGTGTGGCCAAATTACATTGGAGTTGTCTAGATGAAGTATCTTTTTAAATTATCCGTGTTCCAGGGCCTGACTAGCGGGGTTCCTTCTAGTGATTGTAGTCGGTATGTTCCCGGCTTGATCACCTATGTGACCTTTTATGGTCCATCGCAATTCGGTCCGAGCTTGCCCTTCAGCTACATTAGGGGTGTTTAGGAATCGATACCTTTGACCTGTCAATCTGAAAAAGTAATAAATATGTAATGTCATTTTTACAAGTTGGGTACACGTACACGGAAAAATTAAGAATCAGGTCAGTTAATGGGATTGCTTTGTAAGTTAAATGTGTATCCAGATAAGCACATTGTTATACTTTTTTTCTCTTTCTTTTTTTCAGCATTAAACAATTGTGAAAATGTATGGAGTAACCCAATACCATATTGTCGTGTTTGTGACTTTCAAAGGAGAAAGAAAAAACAAATAATAAGAAGAACCAATATTTTATAGGAGAGGTTGGATCAGATAAATAAACATTTTAGAAAGTGGATCAGATGAATCAACATGTTAATGGAATAATTAATTGTTATGCAATATGCAAGTGAGATGTTGAATGGTAGTAGATTCTTTGAGGAATGAGGAATAAATTTGGCATGCAATTGACAATTAACACTCATGGTAGTACCCCAAAACACTGTAATCAACATGTTTTGACAATTGACTCTAATAGTAGTAACTTCTTTTATAGCTCTCCAAATGAATTTTTTTCCATAAAAAAAAGCCATGATACATTTACATGCACCAGGTTGTTCAGAGTCAAGCCGTGGGCTGCTTTTCTAGCTAGCCGCAAATATTTTGGTGCCCACATATTTTTGTATTCGCATATTTGGTACCCAAATAACTAGCTAGGTTACCGGTAATAAAAACCCTAAACAAGAAACTTTTATTAATCGATTATATTTTTTAAATAAAAAAGCAAAAAAAAAAAAACGACATTAACTATTTTGAATAATTAAAATGTAATGCAACATATAGATTAAACTCGAGGCATCGCGCGGATCAACAACTAGTTAAACATATCAAATAATGATGGTTGTATAACATGATCTCAAAATTCTTCTAAAAGAAACCTTTATAAAGTACCGGAACAAATGCGTTCTAGATATATAGTGGAAATTTCAAATTAAACCTTTATAAAGTACCGATACTTAACTAATCTAATGCAAAATTTCAAAAGATGTTTATTCAATGCCCGAGGGAGTACAGTATGATCCCACAATTAGCAATCATAAGATAATACTACACTACTAGTACATATTATGTCAGGGTTACAGGACCATGACTGCATGTATTAACTAACCTTTGGAATTAATTGAAAAGAAACTTCCTTCAACTTGAATCTTTGATTACAATAATACTACTAGTAAACTAAGATATTGTGACATCTAAGTATCACGCGTTGACAGATTTGTCAGTTTAATTTATTTTCTTAGGCGATACT
Organism: Beta vulgaris subsp. vulgaris; assembly: GCF_026745355.1. NCBI lineage: Eukaryota > Viridiplantae > Streptophyta > Magnoliopsida > Caryophyllales > Amaranthaceae > Beta > Beta vulgaris. The sequence continues at coordinate 3,967,826 of NC_079202.1, read as the reverse complement.
GCTATTATGATATAAGTTTAACTATAATGATAATCAAATTTCTCTGCTTCCGTTTTCCTCCTTGTATTGCTCAAAAATTTGAATATCATTGTGCGAAACCAAAATTGTTTTCACCTCTTCATGCATGCGTTTCTATCGCTAACAAGGTGTAGGCACTGAATTCAATGGTATCATCATCTTATATATATATATTTTTTTTTGAGAGGGATCATCTTATTATTCTTATTGTGGAAGTCTCGCAACACATATTAATTGTTTTGTCCATAGTCCAAGGTCGACTTTTCTTTTTAATTAAACAAAAATTCCCTTGCTTAATTGTGCTGAATCGATGAAATTACGACAAAGAAATACTTCCTCCGTTTCAAAATAGATGGTACATTGTTGACTAAAACGTTTGTCGAGGCACTACTTTGACTACTAATATCTTTAATTATGTATTAGAGTTAAGTATAAAATTTTGATTTTCTAAAAATATACATTAAGACAAATCCAACAACATATTACATTATAACATTTTATTTTACCTAATAGTAAATAATGCATGGTCAAACCTCATTCATGAATAGTGGAAAAGTCAACAATGTAGCATCTATTTTGTAACGGAGGAAGTATTAATATTCACTCTATAATTGCATGAATATAGTTCCACTCATTTGAATACCGAGAGAAGATTGGTATATGCATCATTGAAAGTGCAATGAGTTATGAGGTAGTCAGATGAGGATAAAATATTGTCGAAACCACAAATTATATGGTACTCCAAGTGTACATAGTTCTACGTATATTCAAGGCGACATGAGAATGCATCTGATCATATGATTATGTATTCTTTCGAATGAGTATGTGTTTTTTTTTTTCAAAATAAGGATATTGATATTTGGTATAATGAATATTTATCTTTTCAAATGTGTATGTATTTGATCAAATAAATATGTATCAGATTATTATGTATCTTTTTCAAATGATCAATATGAATTTCTAAGTTAGTCTTAGAAATAAATAGCCTAATATTTACTTGAGTATGCAAATTTTTGAAATAAGTACGCATTTGCTGAAATTAGTATGTCTTAATTCAAATATGGATGCATTATTGTTTAATTGAGCATAAAATTTTCAAGTGAAAAAAGATTATGATGAAATAAGTTAAGTAAACTTCAGACGAGTATAACGTTTTTAGGTAAGTATAGGAAAAAAAATGGCTCACTAATTATCACTTACACAAACTCCCTCGAAAAAAGAGTCGCCTAATTGTTGCAAAAACAATCTCATGAAAAACAATTATTTTCGCAATAATTGACTGTGATTAATAGTAGGTATAAAACTCCACAAAATTGAGTTTCATGGGCTGCTAAAATTGAGTAATCACATGAAACTAATAACCCTGAATTGGTTAATCACCCAAGGAATCAAAATCTTGAAAATTGAATGATGATTCTTTGCCTGAAATTAAATTTGATGATATTGTTGATGAAATCAAATACTAGGAGTCGGCGGTTGTCTGCTATGTATTGGGGAGCAAATCTGCCATTGTCGGTGTTTGAAGGTTACACCAGAAGGATTTGGGGAAAATGGGTATTGATAAGATTGCTTCTATGGGTCGGGGGTTCTTTCTAGTGAGATGTTACTATTGAAAACAAGGACAATATAATAAATGGGGGATATCATTTTTTTTTTAATGGAAAGCCTTTAATTGTTCACGAACGAAGATCAGACATGGAATTGATCAGGAAACATTTGAAGAACCTGCCTATTTGGATTGATCTTTTTGGCTTGGAACTGAAGTACTGGGGAACAAAGAGTTTAACCAAGATAGTGAATAAGGTTGGAATGTTTTTTAAGGTTGATTAGGCAACCTTGAATAGAGATAGACTGCAATTTGCCGAGTAATGGTTGAAGTTGAGATTGACCAGGAATTCCTTGAGACAATACAATTTCGAAATGAAAAAGGGTTGATTGTGGAACAGAACGTTGGTTATGGTTGGAAGCCCGTTTACTATACAAGCTGTAAGGGGTATGGCCATGGGAAAACAAAATGTGAAGAAAGTGCAAACTACAAAAGTATGGGTGGCCAAGACTGTGACTACGAAGCCTGTAGTAGTCCAAGCATCCGGCCCTACTAAAAGCATCATTGGTGGAAGATAGGGTTCTCAAGGATCAGGCTAGATGATGATGAAGGTCCCCCTTGTACCTACTTTTTATAAAAACCAGTTTGATGTCTTAAAGGATGCCAGCACTGCTAACTTGTTCTATGGTGTGGAACAACATTTAGAGACTGGTATGAAGGTCTTAGGGAACAATGTGGATGATGAAGTGCAGGGGCCGCCCATGACCACTATGGATAATATTTTAGACTGGAACGCCCGGGGATTAAATAGGCTTTCAAAACAAGCTGAGATCAGGAAAATCATCACTGATCATAATGTAAAGCTATTCATTCTTCTGGAGGCTAAAGTAAAGATTCCTGTTGGAACCCAAGGGAACACTCAAGAAGGGGGGGGGGGTTGAATTGAGTGGTGAAATCTAATCGTTTTTCGCAAAAATCCTTTTGTGGCTCAGTGCCTGGCACTGTGCCAAACACTCGTAAATCGCTGATTTGAGTTTTTGCGAATAATAAACTTAAAAGATATTAGATTTGACACGCAAACACAAGATATAACGTGGTTCAATCTCACCTCTGAGATCTACGTCCACAAGAAACAAAAACTCTTTTATTTCTTTGAATCCTAAAATATCAAACTCTTGATACAATAAGATTCCCCTCACTACTAACCCTAGTAATGACTCCCAACACTTAACTCTAAGTGTTGACACTCTCTATAATATTAAAGTTACAAGAAAAGAACGATCCTCAATGATGTGCTTCTTAGTCAAGCAAATAGAGGACGATTACAATTATGAAATAGTAACTTAAATCTGACTCGCTCACTGCTATGCTCAGTGCCGGAGGAAATAGTTTTCAGCTTTTAATAGACTCGATTTTTCTCTCTCAAAATGTGAGATCTAAAAGTGAATTATGAATCCCTTTTATAGGACTTGGTTTGGACGAAAATCACTTAAAAATATCTTTATCTTTTAATCCTTGATTTAAGGGATAAAACTTTATCTTTTTCTATCTTTATCTTTTAAACTTAAAAAGATAAGTTTTCCACAATTTTCTTTTTCAACTCAAAGTCTGTTTATATCTAAAAAGTATTTTTCCAAATCCTTTTAGAAAATCTGAAAACATGTTTTAATAAAATTCTGTTTTATAAAAATCTTTTGTTTGAAAATCACGTTTTTATCAAAAACGATTTTTATTAAAATCTTTTTCAAAAACTCGTTTTTATCAAAATCTGTTTTTATTAAAATCTTTTTCAAAAACTCGTTTTTATCAAAATCTTTTAGAAACTCGTTTTACAAAAATCTTTTTTCTAAAAACTCGTTTTCCTAATCCCTTTTTATTTCTGATTTTCGAAAACTATTTCCTTTTATATAGATATATAATTTTAATATAATTATTTACTTTCTTAACTCAAAGAAATAATAATATATACTAACTTTATATTTCTATATTTAGCACATAGCATATACTAATTAGAGCATATTACATTTTAATCTAAAGTTACTATTCTAAGAAATTATAAACTAGAACTTCATTCTTGATTCTTCTTTTCTTCAAAGTCTTCGTTTATCAATTTCTTTCTTCATGCATCTGTTGCAACTGTTACATACTTTCATGCTACAACATATTATATTAATTTTCATCATCAAAACATAACATGTGCATAAAACATAACATGTACATGCACAACAATTCCTAAAATGAGAATGCTTTACCATAATATTTGCTCTGCTGTTATTTTACATCAAATAGCAGTGTGATTGATAAAGGAAGGATAATGGCAGGTTGCAGGCCTGAATGTTTTGATATAGATGTTATTCAAGTCACTTCCCAAATGATTCATTGCAAGATTAACCTTGTAGGCCCTTGTGTAGAGTTTTTTTGCTCTTTTGTGTATAAATCCACTAAGGTGGTTCAAGCTTCTTGGAATAGACCTGTCAGGGGTGTTTGATGTATTAGTTCTACCAAAAGCTGAAAAGACTGAAAGATGATCCAAAGAAATTAAATGCAGAAGGGTTTTCAGACATTCAAGTAAGAGCTAAAATTGCTTATCAGAAGCTCAACGAGGTGCAACAACTCATGCATGAGAACACCGATAACCATGAGTTTAGTAGACAGGAGATAATTGCAACAGTCGATTACAGACAAGCACAACATAGTTATGTGAGATTTCACAGACGAAAATTAAAACTTCCCTAGATAGACAAATTATGCCACCAATCTCTTAAGGTTTAAAGAATAGCTAACAAAATCCATTCAATTCAGAATGGACAGAGCATATGGGTAAACAATGTAAAGCAAATCCAAGAGGCTTTCGTGGGCTTCTATCAAGAGTTATTGGCTAGGTAGTTGGAGCAAGGATATGATGTAAAGAGCCAGATAATTGAAGAGGGTCCTAAACTGAATGAGGAGCATCATAGGATGCTCAAGTTTGATGTTATTATTGCAGATGTTAAAAGCCTTCTATGGATTATTTCTAATGAAAAAGCACCTGGGTTGGATGGCTATAACAGTTACTTCTTCAAGCAAACTTGGGATGTTGTTGGTGATGAAGTTTCTGCTGCAATTATTGATTCCTTTAACACTGGAAAGTTGTTAAAAAGTGTTAATGTCACTACCATTACTTTGATTCTCAAAGTAAAACGCCCTTCCCATGTGAGTGACTTCAGGCTTATAGCATGTTGTTATATCATTTTCAAGTGAATCACAAAGATTTTGTGTAAAAAGCTAAAGCTGATTCTGCCACATGTAATCTCTAATACTCAAAGTGCATTTATTTCTGATGGAATTATGTTACACAATATGCTCCTCTGCAAAGACATTATGAAGTTGTATAAAAGTAATCATAAACAAAAAGGATGTTTAATGAAAATAGACATCTAGAAAGCCTATGACACAGATCTTCTTTGACTTTACAAATGTACTTTACTACCCAAATTGGAGTGGTATAGGAGGCTTAAAATCCCACCAACTCTGGTTCTTCATATATACGGCATGAATCCATTTGACCCACAAATCATCTTTATTTACCCCTATATGCCAGACAATCTTCCCCACTTCTGCCTTATACCACCTTCTGATGTACCTAAAATAAGGTCACCATATTTCTTTGGAGTGCAGACTTTATCCCATTTAACATAACCTCCTTCACATCATTTGCTTTGCTACTCCATAGAAAGAATCTACAAATGCTATTGATCTTGTTAATGATTTATAGCCATATGAAGAATGGATATCTGGGACCAATAACTATGAATGCTCATAAGTACTGCATTTATAGACTTATCTCTTCCTGCAAAGGATAAGTTCCTTGTGCTCCATGTGTGAATTTTTACAGTCATCTTATCAATAAGGCTCTCACAGCCAACAACCTTAATCTTCTTGGAATAAATAGGAACTCCTAGATATCTGAAAGGTAGACTTTCTTTCACAAACCTACAGAATTGTTGTATTCAAGTCACTTCATCAACATGCATTCTAGTACAATACAAAGCAGATATTGCTGTTATTAGCACATAAATCAGAAGAGTCAGAGAATAATTTCAAACCTTGTAAAAAGAAATAGGCTGAATTTACATTCCCTTTACAAGATAAAAACAAAGCATTTGTAGAACACATATGATTTAACTTCATATTCTAGAAAGATAGTCCATGTAGATCACAAAGCAGAGAAGTGGTGACATGTGGTCACCCTATCTGAATCCCTTATAGCAAGGAATTTTTTTTCAATACTTTCATTCTAAAGAATTGTGAATCTCGGAGTATTAATGCAACGAACGATGAATTTAATAAAATGAGTAGGAAATTTTGAATCTATCAGAAGGTCTTCAATCAATTTCCAGTCAATGGAATGATATCCCTTTCTCAAATCAATCTTCATTATCATCATCCCTGAAGTTTGACTGTTTCTTCTATTGAATCTCTTGACAAAGTAATATATTTGTTAATAATAAGGATTTTTTAACTACAATAATACAAACTTTTGCCCATTCTCTCGCAATAATACAAAATTTTGATTATTTTTAGATAATACAAACGTTTGCCCAAAATTCCTCCAATAATGAAATGTGACCTTTAACCTGTAAAACAGGTAAAAGAAAATAAAAAAACCCAAAATCTCTCTCTCTCTCTCCGCTCCCCCTACCAACTGAAACACCACCATGAAACCACTAGACTCTTCCCCTCCCCCTCCTCTCCCACCCTAACCACCAGCAACACCAAGTTACCCCTCTTCCACCCCATAAAACACCACTGCTCCCCTTCCCTACCAACGAAAACACCACGTCTCTCTTTTTCCCACTCTTGAAAACCACCCCCACCACTCATCCACCCTCGAAAACCACCCCTCCACCCCTATAGTCCTTCACCCCGGAAAACCACCAAACCCATCCACCTCACCCCCGAAAAGTACCAATCCCAACCACCCAAGCCTCGAAAACCACCCCCCTCCACTCCCTCACCACTAAAATACATAAAACCTAGCCACAACCACCATGAACCCCACGCACCAAATCCTATCTTCACCACACTCACCACCACGAACCCAAATGACCCATAAAATAAAACCTCAAACCAATCCAATATACCGCCAAAGCACAACATCACAAACATTATTTCTAGGTGAGGCTAGTTTCGGGGTAGGGCGGTGGGTTTTAGGTAGGGGGCTAATTTGTTGTGGGGTGAAGGGTTGTTCTGGTGGTGGGCGGTGGGTAATAGGTAGGGGGTCTGATTTCGGGTAGGTGAAGGGTTGTTTTGGTTGTTGCGGCTGTTTATAGGTGGATGAGGGGTTGTTTCGAGGGTGGAGAGGAGCTGATTCAACTGGGTGAGGTGCGATTTTGGTGTTGGTGGTGGTCAAAGGGTAGGTGACAGTGGGGGAGGGGGGAGCTCTATCAGGGGAAAAGGGGAATGGAGGGGGTGGGGTCAGGGGTGGCAAGGGAGAAAGACAGTGGAGGGGGAGCAGGAGAGAAGAATGAAATGAAAAAAAATGGAGGAAGAAGAACCAGAGCAAACAAGAAAGAAGAAGTAAGTGTCACATAAGCAATTTACCTGCACCAACAAGTGACTAACCGGTCACGCGCTACTGGAGGAATTTTTGACAAAAGTTTGTATTATTTCAAAATAATCAAAGGTTTCTATTATTGAGAGAGAACGGGTAAAAGTTTGTATTATTCTAGTTAAAAAATCCTAATAATAATACTCCCTGTTATCAAAAGCTCCATGGGTTGGAGAAATCAAAGCAGGAAGAACTTTTCCTTACTTTGTATAAATTATAAGCTTAGTAATGGTTTTGTAAATCACTGAACAGCAGGCTATAGGTCTATAGCAGCAGTTAAAGGGCATTTCTGAAAAGGCTTTTCATGTCTGAAAAAATCTTGTATAGTAGCAATAACATTAGCACCAATTATGTCCCACGTTTTCTTGAAGAAAAAGTCTCTTGAGAGCATTCTTATTTTCTTCAGGGGTGAAATTAAGATGAAGCATTTGTTATTGTTCATCAGTAAGCGCCCTCCCTTTGTAAATAATTGTCAATGTAATTATTCTTGTCTCACCTCTACTGCCCAACAGAGTTTGATAAAACTGCAACAAAGCTTGTGTGACCTCTTTTGGTCTTGAAACCCACTCTCCTATATCATTTTTTATTATATTAACCCTATTATGCGCCCTTCTTATCTTGATACTTTGATGGAACACTCTTGTGTTCTCATCACCTTTCTCAGCCCATCTAACCTTTGCCTTTTGACGGAGGAAAGAAATATAATTATGATGAACTCTCTGATACTCCTGTCTATAATGAATTTCCCGAGCTATCAACTCACTATTTGTAGAATCAAGCTGCATTTCCTGCTGCACTGGTAACATGGCCTGATATCATTTAGTATTTTGGAGAGACACATCCTTATGCTACTCTAAATTTAATCCCTCAATTCATCCTCTAACAACTTTAATTATCTTACTACCCAAAGCATTTTTGTGCCTGTAATATGTTTACCCCACCCTCTTCTAACAATCTCCATAAACTTTTGTGATCTGCTCCACATGTTGAAGAACCTATATTAATAAGGATAGGACAAAATCATAACTAGGCAATGACCATAATCTTCTTTTGGGATGAACATCACTTCTGACGTAGACCAATTTTGAATCCATTCTTCATTAGCTACTAATCTATCTAACTTGCAGTACACCCTATTCTAACCTTCTTGTTTACTTTCCAAGCAAAAAAAACTGCCTAGTGGCCTTCACATCCACCATATTACAAGCCTCCATACATGTTCTAAGGTGTACTATCTATCTCACCCTCCATGATTATGGCACTTGAATCTCCCATAATCACCAAAGCACCTCCTTGGAATTTCCTAGAACACCTTCCTATCCTTCCTATCATTATGACCAAACGGCAATGAACAATGAAATTTCTGACCACCATTCACTATTATCACCTCAATATGCATTAATTGAGCAAGACTCAACAAGATATTAACATGGAATGCAGTTGGATTTCATGCATACTATTCTACCACTATTATGCCATATTGTACTACTAGGAAAACACCATACAAGGCACATATTTAGGTATAAATCATGCATATTGTGTGATTTTAGCTTAGTCTCAAGAAAGCTAAACAATATTACATTGTGATAAATAATTAAGTTCTTTACCTCAACTTGTTTTTGTCTACTATTTAGCCATCTCATATTCCATGATAAGATATTATCCATGGGCATCATGAGGTTCACCATCCTGGTCTGAATTCTCTTCATGTTCTAGATAGTGAAAATCATCTATTTCTCCTTCATGGCTCCTCTACTTCATTAGGATCCCCTGCCTCAGCGTTGCAAAAGAATTCCTGATTTGGACAAGAACCATTGGTGACGCTTCTTAAGATCCACCTCCGACAACAATTTGAAATCATCTTTATCTATCTCATGAACTTTCTTCATAACCCATACTTGCATCCGCTTCTCTTCTCCTGATTACATTGGTTTACCTCATTCCCAAGAAACATGACATTTTTCATATGTTGCTGGTTTCCATTCATATCCCACTTCCTTTCTCATTTTCAAAACAGATAGATTTTGGAAACATCTGATCCACCTTTACCTCTACCATAATTCTTACAAAGTTCAATCTTTATTTGGCTTTTGTGGCTTGATCCAATTTAACAGGCTTTCCAATACCATAAACTAGCTTAAACAAGCATTTTTCTCCCTAATATTTCAGTTCTAGTTTTGGCAATTGTATCCAAAAAAAAAAAACCTGTTTTATCTTCTCCTTCTATAACTTCATATCAGGATACCATGATTTTACCACTACCAAAGAATTGAAAACCTTCAGCTAGGATTGCATCTCTTTGTTCTATAGTTTTATTCTTACTATGAACAAACCCTTCCCTACTGCAGCAACCTTATCAATTCCCAATTTCCCCCACATTCTTCGAATAAACGCTTCCATTATTACTCAGAAAGGTGGATTCGCCCCAATTACATAGCAAACAATCATATTCTCCCAATACGTAATATCATCTTTAACATCATCAAAATCAATTTTAATTGTGTAGTTTGATTTTGGTTCATTCACAACTTCATTAACAGTAATTTCATCAACATTGATTGATTGAACTTTTTCAAAATCATGGATTAAAATTCGAGATTGAGGCACACCATGATCAATTGCTTATATTCTACTATGAGCCTTCTTCATAACGGTCAACCATTCTGATAACATATACTTATCTTTATGTTGTTGTTGCAATTCATGTATCGACCTCGTTAATTGGTGAAAGAAGTTCATTAAATATGGGTGTTTCCACCATCATGAAGAACCATGAATCTCAGCTATATAGCCTATAGGTCTCTCCTTCCTTTCTTCAGTTAATCCAGATGGACCATTCCTCTTCTTTTTCTTCTGATGATCTTGTTTCTTCGCCTTTACTTTCGATGATCCTGCCATGGCGACGGTGCAATTTTAGCAAGGTTAAGCTTGTGCCGAGAGAAGACGGGAGCGCGAAAAACTTTTCATATTTTTGCCATTGTATAAAGCCTATATCAACATTATTATTTTCCATTTTTTGTAGTAGCCGCGTTAACAGAAGATGCTAAAGAGGGAATATGGTCAAAAGACTAGTTAGTTACCTTGGTCTTTTTGTGATGATATTGTGAATTGTGATATTTTGAGTGCAATATGCCTAGCTAAGTATCAAGTACATCATGAGAGGACTAAGCATATAATGTGAGATATCATTTTTTAAGAAGTGAGGAAAGAAATAAAGTGATGAAAGTAGGTGCTGCTGATAGTCTTGCTGATATGTTTACCATACCGGTTTTGCATGGCAAGTTCCAACATTGTTTGGACTTGCTCAATGTTCTAAGCTGTTAATTTGGGCCCTTAGAGTATGTATAATGGGTGGGTGAGCTTTTGTTGGTATTTATATTATTTTCATTCTCTCTCCTTTCTTCCTTACACCTCACATCCCATTAACTTCCCACCAATTCGTCTTTTTTTTTTTCTCATAATAGGTGGTTTAGTCCTACTTGACTTTTCTAGTTCTCTCTCTTACTTTTGCTATACTTTATCATTTACTTTATTTCCTCTCCAAAATATTTTTATTCTTATATATAGTAGATAATTTGTATTCATATTTTAATTAGTGATATATTACTCATTTCATATACATTTTAATAATTTCAGTTAGGCGAGAATGATTAGATAGAAAAATAGGTTGAGAAAAATATGGTTAAAAAAAAATCAGATTTGGGATCGATTTATAAATAAAAAAAGTGTAGTTGAAACTATAATTTTTTTAAACAAATTGTAAGCTGATTTTTTTAATTTACTTTAAAACAAAAAAAAACAATCTTGTACGAAACAAAAAAACAACAACAATAAAGCAAATATTGTACACACGACATCATGTCATTCGTTGTTATGCGCGCCATCAAAGGCATAGTTGATTTGGCAATCTAGACCAACCAACTCCAAGGGCCAATTGCTTCGATAGTAAACATAAGTAAAGCTAGCTTTACTTTTTGCTAGAAGAACCAAAACCCACCCCCATTGCTCATGTTCTTAGGGAAATTCTAAGGCAATTGGGAAAATCCGGGTACATTTGGCAATTATTTTTGCATCTAGTGCATTTGTTGTATGTGAGAGAATTCAAGTCAAGGTGGATATTTGTTTAAGTATGCCTTGAATTTTCTGGTGCTAGGTTTAACCAAGCACGGGGGTCTCATCAACATATTGTTAGCCAAACACGTTAAATTCGGTGTATGTGATTTAGTAAACCATTTCTGTTTCGGTTTCGGATTTAGGTCCAGTCATTTTAGGTTAATTAGAATGGTACTATATAATCCTTCTGATGGCGTGGCCTCTTCATTGCTTCTTGTTAAGGACTACAAGTTCATTAGTTTGGTTGGAGAAACCATTCATTCTATCTTTCAAAGTCCGGTTCTTACTAGCATTGATTCTTCCTTAGAGTCCTTTGTTAGTATGGTTTCTTAGTGCTTTATTTTCTTTCTTGTTCTTAGGAGATTGAATAAGTTAGAGTTGTTTGTTTTATCCGAATTATGTAAGTAATTGATGTAATCAGTTAGCTATGTAATTCATTCGAGTAGGATGTAATGATATGCAATTAAGTTACTACAAACAAGGAGTGTATGGAGGGCGTGGCGTAGAACGTGCAAAAGAAGTGGAAGGCTTTTGAATCACTTAGCATGGACGTGTGAAGTGGCAGCCAAGCATCTTCATCAAACTCCCTTGATTGTAGGAAGGTGGGACGTGCATCATGGAGATTATAACTAACTTTCAAAGGGGCGTGCAACATGCTGAAGAAGGCGCCTTATTTGTAGGAGTTAGTTGCTAGGATTTTCAGCTTCTAGTTGTTAGTTAATAGTATTGTTAGTGGCCTTAATTTCGTGGCTTATTTCTTTTATTGTAATTATCAAAAACTTCAGTTGTAATACTTAGGTTGTACTATAAAAGCAATTGACATCAATGAGAACAACTAGAGAATTTTATGACTGAAAAACCGTGAGTATTCACACTTGTCTTCATTTCGTTTCTTGGATTGGAAACACTTGAATTCGCCTATGCTTGACTAACCTTAGCAAGTTAGTTTGTGATCTTAGGACCTTTTAGATTGCTTGGTGGTGTGACTTATCCAAGTAGTTTAGAAGTTGCTATTCAATCAACCTTGTGGATTCAAGTCGTTGTTTGTCTAATTTATCCCATTACCCTCCAGGCTCAGTGCCATGCTCAGTGCCACGCTCAGTGCCATTGCTAGTTGAAAACCTTTTAAACTTGTATACTTCGAGTGTTACTCCAATTATACAACATCTTGGTATCAGAGCTACAATAATTCCTAACCTAAATTCACCCCAAACACACGCCCAAACACAACCAAACACCCACCACCACCTATGGCTGCATCCAATGACCCCCCGGAGAATTGGAGAGAATTCCTCAAGGCCCTAGAGGAAGAAAAGAGAGAGTCTAATGCTAGAATGGAGTTGTTGCAAGACCAAGTTAGACAACTCTCATTGAGACTAAGAATCAATCGAGGCGATCAAGATAGAGATCACTCGGATGAAGAGAGCGAGCGTACCTTGCTCAATTTTGAGCAAAGAAATGCCGTTCCAAGAGGAGTCACCAATTATGGACATTCTAATGATATCAAGGTTGATATCCCTGACTATGATGGTAGACTTGACGCGGATGGTTTCATTGAGTGGCTAAGAACCGTGGAACGAGTTTTTGATTACAAGCAAGTTCCCGAAGAAAAGAGGGTTAAACTTGTTGCATTGAAGCTACGCAAGTACGCCTCTACTTGGTGGGCTAGTGTATGCACCAAGAGAGAAAGGATGGGCAAGGAGAAGGTGAGAACGTGGGAGAAAATGAGGAAACTCCTCAAGCAAAAATTTCTTCCTACATACTATGTTCAAGAGAACTTTGCTAAGCTCCACCATTTGCAACAAGGAACTTCGAGTGGAGGACTATGCTCGAGAATTTGAAGCCTATTTGATGAAGTGTGATGTGAGGGAGGATGAACCACAAACTTTGGTTCGTTTCCTTGGAGGATTGGAGCCTCAAATAGCCAATGTAGTGGAGCTTCACGCCTACACTACATTAGAGGAGTTAGTCTTATTAGCCCAAGGTGGAGCGCCAACACAAACTAAAGGCAAAGGTAAATGGGAAGCCTCACGCACCTTTACCAAAACCACACCATATCCTAAGCCAACTTCTACAACTTAAAAGCCTAACCAACCTACCTCTTATATCCTAAACCAAACACAAAACCCGACACTATTCCTTCCTTAGGCAAGGCACCAAGGAGATGTTATAGGTGCCAAGGACTAGGGCACATTGCAACTGAGTGTCCTAACAAGAAGGTGATCAGCCTTGCGGAATATGAAGCCTTGGAGGATGTATTTGCTGATCAAGAAGAGGAGGAGGAATCCGGAGAGGAGTATGAAGAAGGACGAGTTGTTGGGCCAGATGAAGGTGAATGCTTGGTGGTGAGACGCAACCTTAGTAGTCTACCTATCCAAGAGGACCAGCTCCAAAGAGAAGCTATCTTTCACACTCGATGCACCATTGGAGGAAAGGTATGTTCATTGATTATAGATGGTGGAAGTTGTACCAATGTTGCTTCTCAAACTCTTGTAACTAAGCTTAATTTAACAACCAACCCTCATCCCGCACCTTATATAATTCAATGGCTTAATCAAGGAAAAGGATTACATGTAACTTCACGAGTTTTACTTTCCTTTAGTATTGGTCGAACATATGAAGAGGAGTTGTGGTGTGATGTAATTCCCATGGACGCTTGTCATGTGCTCCTTGGACGACCATGGATGTTTGATAGAAGAGTGAATCATGATGGCTATAAAAACACTTATTCCTTCACAAAAGATCACAAAAGAATCACCCTTACCCCTCTCATTCCCAAGCTACCCGACAAACAAAGCCATCAAAACAAGAAAACCTTATCCCTCACCACTTTGATGAAATCTGATTATCAAGAATACAACTCATTCAAGGAGTTGATTTTGAGTGGCCTAGACGACATACCAACACCACAAGAGCCAACACACCCTTTACTCACGCCTTTACTTGATCAATATGCTCACGTCTTTCCACCACAAATACCCCCTGGCCTACCTCCAAAGCGTGACATACAACATAAAATCGACCTTATCCCCGGTGCTAGCCTTCCCAACAAACCAGCCTATAGGACCAACCCTAAGGAAACCGAGGAGATTAGGAGGCAAGTGGAGGAGTTGTTATCTAAAGGAATGATTCGAGAGTCATTAAGCCCTTGTGCTGTACCTACCTTACTTGTTCCAAAGAAGAATGGAGAATGGCGCATGTGTGTTGATAGTAGGGCCATCAATAAAATCACCATTAAGTATCGTTTTCCTATCCCTAGGTTAAATGATCTATTGGATGATTTACATGGTGCTAAGGTCTTCTCTAAAATAGACCTAAGGAGTGGTATCATCAAATCCGAATACATGAAGGAGATGAGTGGAAAACAGCCTTCAAAACAAAGGAGGGTTTGTATGAATGGCTAGTGATGCCTTTTGGCTTGTCGAATGCTCCAAGCACTTTCATGCGGCTTATGAACCAAACTTTGAAGCCATTTTTGGGTAGATTCGTGGTAGTCTACTTTGATGATATATTGGTTTTTAGCCAAACTGAGATGGAACATGTGGGGCACTTGCAACAAGTGTTCGAAGTGCTTGAAGGAGAAAAACTCTATGGAAACTTGGAGAAATGCCATTTTTTTTCTAACCAAGTAACTTTTCTTGGCTTTCTAGTCTCTCATGCAGGTATTGAAGTAGATGAAAGAAGGTCCAAGCCATCCAAGATTGGGCGGTTCCTAGCTCCATCTATCAAGTTAGGAGCTTCCATGGATTAGCTTCCTTCTATAGGAGGTTTGTTCGAGACTTTAGCTCCCTCATGGCACCAATCACCGAGCTAACCAAGTTGAAGCAATTCCAATGGAATGATCAAGCCCAAGCTGCCTTTGAAGAAATCAAGAGGAGGCTCACTACGGCTCCTGTTCTTGCTCTTCCAAACTTCGAAGATATCTTTGAAGTAGAGTGTGATGCATCCGGAGTAGGTATTGGGGCAGTTCTCTCTCAAAATGGACGACCACTAGCCTATTTTAGTGAGAAGCTCAACGAGGCAAAACGCAAATATTCCACCTATGACAAGGAATTCTATGCCCTTGTGAGATCCCTTGAACATTGGCGCCATTACTTGATAGCCAAGGAGTTTATTCTTCATTCTGACCATGAGGCTCTCAAGTACCTTCAAAGCCAACAAAAGCTTCAACCTAGGCATGCTAAATGGGTCGAGACTATTCAAGCTTTCCATTTTGTAATCAAACACAAATCTGGGAAGATGAATAAAGGAGCTGATGCTTTATCAAGGAAGTATGCATTGCTAGGATCCATGAAAGGTCGAGTCATTGGCCTTGAAGTATTGAAGGAAGATTACAAAGATGATCCTGATTTTGGTGACTTATGGGAGAAATGTCAAATTCATGCTCAAGGAGACTATCACATCTTTGATGGTTTTCTTTTCAAAAGAACCGGTTGTGCGTGCCAAAGCATAGTGTTCGAGAAACTCTAATCAAGGAGTTCCATGAAGGAGGCCTAGCAGGGCATTTCGGCATTGAAAAGACTACAACAATGGTGAGTGATTACTTTTATTGGCCAAAGCTAATGCGTGATGTTGAGTATCTCATTCGAAGGTGTTTAGTGTGTCAAAGAGCTAAGGGTCATTCTCTACCCCAAGGCCTTTACATGCCATTACCAACTCCTCAAGCACCTTGGGAAGATATAAGCCTCGACTTCATCACAGGGCTGCCAAGAACTCAACACCACAAGGATGCTATCATGGTGGTCGTTGATAGATTCTCAAAATGGCTCACTTTATTCCAAGCCATACCACTCATGATGCGGTTCAAACAGCATTGTTGTACTTCAAAGAGGTAGTTCGCCTCCATGGAATCCCTCGAAGCATGGTAAGTGATAGAGATACAAAGTTTTTAAGCCACTTTTGGTTAACTTTGTGGAAGAAAATGGGAACCAAGCTCAAATTCAGTACTTCTAGCCACCCTCAAACGGATGGCCAAACTGAGGTGACCAATCGCACCTTAGGTACTTTGCTTAGGGCATTGGCTACCAAGAGTCCTCGTCAATGGGAAGACATGCTTCCTCATGCAGAGTTTGCATATAATCGAGTTCCTCATAAGGTCACAGGTTTGAGTCCTTTTGAGATTGTCTATGGCATCAACCCTTGCACTCCTCTTGATCTCTCCCCTTTGCCTATTCACAACAAATTCAGTCAAGTCGCTCATGAACGAGCCAAGGAAATCAAGAAGCTACATGAGGTAGTTCGTGCAAGGATTATCAAAGCAAATGAAACACTTAAGCGACGTATGGACAAGAAGAAAAAAGATGTACAATTCAATCCAGGAGATTTAGTTTGGATCCATTTGCGCAAGGAACGATTTCCCTCAAAGAGACGTTCCAAAGTCAGTCCTAGAAGTGATGGTCCATTTAAAGTTCTTGCCAAGGTGAATAATAATGCATACAAGCTTGAACTTCCTGTGATTATGGAGTCTCCGCAACATTCAATGTAAGTGATCTTAGTCCTTTTTATGAGGATGAAGGTTCTATTCCAAGTTTGAGGTCAAACTTCTCTCAAGAAGAGGAGGATGATGGCGTGGCCTCTTCATTGCTTCTTGTTAAGGACTACAAGTTCATTAGTGTGGTTGGAGAAACCATTCATTCTATCTTTCAAAGTCCGGTTCTTACTAGCATTGATTCTTCCTTAGAGTCCTTTGTTAGTATGGTTTCTTAGTGCTTTATTTTCTTTCTTGTTCTTAGAGATTGAATAAGTTAGAGTTTTTGTTTTATCCGGATTATGTAAGTGATTGATGTAATCAGTTAGCTATGTAATTCATTCGAGTAGGATGTAATGATATGCAATTAAGTTACTACAAACAAGGAGTGTATGGAGGGCGTGGCGTAGAACGTGCAAAAGAAGTGGAAGGCTTTTGAATCACTTAGCATGGACGTGTGAAGTGGCAGCCAAGCATCTTCATCAAACTCCCTTGATTGTAGGAAGGTGGGACGTGCATCATGGAGATTATAACTAACTTTCAAAGGGGCGTGCAACATGCTGAAGAAGGCGCCTTATTTGTAGGAGTTAGTTGCTAGGATTTTCAGCTTTCTAGTTGTTAGTTAGTACCGGTTAATAGTACTGTTAGTGGCCCTAATTTCGTGGCTTATTTCTTTTATTCTAATTACGAAAAACTTCAGTTGTAATACTTAGGTTGTACTATAAAAGCAATTGAGATCAATGAGAACAACTAGAGAATTTTATGACTGAAAAACCGTGAGTATTCACACTTGTCTTCATTTCGTTTCTTGGATTGGAAACACTTGAATTCGCCTATGCTTGACTAACCTTAGCAAGTTAGTTTGTGATCTTAGGACCTTTTAGATTGCTTGGTGGTGTGACTTATCCAAGTAGTTTAGAAGTTGCTATTCAATCAACCTTGTGGATTCAAGTCGTTGTTTGTCTAATTTATCCCATTACCCTCCAGGCTCAGTGCCATGCTCAGTGCCACGCTCAGTGCCATTGCTAGTTGAAAACCTTTTAAACTTGTATACTTCGAGTGTTACTCCAATTATACAACACCTTCTAATTAACTTTTGCCTCCATATTCTGCAATATGTACTATATCTCCTAATAGATAATAAAATCGTTATTTCTCTGCTCGTGGATATAGCTAACACATTATTAGTGAACCATATTAAATTCGTGTGTCGATTGTCCTTGAATTCTTCGTTGATTAATTGCTTTCGTTATAAACTTATAACAATGAGAAAGGCCTAACCCGTACATATTATTTCATCCTACTTGTGTATTTTTTTAGTTGCGTCATTTGCTTCTTTACATTTGTCGAAACACTTCTTTGAACGTTAATATCTCTTATTAGGTGTAAGTAAAAATTCTAAAATTTTGATATTTGAATTCCTCGCATGCAGAAGAATCAAACAAGACCCTACTTGACTATATTTTTTCTTATGTAATGATGGGAGGTGGTATATAATCAATCTATCCAATGTAAATTCGGATGTTTTATAATTTGTAAATTTTACTTCTGACCATTGTAATCACTATATTCCCTTTGCTAATTGATAGTAATGATTCTTTTTTGGACTACTATGACGTCAAACTGAAGAGGAAAATAAATCTAACATGCAAATAAAAAAGCGTTAATTATATCGATGACTCGGTTGTCCCTCTTCATCTTCTTGGCCTCATCTTGAGGGTGCAAGGCCTATTTTACTTTTAAGACTGAGCAATTCAAGTACTTGCTTTGTTCGTCTATAATTCTTATGGTTGCCAATCATACTCCTGTTTGCTAGAATTGCTACCTACATTCTCCTTTGTTAATCTATGTGTAAATAGACCTGTTCCATCATTTTATTCTTAATATTAATATGATCTTTTCCGGATTACATTCCTTTCCACCTAGGTAGATACTATTTTATTTGTTGAGCTACGTTCATCCTATAATTTGTGTCCTAATACTTGGCCATGTTCGCTAAAAGAGCTACCTACATCCAGCAAAATGATGATACTTGTTCTCACTATGTGTTAATTATGTGTATGAGCTTAGAGTATGTCTTCTGGGTCAAAATAGATGTGAGCAGTGTTTTAGTTCTTTCCTCGATTATATAATAACATTTTTTTAAACACGACTGGAAGTTTTCTAAAATTTGATTTAGGAAATATTAAGATTTCTTATAGATAGGTATATATATGTGGTAGAGTTTAAAATAGACTTTATGAAATGGAGTGGTATCCACGTATTTTCAATTGGTATCATAAAGGACGCTGAATAGTACCAATCTCTGTTATATAAGTGAAACGGGTGTAAGATGGTATCCTCCTTACAAAAAATATGATATACGCTTGATGAATTTAAATTGCCATATATATTGAATAATTGTTTCTTCTTCCTATATATATATATATGTGTATATATATGTGTATATATATATATATATATATATATTGAACAAGTTAACAATGAAATTGAATTTTAAATTTTAATTAATTAAATATTAAATTAAGGAGAATGGTTTCCTCTTCTTACATATGTATGAAGAACTCTGATCAAAAATTAAATTGGCAATATAACTTGATGAGTGACACAATCAAAAGAAAAATAAAAACTTGAATTTCATATTAATATACTGATTATATTTTAAAATATAAATATTAATTATTATTCGGTCGCCTCTATTATATAAAGCAAACTCTTCCACTTTATTCATATTCAATAATTGAATTTTATATACAAGTTCTTCCAATTTATTAATATAACTTTATCGTGCATTAATTAAAAGAGTAAATACAACCTACTGATAATATAACCAAACCTAAGCCAAGCAAACAAACCTAAAGGAGCTTTATGAGCTCATACATTCCACGTAAACACAAAATTAATTAAAACCGATAAAAAGTCCCTTAGAAACGAGGGCATCGCTAGTCAGTGCTTGTGATGGTGGATTCCAACCTCGGATAGCTGATGGAAGTGGAAGAAGAAGCGGATGACATTCACGATCGGGACAACGAACAACCAACAGCGAGCGTCGCGTCACGCCGCATGAGCAATCCCAAAAATTTGATATCTCTTGGGATGCTGGGCTCATAATCGTTTGAAGAGTCATACTCCATTGTGACTCATTTCTCTCGTTCGAGAGTAATTCAGGTTTATCCATGAGGTAGGAGAACCGCATATGAGCGGACGTGCTGAAAACCCCTAGATGCAACTGCGGTGCCGCATTCAGATTTGAAGTTGTCAAGGCAAGGACCGTTAAGATGAATGTCAAGCTAAAAATAGAGCCAAACAAGTTGAGCTCTTGAACACACCTCCAGTTTGCAAAACCGAAAAACATACGTCCCAACCATGAAAACTTTCACCGTCCCGTCAATGATCAAAACTTCTTGAGTCACTTTGTCCCTTAGCACAAATTCCCAAAAAACTACATATTCTATTGTTGCAACCGTGAACCACCAATCCTGACCCAAATGACAAACACTTGTGGATGGCAACAACGAACCACTGACAACATTTTTAGCAAGTCGAAAAAAACGAAGCACTTTTATTATTCGGAGATTCAACATGCATTTTAAGAAAAAAAAACCGAACATACTGATGATAAGTCATATTTATATACTACCTCCGTTTCTTAATAAGTGCAACATTTCCCTTATTTGGAATAGTCACAATAAGTGCAACCAAGCTCAAAATGGTAAAAAAAGTTCAATATTATTACAAATATGCCACCAAAAAGCAAGAGGGGACCACAACTTTTTTGTTTCATCACTTGAATTACTCTACTTTATTGTGATCCCAACTTTCTCTCTCTACCTTCCTTGGTATTCCCCCACTTTCTCTATGTTGCACTCATTAAGAAACGAAGGAAGTATATTTTTTGGTTGCATATTAGAGCATTTAGTTTCATATTTAGGTTCATTATTGCATCATATATTCTTAAGTTATGTTGTTCTACTCCTATTCGGTATGTTTTCTTGTTTCTGATGAATTTCAGGTAATGAGAACGTAGTTGGAATAAGATTAGCTAATCTTGAGGATTAGGAGCACTTGGAAGGAAGCTACAATGCATAAGGATCATCATGGATATTTTATAATACGAGTTTAAGTGGAAACAAAGCGGAAAATCATTAGAAGAAATGTGAAAAAGAGTTATGTCTACTCTTCTAGTCATAACTTTCAATGTGATTCTTATAATCTAGTAATTCTAGCAAATTTAGAAACTAAACTTTAAGTGCTTTCCAACGATAGGTGGCACGCCCCGAGGAGTCTTCTATTCAATGAGTTATGCCTTTTCAAAGTTGGAACTGTTTATGTTAGAATTTGTTTTTGCACGCACAGATCACTAATTTCGCCCATTTAATGATATTTCGACTTATCTTTTCTTGGAAATTACTGTCTAGTCATATTATGTTACCTAGTATTAGTTATATTAGGTTTTCATTCTTTCTTGCTCCTCCTTTCTTAGCACGTTATTTCTGTATTCTAGGTTTAAGTTTAGTTTTCTTACCTTCTTCCTTTTCCTCTCTAGTTTTTTAGTAAACCTTAGTTATTATTCTTCATCATTAATTCAGGAGTTTATTATTTTCATCTTTTTTCTTTCATTGATTTCTTTGGTTATGTTTTACTTGGTAGATGTAGTTTTTATTCTTTGATTCATGATTGAGTAGTCTTAATTTCTAGGGTTTAGGAATCCATGTTAATATGATATGATTATTGATTGACATTTATTGATGGTGTAATTAGTTACTTATATCTCTAACGGCCCGTTTGGTAGTCGTTAATAAATTGCGGTAATAGGAATGAATTTTTAAGTGTAATTTTATTAGGGAAGCACCCTTAAAATCTCCATGGGGAGGCGTTTTTTCTCCATGGACAAGCAATATCACCCCTAAACTTGTGTTTTTGTCTCTAAGGAGAAGCAATTTTCATTACCACTCATTACCATCCTACAAGGTGGTATTGGATGGGAATGAAAATTCAAGAAGGAAAGTGGACACTTTAGGATAAATTAGCATTACCATGGGAATGAACAATGATATTTTTCACAAATTTACACACAAATTCATTCCCATTACCACCATTTATGACCAACTACCAAACGGGCCGTAATTGATTATTGTTTTAATTGTTAATATTGCAATCTGATCAATTGTTTGATTAAATATTGCTAATATCGAGTCATAGACCGAGCGATAGTACTCTTTAGAGGCTTACCTACAATTAGCAAATCTG
Organism: Beta vulgaris subsp. vulgaris; assembly: GCF_026745355.1. Taxonomy (NCBI): domain Eukaryota; kingdom Viridiplantae; phylum Streptophyta; class Magnoliopsida; order Caryophyllales; family Amaranthaceae; genus Beta; species Beta vulgaris. Next base: position 3,945,842 of record NC_079202.1, on the reverse strand, counting down.
ATTTGACTGTGTTAAGACCCGCCCGTAGGATTAACCTGTGCTCAAGATATCTGATTAATTGAACAATTGATGATATTTTGATAGATTATATATAGTTATAAACATGGTAACCATTACCCTAGATCCTTTTTAGTTTGATTAGATTAGAACTTTAATTCGAATATTTATGATCTTGTTTAGTTTCTCGATACCTTAGAAACTAGATTAGAACGACCATCTTTCTGTGGAGTCGATCCTACTTACCCTACTATATTGTTAGAATGTTTTGCATTATTTTTGATAGGTGAACGACATCTTATTAACTAACATCAAACATAACTAGTTGGAGAGCCCAATAACCTGGGGGACGGGGGAGGGGAAGCCCGACACTAACCAGAGGGGAGGGGAATGGGGGGGTCCGACACTAACAGGGGGGAGGGGAAAGGGGAGCTCGATACAAAAATAGGGGAGGGGAAGGGAAGGGGGAGTATGACATTGAGTTCAAACAGGGATTGGGAAGGGAAGCCTAAAAGCTAAGACTTCAAGCACCAAAAACTAGGGAACGAGGAGAGGGAGTTAACCTTATTGACAAACTAAAAGACCATGGAGAGGAAGGGATGGGAACGCAATGGACAACAATACTGGACGAGAACCTCACGACGGGACTACCTTGTAGTGGGCAACACAACTACGGGGAAGGGGAGGGTTGATGGGGTTACAGGGAAGGGGGGGATGATGCAACTGTGGGGGAGGAGGAGGGGGAGGGGGAGGGAGGACCAATGTCGACAAACTGGGGATGGGGAAGAAGGGTCGACGCCGGTATACATGGGAGGGTGAAGAGGCGGGGAAGGAGAACAAGGGGAAATGGATCGACTGGGACGTGTAGTTGAGAACTAAACTACGAGTGAGCCTGTTATCAGGAGCTAGGCTCGCCGGTGATGAGGGTAAGATGCCGGCCACTGCTGAGCCTAGGAATGTTTGCACCGGGGGTATGTTTTTAGGTTTAGGGTTGGGAGGGTTTAGAGAGAGCGCCAAATGAGATTCCTTCTAATGTGATTAGTCAAATATTTACGGGATAAAAAATATCGTAGTTCAGACTCAAATAAAACTGTCAGATTACTTTGAATTCCATCTTCTATGTAGTGTATTCTTATTCGTATGTTTCAAATTCTAAATATCATTAGTACGACCTTGACATTTTCATTATATAGCTTATTTCTCCATAAAAATTCTCATTTGTAGATCTATATTTTGATGTTTACATTTGGTAATTGGAAAAATAAATCAATATCATTGGTAAACCCTATATTTAGGTGCCTGATGCTTTAAATTTATTGCTAAATAACCACAATATATACTGTATGATATTAGGTTAAATCTCATTAGTTATTTGAAGCCACAACTGAGAAATGCGTTCCGCCACTTCAAATGAGCACCCGAAAGAAGACTCTTGAGCATCCACTTAATTTTTATTTTTTTTTTGGTATCTTGAGCATTCACTTAAGTATATATTTATAATTGCATACTTTAGAATATGATTTTTTAATATGATTTTTCCGTTATTATTATTTATAATATTTTGACTTTTGCACTATTTATATATTTACTTTGACATAAAATTTGTAAATAGTATATAATACAAATTTTAGCATATAAGGTACGGTTAAATTTATCTCAATAAATATTTACAAGTTTCACCTTTTTATAATTTTCACAACTATATACATAGAGATATTAATAATTAAAATTGTATATCAACAAATGTAAAAATTAAAACGTTACAAGTAAAAAAAAATGAAAGAAGTATATCGCAATATTTATTACATATATGATGTAAAAGATACAATTTTTATTAGAATTACTTAAGATATACGAACAAAAATATTACGTATGTACTTTTGCTTCTTTCATTTTATCCCCATTTATAGCATGGATATAAATTCTAGTAATACCAATAATTTTGATATGACCATAGATGATAAAATCTTATATTAATATTATTGTTATGTTTTGTAATCATTTCCACTATTGCAATTATAATAATTATTATTACTATCTTGAAGGTAGATATACACTAAAGGACCCTCACAAATGATTAGTTTGTACAATTCTTAGTAAACACTGCTTCTAGTTAAAGCTTATTAAAGGGCAAATCCTTGTAAACTATGCTTAGTCATGAAGGACAAGAGAAACCCATGAATGATTATAGCACATGCATATAGCATAGTTAGGCGGGCAAACCATGCTTTTCTTTTCCCTTTGAATGATCTTCATTAAGTGTACATAGAATTGCTCTAAAACCTTTTTTGCATAATATATGTCTATAACACACATTTATATAGATAGATTCTTAGGACATCCATGATAGCGCTACATTTCCCGGAGCCTATCAGTAGAGAGAGAATTTGAGAATAATCTCTGCATTACAAATTAACAATTAGAGAAACAGATATAATTTATAAGCTCAAATGTTTGGGCATCCATTTCAACCTCACAAGCAAAAGTCACAATCTTGCCAAAATAACAACTTCTCAGCAATGAAGATCTTCAACCGGTTTCGGAAGGTTTTGCTGCGGTTCATATTCCCTTTTCCGTCAAAAAACGGCGTTGCTCCGGCCACTTCTGACGGTTTCATGTCTCGGAGACAGTCGTGCGACCGCCCGGAACCTCCAAAGACATCATGCAGTTCCTCCTATTATTCACCCAACTCCCATTATTCGGAAGCTATTGCTGATTGCATTGAGTTCTTTAATAAATCTTCTCAAGAAGTATGTGTCAATAATAGAAATCTAGATTTGGTGGTCTGATTAAGTACTACTGCTACTGTTTTATATTCATGCAAATAATAATATTTTGTAATTTGTATGTGCCAGTATGATAGTATTATTTAACATGATGCATTTGAGATTTCTTTGCTAATGTTAAATAAATGTAGTTTGGTTTTAGGACAACATTGGTTAATCTTTGGTTAGTTTCGATTAATTTATACACCCTCCGTTCCAATCTAATTCCAACAGTAATCCTGTAAACATTTGTTGGTATTAATCGTAACACCATCACCATGAGGTAATTGATGCTATTTTTAAGTGCATAAATAGTCTTGCAAAAGAAGAGATAACAAGAAATATTTAAATTTCGTGTGGTCCGTAATGCAAGAAAATTCATCTAAGCCTAAAATAATTAAGCTAGCTAGGATAAGTTTTGCAGCCAAGTCAAGGACTAAGGGAGGAAATTTCTACCAAAAAGGAGGGAGACACTCCATCTTTACAACGTCGGTTGAGGTGCTCTTACACCAAGTCAAGGACTAAGGGAGAGAAAATCTTAACTGCACCAAATACCCATAGTTTTAGCGATGTGATACAATCACAGTGATCCGTATGCGTACATCTACAATTGCCTTCGTGGTGGCGTGAGGTACAACCAGCGCCTTGTAGATGGGTGCAAATTTGAAGGTGCGCATGTTTGTGTAATGAGTTTGGTGCACACATATCTAAAAGCGAGAAAATATAAATGAAACGTGCGAGTCAGTTTTTTTTTAACCAAAAAGGGATTTAAATTAACCGATAAAAAAGTTCATTACAACCGTCATAGCAAGCGATATAATTGTAGGAGTTACAATTTACAAATTGTTAACTCAAACAATTATAAGAATTATATTAAGGAGAAACTGATATGGGTTACAACCCAATAATATGTTTCTCTTGTATATATCTTTCAAATATCTGACTTCTCCCATCTATGTCTCTCCTTTCTTTGTTTCTCTCTTATTCTTTCTTTTCTTCATCTTTCTTATTTCAATGAAATAATAATTATACATATATATAATTTATGATTTACTAAACAAATAAAGGATTAAACTAATTTTCATTTTAAACCATTATCTAATTTAAACAAAAGTTATTAAAAGTAAACTAATTGTAGTAATGCTAAATTAAAGTTTGATTTTCAACACACCCCTCAAGCTTCAATTGTCATTCCAAGCATTTCCCTTAATCTTTTGAAAGTATCATGAGACAATGGCTTCGTAAAATATCCGCAATTTGCTCTCTGGTATTACAATACTCGAGGACGATCATGCCTTGCTTTACTTGGTCTCGAAGAAAATGAAACCTCGTATCTATATGCTTGCTTCTTTCAGTTGTACCGGATTTTCAGCAAGTTTTATAGCTGACATGTTATCGACATATATTTTAATCGGTCCATCTTGAATATGATCAGGTTCCTGCAAGAGATTTCTTAACCATACTGCTTCTCCTACAGCAGATGATGGGCGGCAAACATGGACCGGGCTAGTGGCGTTTTCAGGCCCGTAGAGGCTACCGAACGGTACTAGAGCTCCCTTCTTCCCAAAAAGATTTCCGGAGAGGGTTCACCTTCGTCTACTTTGGTGGAGAATGGGGGGTGTTGATTGTCCCCCCGACAGTTGAGTCAAATGATGAGCTCAACTTTCGAGTGCCTGAATTAGTTGATGATGAAGCTGTGGCTGCCTGCTACATGCAGCTTGAGTCAAAAATAGTGAACGGAGGGGAGATCTTCGTGGCTGGAAATTGGTTGCCCAGTTGTCGGCTTTTCAAGAACGAACACTTCCTGGCCGTAATGGGGCTGAGTCCGGCCTTCCCCAAGGGTAATTTGGCGGAGAGGGTCCGGTTTGCATGTTAAGTTTTGTTGATTATTGTTATTTTTCTGACTCTTTTCAATTTTGCAAAGTCTTCACTTGGTTATTTGAGGGAAACTGATCTTAAAATGGTCGAATGCCTCACTTATGCGGCCTTCAAAGCAGTTCGGATCAGGGTCGAGCTGAACTCTAAGGCGATGAAAAAGCTTGCTGCTCCAAAGATATTTTTTGGCCGACCGACTAGATGTTGCATTTTTTGATGTGTTTGCTTGATTTTTGCTAACATTTCTTGATTTCAGGATCCGGCCAAGCCTAAGCCGAAGAAGCGCACGGAGCGCGCTGAGGACAAGGTAGCTCGGACTGTGAGAGCCTTGGCTAAGGCCCGAGTTGAAAAGGAATCAACAAAGAAAGCCAAGAGTGACATTTTAGTCGAGGTTAACAGCCCAAGGGTCAGCTCCAAAGCTGGGGAGACCGACATATTTTTTCCATTATTCCGACTTCCGCCCTCTGAGGAGTTCGGGCTACATTCCACAATCTCCTTCTCTTGCTCGGCTGGTGGAAGATCAGTTTGCCGAGGACGCACCTGTCCTTTTCACCGAGTTGAGAAAGGCACAAAAATAAAAGGCTGAATGAAGCCATCAAGATCATTTGCACAGAGACAAACGAGCTCTACCGCTCATGGCTCAACGTAAGTCCATGTTGCGAGTGCTTCTTTTTTTTTATTTCTGCTTTTCTTGGTGATAACTTTTCTTTATTTTGATAGTTCTCCATCCGCATGTCCAACGTGGTGGAAAACTGAATAGCTTTGTTCTACGAGGTCAAAGATCTAACGCAGAAAGAGAAGAAGCACTTCACCGACTTGAGCAAAGCTGAAAATGCTCAGCGAATCGCTGAGTCCAAATTGGATGATGCTAAGAGGGCCATTAAAAGTCGATGATGATAACCTCAAGGCTGAGGAGGCCACGTAGGCAAAGACGAACGTGGACCTCATAATGGAGAAGGATGGGGCTGTCATTGCCAAGGTCGATGCTGAGGCCAAGGTTGCGAAGGCGCAGGCTGACTTGGATGGGTTAAATTCAGGTTGAAGACAGCTGAGGCAAAGTTCGCTTAGGCCGAGGAGAAGGCCATCTGGTCCAAGGATCAGTGGTCCGAACACTGGCCAACCACTCAATCCTGCGATGATTATACTGCAAAGGTCGGCCAGGTGTCCCACAGGATAAGCGAGGATGAGGCCCTCGAGCGACTGAAAGGTGTTTTGGCTGATTCCTGCCCCTTGGTCGAGTAAAACGACGTCTGGTCTCGATACCAGGAAGTTTGCGAGGCCGAAGCTGCTGAAATCCGGGCTCAGATGGATCTTGAGGAGGTCGAGGAAGGCGATAGCAAAGATGATGGGACTGAGACATCCCAAGTTGTTGAAGCCTATGGTGAGTGACCTTCTTCCTAGCTCTTAGGCTTACTTTTTCTTTCTTTTTCCAATGTACTGCCGATCTTAGTCGGTCTCACTTTTGTAATTGAACTTCTTATCAATGAATACATCTTTTTGTCAATTGCAATATTGTTCTTTTTGAATAATCCGGTTAACTTTCCTACTGATTTTTTTCAATTCGACTAACTTTCCAACTAACTTTGCAATTGACTTTTCGTTTATTGGCCAGACTGGTTAAGTCTTAGTGAATTTTGTTAAGTCTTGACTGGTTAAGTCTTTTTTTATCCATTTTATTGCAATGCCGAGCATAAAATATAACTGGTTAAGTCTCTTGACTGGTTAAGTCTTTCATGAATGGTTAAGTCTCAAAATATAAAGCTCTATTGAATAGTTGCAAAAGTTATTCGGACTGGTTAAGTTCCATTCATTACAGATAATGCTGAATGGACTAGTTAAGTTCGATTCATTATAAAAAAAATGTTGAATGGACTGGTTAAGTCCGATTTATTACAGAAAAGGTTAAATGGATTGGTTAAGTCCGATTCATCACAAAAAAAGCCGAATGGACTGGTTAAGTCCGATTCATCACAAAAACAACCGAATAGCTACATTTTTCTTGTTAGTGAGCTTGCCCATGCCCCTAGTTTTGGGTAGCAACTCTAAGTTGATGGGCTTTTCTTCTTCTTTTTTCTCAAACTCATAGAAGGTCCTCCGAGGGGAGGGTATTCTGACTTCCACCGGAAGCACGACATCGCTTCCGTATACTAGGCCGAATGGGGACTACCTTGTAGCCTCTTTCGTGATAGTTCGAGCCGACCAAAGTACTCCGGGTAAGTCATCGACCCGGGCTCCTTTTGCAGCTTCTGAGGACTTTTTGATACCTTTGAGGACTATCTTGTTAGTTGACTCGGCTTGTCCATTCATTTGTGGCCTTGACACGACCGAGAACTTGGTTTGTATTCCGAATCGGGCACTACAGTCGCGAGTAGGGACACTGTTGAATTGTCACCCGTTATCTGACACTAAGGCCCTCGGTACTCCAAATCTAGTGATTATATTCCTCCATATGAATGCTTGAACTTACTTATCCGTTATTGGGGCGAGTGATTCGGCTTCTGTCCAGTTGGTGAAGTAGTCGATTGCTACAATTAAGAACTTTCGCTGACCTGATGCCGGGGGAATGGTCCGAGTAGGTCCATCCCCCATTTATCGAATGGGAGAATCGCCTGAATGTTAGTTAGAGGAGTACGTGGTCCCCTAGGGATTTCTGAGTGGATATGGCATGAAGGACATTTTTTGACCAGCTCTTGGGCATCCGATATGAGTGTGGACCAATAGTAGCCGTCCCTGAGGGCCTTTCCAGCTATGGTCCTTCCCCCTTGGTGACTCCCGCAAGCTCCTTGGTGAATTTCTTAAAGGATGTAGTCCCCCTCTTTGGGGGTCACACATTTGAGGAGGGGATGAGTGAAAGCTTTTTGTAGAGGTGGTCCTCGTGCCACAAGAAGCAACCTAACTTTTGCTTGATTTGCTCAGTCTCCTTATGGTCTTCAGATAACATCCCATTCCTCAAGTATTCAACTACCTCTTTCATCCAAGTGGACGTTCGATTCAACACCAGCTGTTCCTTAGCGTTTATGCTTGGCTGACGCAGTACCTCTGATATGATGGTCGGGGGAGATGACCCTTCTGCTGAGCTGGCCATCTGAGCTAAGGTATCGGCTTATTGATTTTCCGATCGGGGTAAATGATTGATGCTAAAGTTGGATTGTTTTTGGATGATTTCTTGAGTTTTGGCCAAGTACAACCTCAAGTTGTCTTCCTTGGCTTCGTATTCGCCTAAGACCTACTTCACTATGAGCGTTGATTGATGTAGCCCCGGCCAGGATGCAAAGCTGAAGTCCGAGGAAGAGAGCTTAGTAGTCGGCTTCGTCATTGGACCCCAAGAACTCGAACTTAATGATACACTACATCTTTTCTCCGACCGAAGGCTTGATTACTAGACCGGCTCCACAACTTGCTTTAGTGGAGGAGCCATCCACTTGTAGTTCCCATCCTTCCTGTTCACCGAGCGGGGAAGGAGTCTGGTGGTGCATTCGGTGATGAAATTCGTCAACGGCTGGCTTTTATTGCTCTCCTTGGCTCGTATTCTAGACAAAAATCAGCGAGTTGGTCGACCCAATCAGTCATTTGACTGGAGTGGTTTCTGCTTCTATTACCTTCCTGAGCGACTGTCCAGTAAGGACTTTGATCTGGTGAGCCTGGAAGTATGGTTTGAGTTTATGACTAGACATTACGAGGGAAAAGACTATCTTTTTAACTTTGTTGTACTTAGCCTTTACTCCTCAGAAGGCATGAGTGATGAAGTAGATAGATTAACAAAGCTTCCCCCGGCAAGGGGGATATAAGTTTTGGGAGGGTTGATAGGTGTTTTTTGAGGGAGGTGAAGCCATGTTCAGCTTCTTCGTCCGAAGTGAACTCTTTTCTTTTCAAAGCTTTCAAGAATAATAAGCTCTAATCCACCGACCTGGAGGGGAAACGTCCTAGGGCAGCTAGACAGCCGGTTAAGCGCTACACTTCCTTTACGTTCCGAGGGGATTTCATTCGAATCACCGCTTTGATTTTATCGGGTTTAACCTCAGTTCCTCTCTCATCCACCAAGAATCCGAGACACTTTCCTCCCTTGACTCCGAAGACGCACTTTTTCGGGTTCAACATCATGCGGAACTGCCTCAATGTGCCCAGGGTTTTTCTTAAGTCTAATGGATGATCCTCATGGGCCTTAATCTTGACTATCATATTATTGACATATTTTTCAATATTTCAACCCAACTAGTCGCTGAATATTTTGTTGACCAATTGCTAATATGTAGCCCCAACGTTCTTTAAACCGAATAACATTATTTTATAACAATATACCTCTTGATTGGTGACGAAGGCGGTATGAATTCGATGACCTCATAGGCAAACACATCTTTGTACTTGATGAGTACTTGGATGGTTTCTTCTCTTGTCATTATACTTAAACTTTTTGAGACATTCTAGCGTGATGATGATGTCGGTTGATGACTCTCTGTCCACCAACAATCTTTTGACCCTTGTGTTGGCCACCTTGAGCTCGATGACCAGGGGGTCATCGTGGGGCATATGCAATGTCCGACTAGATGCCCCAAAGGTCATTACGGGGTAGTCGGGTCGAAATTGTTGGACGTCAAGCACTTGGTGCTTAAGACTATGTAGGTAGGCTTTGCGAGTTTGGCCGGTTAGGCCTCCTAAGGCAAAGCCACCTGCTATGACACCGATGAAGCCTTCGGTGTCCCCACTATTCGACTTACCCACTTTATGCTTGCCTTTCTACTCACTTAAGTGCTTGAGGTAGCGGTTCAGCTTGCCTTGGTCCGCTACATTGTCCAAGGACTTTTTGAGCTCCCTGTAGTCTTTGGTGGTGTGCCCACATTCTTTGTGGTACTCACACCACTAGCTCTTGCCTCTCCGAGCGAAGGATGTTCTAATGGGAGGTGGACGGGGGAGCATGGATTTGTCTTTGATATCCAAATAAATATCCCTTCTGTTCTTGCTGAGCCGGGGGTCGTGGCCATGGTCGCTGAATCTGTCTTACCGACAAATTGTCTTTTGTTGCTTTGGTTGATCCTTGTGGTTTCCTTCTTCTTTTCTCTTGTTGCTTACATCATCCGAGTGACGATATATGTTTGTCGCGTGGATGAATCTTTGAGCTTTCATCATTGCCTCTAAGAAGGTTTTTACTTGTTGAGGCATATCCAGTTGAGAAAGTGTCAGGCGTCCGGAGGCTTGTGCCCGGCATCTCCTGTAGGTGATTTGGAGATGTGAGTTTCTTCTCCATGGCGAGCCGACCTCCTTTTGGGTGTGTGGCGCTCGTCTCTGTCTCGTCCCGATCTTTCCCTGTCATGTTGACTGTCCTCCTGGTCCTCGGATCTTTACCAGTTAGGATGACCGCGGGCCGAGCGTGGGTTGTGCTCTTTCCTCTAAGAACGCACTAGGACGTGGTCCCTTGGCTCGGGGGGGCGGGGAGCGACATGGAGATTAGGCTGAGCCTATCCTTGCTGAATGGCAGTCAGCATGTCCACAATGCTTCACTGCAAAGTTTGCTAAAGCTGAGTCGCTATGAGGGTGATGTATGTTGCGAATAGGGGTTGAGGATCGACATGTTGTATCTGTTGGGACGAGGAAAGATGATCTCGTGGGAAGGTTCCTGGTTAGGGTACATGATTTGGACAGTTGGAGACCATCAGGGAGGTGAGGGTGCCCGTTTGGATCTCCTATAGTGGGAAGATGAGGGTGCACGCTCAGATCTCTGGCATGTGCTGAAGACTATTTGTTATTGGTGCTCTTGGCTAGGCCATTGCTGAGTAACAATGAGATGAGTTTTTGCAGAGCAGCAATAGGGTGAATCTTGCTGAGTGGTGGCAAAGTAACTTCTTATACACAGACGGTGCCAAATTGTTTCTATCTAGAAATTAAGGATGATAATGTATGCTGAGTAGGAGTGTGCCCCAAGAGCGTTGACCTGAGCTATTGTTCGTAAATCGGAATCCTACAAAATAAAGTTGGCGAAGTAAGTTCTTATACTCTCCCCACAGACGGTGCCAAACAGTTTATGTCTAGAAATTAAGGATGATAATGTATGTTGAGTAGGAGTGTGCCCCAAGAGCGTTGACCTAAGCTATTGTTCGTAAATCAGAATCCTACAAAATAAAGTTAGACTACCCCGGGGGTTGTTCCGGGATCGCCCCTCGGACGCTCAAGTCAGTTGATGGTCGAGGTAGAGAGAGAAAGTCTAGAGAAAGATGCTCTAGTTTGTTAGGTGAGAATTTAATACTTGTTCATTTATGAAGCAACTGGTATTTATAGTGTTTGAAAATCTCCAGCTGGGGAGCATTGGTGAGTGGGATTTTATGAGGTTAATGGCTAAATTGCCTTTTCAGGCCATTAACCATTTTAGCCCTCTGGTGGATCTTTAGCCTTTTAATTACTTCAATCTTGATGGTGGGACCCACCGCTGCCATATGTGCAGGAATCTTAGGAGTCCCTTTATGCCTTAATTAGGCTGCTAATCAATTGAGCCCAAACATGAGGTACATTAGATGGATGTTCGCTTTCCTCCATGATGACCTTGCCAAGGAAGAACATATGCACGTGCCTCCGCAATTCGCTTCTGCTATAACTGACTTGATTGGTTGCTTGCAGAAATCTTTGTATAGATTGCGCTAGGCACTCTCGTTGTTTGTTTGCTAAACTTGCTTCTGCCCTTTATCATCATGGCTTTCAATAATCCTATTTCGATTATTCTTAATTTGCTCTCCAGATAGGTACAACTCTATGTGTTGATTTACTTATCGAAAGAAATGATACTATTGCATTCTCGATATTTAAGCAATACTTGAGTGGTTCTTTTCATATGAAAGATTTGGAAGTGCTGAAATATATTCTTGGGTCGGAGGTAGCTTATAGCTTAGAGGGTATATTGATACATCAGAGTAAATATGTTGTTGATATTATTAAAGAATGTAGTTTACTTGGGTCAAAGCTGTCTGCATAGGAATAGAACCATCAGCCAGCTCTTGATGATGATCCTTTATCTGAAGATGGTAAATGTTGTAGGTACCTCATTAGGCATCTCATTTACCTCTTAGTTACCAAACCTTACCTTGCATATCATGATGTTCAGTTCTCTCACAGTTTATGCAGCATATTAGGGTTGCTCATTGGGAAGTTGTTTTGTGTGTGGTGCGCTTTCTTAAATGTAATTCCGGGAAAAGAATTTTAAATTTGCTTCGTTCCGGTAGCTCTCTTCTCTTGTCTGGTTGGTGTTGTTCGCATTGGGAAAGTTTCCATCTTTGTCGTCGTTCTTTGACGGGATGGTTTGTTCAATATAATTGGGGTACTCTCCTTTTGGAAAACCAAGAAACAACTCATAGTGTCTCGATCTTCTCTTGTGGCCGAATATTGATTCATGGCTGCTACTACATGTGAATTAAAATTGTTAAAGGCCCTGCTACAAGACTTAGGCGTGCACCTGTAGGATTCTATAAGTACTATAAGCAGAATTTCATGAATCTAATTCATAAGCACTTAAAATAGGATCACATGCATATACAATCAAGGATCACATATAAGTTTAGAATTAACCTTTGTAGTGTGAATTCCACAAAGCTTGTATAACCCGAATTGAGAACCCCAATTGTGATTCCTCTACTTGGTCCACCAACCCGGATTAACACTCCACCAATGCTAGTTGGAATGAAGAAATTCTTCTTCTACTTTAATGGAGTTTTAGACTTTTGAAAGAATATGAGAGAGAAGAAAATAAGAGATATCTGATATATTTCTTGCATCAGTAAGGTTCATTGGTCGCTTATGGTAATTGCAAAATACAGAGTTATCCTTCTCTTTTCAACTGAGTTGATTCAATTAACTGTAACGAACTACTCGCTTTTAACCTTTTAAGGAAGTCCTTTTATTACTAGCTTCTTTAGAAGAAAATAAGAGATATCTGATATATTTCTTTTACTCCCTAACCCAATATATAAATATATTTTAGGTTAAAATAATTCATTTCTCTCCTCCTCTTGTGACCCAGTTGGAAGTTATGGAGAAAAGCAAGCGCTAATCTCGAATCAAGAACAAACAGATTTACAAGCAATAAATCTGTAAAACTTTGGAATCCACCAGAAAAGAGTATAAACTCTGTGATATTATTAAAAATCAAAAACTGCCTCCAAACATTGACCTAATAATGTTTAAATACGTAAAACAAAACCCTAATACGTAATTAAGGAAATAATAAAATTCGAAAATAATTAAAATGCCTATTTTGGGCCTTAAACGAACTCGGATGGCTTAAAGAGCCTATACATCACAGCATAGTGGTGAGTTTGACTCGTTGGGCCGTTCCGCTTCCGAAAAGGTATCACAATAAGCAATCGGACTCCGTCGGCCCAATTAGCGCAAATCATTTCAGGCTTTTCGTCGCGCTTCCTAATCGGACTTATCTACCAACCATCCTACGTCATCTTGGCCGGTCACCCCTTGGGCCTTACAGGCTCTAGGTTTCTTTTGTTCATCCAAGTATAATGTGTGACCTAATAGGATCCATTATATTGGGTTTCATGTATATAATTTCCTAACCTAAAGTTCTATAGCATTCTCTAGCAAGACGTATAGACGACCGAATAGAACGAATTTATTATCTTCATAATACGATCCATAATATAATTAGTGATTGCATTTAGGTCGAGGACATACATAAATCCTTCAGCACCATCCTTTAGGCATGCACTCCTATTGCAATAGTCAACCGACTTTGTATATTGCTCAAAACCTTGTTTTTCATGAGCGGACTAAACACATAAAGGTCTATTGATTGTTCTAACATATTCCCACAAGAAGGGAGAGAGAGAGAGAAAAAACATCATATAAGTATGAAGTATGAACATATTATTATTCGTCTCTTACATGGTTAATGTAACTCGGAACTTTCTCGCAGTACCATAAACTAATAACAATTAAACTCAAAAAGAAAGAAAAAGTAAAAGGAAAAATGGAGTAAAGTGAAATACAGAATAAGATAGAGATACAAAGAGGTCAAAACAGAATATTAGCATGGATAAAGAAAGATGCTTATTGCTTTGGGCGATCTTGCAGATATTGAATTACGGAGTCTTGGCAGAGGCAACTTCAGAGTTCTTCTTCTTCCTGTTAAATATGCTTCCAATTAAAGGTATTAATGGTTGCCTTTTCTTCTTTTTAAGAGAAGCATGTCTCTCCAAAAAGGGCCCACTCTTACGATCAGGTGCTACAACTTCAGAGAATGGTGCTTTCGCAAAACTCACATATCTCCTGTTCTCAAACTCAACCATCCCACCTGAAAAAATATATTTTTGATTAAGAGAAACATAAATTCTTGAGTTGAAAGCGTTTTGACAATCTATAATAAATATTAAAGAAAAACGAAACACATTCTTATAGACAATTTTATTTTTAGGTATACAATGTAGGATTATGCTAATATTAGGATTATATTCCTTACGTACTACCCTTTTTTTTTAATTGTTCAAGCTTGATTTGACACATGGATAACACTTATAATAAAAAGTCTCACATATCATGTAAGAACTAATTTAACAAATATGACAAGTAAAAGTGGAACAATGTAACTAAAAATCATACCGGTATGTTTGGTAGTTTGGTCATAAATGGTGCTAATGGGAATGAACTTGTGTGTAAATTTGTGAAAAATATCATTGTCTACTTCTATGGTAATGCTAATTTATCCTAAAGTGTCCATTTTCCTTCTTGAATTTTCACTCCCATCCAATACCACCTTGTAGGTGATAATGAGTGGTAATGAAAATTGTTTCCCCTTGAAGACAAAAAACACAAGTTTAGAGGTGAGATTTTTTGTCCATAAAGAAAAAATACCATCCCGTGGAGATTTTAAGAGTGTTTCTCTAATAAAATTACACTTAAAATTCATTCTTATTACCGCAATTTATTAACGACTACCAAACAGGTCATAAAAAATTATATTTTTCAAGCGAATATTGGAGTCATGTAAGAGCACGCTAATTACCTAGATTACCGTTGTTGAGCCTTTCACTCTCTCTTATCCGTTGTAAGCTTGTGGTGGTTATTGGTGGATTATCTTCAACAAATTTAAGGTCTTCCATTTCAAACTCCATCATTTGCTTCTCAGATTCTCTCTCCAATTTGAGCTCTTGAAGTTCTCTCTTCGTCTTCTCTAGCTCCTCCTCGAGCGAAGATAAGCAAGTGGCCATCACAATAGTCTCTTCTTTAGCTTTTTGAAGGCTTTCTTTTGTTTCTTCAAGCTCATTTGTCATGATGCTTATCTCTAAATTTCCTTCTTCTTTTTGGTTACTTGCATTCTTATCCATCTGCATGCATGCATGCATACGTTATTTTACAATATGATCGTATGGTTAACATGTTAAAGTTTGTTAAGAAGTGCTTTCACCAGATTTTAGAGATAAGTATCATAGAAAAGGAAACATAAAGTATTAATTTATTGTGGTATATTATGTTGGATTTAATGTTGTGGATAAGAAAAGTAAAGTAAAAAGGTAAAGATCATACTTTAATAAATAATTTGTAGGATCATATCAAAGACAGAATAAAAGGAACGAAGTTGGTATAAATTAATAAAGAACAACCAAAAAATAAAAATAGACAAACTAATAAATAAAAAAAGAGGGAACAATTAAATAAAGTTTTAGAAGATTAATTATTAGCGTTCATATGATATCTATGAAAGAACTTCATACTCGCTCTCTTTGTTGCACAAATACCTTCTCTCTATTTTGATTTAGTTCATTTTTATGTATTATTCCTTATCTTGCTTTAATCAAATTTTGGTAAACAATGATCCCTTGTATACACTATGCCGTCTCTTATAACTTATTAAGTAAAGAAATTCGTAAATATCATAAAATAACACGAGTTATCATTATTCTCTTTTTTTCCCTATAAAAAAATTATTTTATCAACTAAGTAATATCTTTATGCATTGTGAAACGATCAACTCGAGCAAAAGTTTAAGCTGGTGGTTAGACTCTCAAAAATAGTTTTTACACTCTATCGAAATACTTCCGGGAAACATATATCTTAGATTCTTGCTTTCATGGAGCTTCATACAAATCCTTTGATAAAGTGTATCTTCTTTAAGGAGCTTATGGATCATGGTAGAAGGATATGATGCCGGAGGTTTCTTCCAAAGGAGAAAAGTGTTGGATTCCTTATTAAAACTCAGACGATTAACTAAAGGTAAGCTAAAACACTTGAAAACAGTACAAAAAGTCGCACACAGAAGTACAATAATGTGATATTTATTTAGCTACTTTATTCTATAGCAGACAAAGCCTAATGTTAGAACTAGTCGCAATCAGTTAGCACATGTACGGAATTCCTGGGGACTCAAGTATCAATTTCAGTTTGGACTAGCAGGGATTAGGGAACATTCCTTATTCTCTTGAACTCCGCAATGTTCTGGAAAGTTTGGTTGTTCTTTGTATGATGTTTAAGATTAACTCGTTAAAATTACTATGTAATGTGTAGAATTAATTTTGTATGAAGTAGTATTTCTGAAGTTCATTGAGCATCAATTATGTGTGGAACTTGTTTTAGAGGTCGTAATTGATCGTTATGACATTAAACAAAGATACTTAAAACTCATAACAATAGTTACTTGTACAAACTACAAAGAACAGATGATAATACTTGAAAATTATTTGGGCAACTCAAGGTAAAATAATAGTTCATTGAAAATTAAGTAGTTTTAGTTTAAATAATCTTACTAAGAGGTATACAAATGAAAGAAATTTACAAATGTTCCAAATCAAATGAATTCTTCGAAAAACATTGTTATATATATTAATCTAGTGTCAATAAAATTTTTATATCGAATAGAGTTAAATTATCATATAATGCACTTAATAAAGAAGAAAAAATGATAAAAAGATCATACGTTAAAATCCTACATGTCTCACTTTGACCATAACTTCTGACTACTATATAAAAATGTGTTTGCTCTTTTTAATGCCTAAATTAGTATATAATGCACTCATTTTTCGCTACATGAAAAACTTACCAAACAATCAATTTTGAAGACTTTTATGCTCTAAATATGTAAAAATAGGGAACATAAAAATCATAGTGTGTACGTTTTTAGAAAATAAATTATTTTTCATTATTATTGACTTTGACACAACTTGAATATACTATAGTTAATGAAATTTTTAGCTTTATTATTGATAAATAAAATTAAGCATTACTCTCTCCATTTCCTAAAGAACTTCCTTGTTACTGTTCCTACAGATACCAAGGAGGATCCATTTGTGTGTGGTGTGGATGGTAAAGTAGGAGAAAGAAAGGGGTTAAGATAATATAAACAAAAACAAATAAAAAGGGGTTAAAGTAGGAGAGAGAAAGGAAGTAAAATTGAATTACTAATGTAATGGTGGACCACATGATAAGGACATGAGAGGGTGAAAAAGGGAAAAAATTCCAAATAAGAAATAAAGTAAAAGGGGAAAGACATTTGGAAACGCACTTAAATAGAAAGAGGGAAGATCGTTAGGAAACGGATGGAGTATTGATTAACAATTGAAATGAATATAATAAAAATACTAGAATAATTATTTTAATAAATAAATTATTCATTAATTTAAAATTAAAATAAATTTTGAGTTTCAGATAAAATAATTATGAGATTATAGAAAGTACAACTTAGACCAACGTAATAATATCTTTTGTTATCTATTAGTAAAATTATGAAAAGTATATTCTAGAGTTTTTTTATCATAAACAATCTTTTAAAAGTGTTATTTTGTGAAAAACAACCTTATAAATTTTATTTTTTTAGAAACAACCTTTAAACTCTATTTTCTTGTAAGATGAGACCCCTCAACTATTTCCTGGCATTGACTTGATTTTTCCGATATTGACTTGATTTTTCCGGCGAAGACTTTTTTTTTACCCCCTTCACTCTCTTTTCCCCTCCAATTTCTTCCTCCCAACCCCACCCCAACCTCCAGCCTCACCCCCCATTCTCCATCCTCCACCCTCACCCTCTCGCCTTCTCCTTCGCACAAGAAGCCACCGCATGAACACCTGGCCAAAAGCTGAGGGCAGAGCCATCCTAGCCGTTGCCTTTCCTAGCTTCATCCCTCATTCTCTCACACAATATGTCTCTTCCTCTCTAATCACAGCCCCACCCCAACCTCTAGCCTCATCCCTCATTTTCTTGCCTCGTTCAACACTCACAGCACCAACAAAAAGCCTACGTGGTTGAATATTGTGCACCTTATTAGAACTTTCTAAGGCGTGGTTGTACTCCGTGACAAATTTAGTAACAACCCACTTGTTACCCTTCAACTCAATCTTCAACTTGGCTTCACATATGTCAGAACACTTTCTTTTCCACCCGTCTTTCATACATACAAGCTGTCTAAAACGGCCAACACTATCGGTGTTCATGGTGGCATTCAACGAGGGTGGAGGAGAGAGAATAATGGGTGAGGCTGGAGGTTGGGGTGGGGCTGGGAGGAGAGAGGGAATGGGGGTGGAAAATGGGGGTGAGGCTGGAGGTTAGGGTGAGGTTGGGAGGAAGAAATTGGAGGGAAATGGGGTAAAAAAAGTCTTCGTCGAAAAAATCAAATCAATGTCGGAAAAATTAAGTTGATGCAGAAAATGGTTAAGGGTCTAATCTGATAAGACAATAGAGTTTAAAGGTTGTTTCTCACAAAATGACACTTTTAAAAGGTTGTTTCTAAAAAAAAAACTCTATATTCTAATAATATTCATTGAGCCAAATTCACGCAAATCTTATATAATAGCAATCTTGGTTGAAAATTTTTGGTCAAATTTAATAAATGAACATAATGCAATATTCAAATCACCGGCGTATTTTGAAACTGATGAAGTATTAAATGAAAATAATTTTTTTTTTGGTAATTTTAAGTCGATGTCATTAATTTCCAAAGAAATTTTGGACCATATATATTGATCTAGTTAAATCAAGTTGATCTTCGATCAATTTTAAACACATCGAATTTCATATTAACTTCAAGTTGTCAAATTTGGATCCACATTTGATGTAAGGTTGGAACATTCATATGAAGCCATTTAAGTCAAGTCATTTTTTTCATGTCAATTTGTACTACGTTTTTGGTTAATGGCTACATTACCTATTATAGTCGTAAAGACCACTAATAAATTTAATAGAAGTGAAAACGAACTCAGACAACCCAATAAGGAGGAGCAGTGTTCAGTCTAGATACAAGCCTAAAGGAGGTTCCATACTAAAACCAATCGGCAATAGTAGGAGTAAATCCTCGAGCTTATATTATTGTACTTTCTATCCTCTTTCTCCAATATGAGACAACTCACATATGCACAACATATATGGGGTTCAACACTCCCACTCACCTGTGAGTGTCCTTAGAAGTAGAGCATTCTGGTAAGATACACATTAATAATCATCATTGGAAATGAACGTCCAATAGAGGCCCTTATCTAGTTGCTTGACAAATACCCAGTAGGAAAGGCCCAACAATCTAGGCTCTGGTACCATGATAAATTTGATAGAAGTGAAAATGGGACTGGCAACCCAATAAGCTAAGGAGGAGGAGAGATCATTCCACATAAAAGCCCGAAGGAGGTTCCATACTAAAACCAATTAGCAATAATAAGAGTAGCTCCTTTAGCTTATATTATGATAACATAATAATTTTGGGTCTGGACCGCACCTAAAATAAGGAGAAAAAGTCCACGTTACAAGGCAAAGGAAGTTCCACCTTATAAACATATGGTAATAAGAGGAGTAGCCCTTATTAGTCTTATGGCCCAAAGGATATTCCACACTAAAATCAATTGGCAATAGTATGAGTAGCTCCTCTAGCTTATATTGTGATATTTTCTCTCCTCTTTCTCCAATATGGGACAACTCACATGTGCACAACATATATTCAACACTCCCCCTCACATGTGAGTGTCCTTAGAATTAGAGCATACTGGTAAGGTACACATTGATAATCCTCATTGGGAATGATCGTCCAATAGAGGCCCTTCATTAGTAGAATAACTGTTATTTGCTGCGGTTTTACCTATACGTAGCAATATTACACGCAAAAAGAAAAAGAAAAATAGAAAATAACAATATTGTTGCGGTTCCCACCCAAAACTGCAGCAATATTGTTCAACGGATACATTTTGGGAAAATGTGGGGCGGGAAACCGCAGCAATATAATAAAAAATATTTTAAAAATATATTGCTGCGGTTTCCCGCCCAAAACCGCGGCAATATTGTCTACTCTAAAAAAAAGGACGCGACGGGTTTCCTTAAGCAAACATACCTAAAAAAAATCGATATTCTCTCTCACACTCTGACGATTTGGTTACCGGCGACGTTTGGTTCCGGCTTCTGGGTGGGCGAGTCTCTCTCTCTCCTCACACTCTCTCACAAACCGCAGCTTATTCAGTTGCTTTGACAAATGCCAGTATGAAAAGCCCCCTTATTCAGTTGCTTTGACAAATGCCATTATGAAAGGCCCAACAACTTGGGCTCTGATACCATAATAAATTTAATATAAGTGAAAATGGGCCTAGAAAACCCAATAGGGAGGAGAAGAGTTCGATCCACATACAAGCCCTAACGAAGTTCTATACTAACACCTATTGACAATAGTAGGAGTAGCTCCTCTAACTTATATTATGATATTTTCTTTCCTATTTCTCCAATGTGGGACAACTCACATATGCACAACATATATATGGTGCAACACAACCACCTTTGATGAGTGGTATCAATGATTATGCATGAAATAATAATATATAATATATCATTAAACAAAAGTTTTCATATCAATTAAAAGTTTTCGTAAAACAAGATTCAAAAATGGAAAGCTCTAATAAAGTGTTCTATTCAGAACAGTTAGGAAATAGGAAGAGAGAGAACCAAATCCAATGAAGATTTCAGAATCAGTGAACACAAAGCAAGTTATTTTCGTAAAACATATTTCTAAATGGTTAAAGTGACTCAAGGTAAAAGGTGATGTATCTATCCCTCAAAGCTTTTTCTAGCCTATTTGTAGTTTTCTCTATTATATAGACATGGAAAACTGTCTACCCTCATTATCAACAACGGCAACTAATCAACATAATTTAGTACATCAATTATTATCAATGTTTGAAAGTGAAAATATGATTTGTAAATAAAAGAAACGAAGCACAAAGCAAAGAGAAAGAGGGTATGATGTATAGTGTCTTTATCTTTGTTGGAAATCTACATTACATTTTACAATTGCATGTTTTCAATTATCCACAACACCCCTAATGGTTTAGGAGTGTAGTAATGAACAATAATTTTACTTTTATCTATTCATTTATGCATGTTTATGAGATGTTTTCTATTTCCTTAGTAAGATTTGTAGCGTTTAAACCTGATTTAGCTACTTGGGATTTTGCTATAAAGTGGAATAAAAGTAGCTTAAATTGACTACTACCCATTTTATAACAAGAAGTATAAGTTAGTTCAACTCCAAACCCAAAAATGATATTAGAATAATGCATGAAAACATGTCTCTAGCAAAATTTATGGATATTAGAAGACAAATTATGTTAAATTTAGAAACAATACGAAACATGTCCGGGTGATCCGAACAAGGAGAATGAGAGATTTGGTGCATTTTATAAACTTAAAGGAGGTTTCATACTAAAATCAATTGGTAATAGTAGGAGTAGGAGTAGCGCTTCTACCTTATTAAGTGTGACAATCTCTCCTCTCTTTTCCAACATGAGACACTCATAAGTGGGCTTTCAATGAGTTTCAACAAAGATAGGGACGTCCTTGACACAATTGTATATCAACATAAGTACTACATGATGACTTTGGAAAAAATGAAAACAATATAGTTCTCCAATGATCACATGAATTTACTGAAAATAATAGAGCGCAAAAGAATAAACCAATACTTTAGATTAGGCGAAGTAAATCATACCTCCCTGAGTTTTCCCGCATAAACTTCGCCGGCTAAAACTCTCTCACCGAACAACGAAACCGCCTCTTTCACAGATCTAAACGGTGCTCGTGTATCAATCTCCGCTCTCCTATTCAGCACCACCACCCCATCTGCTGGACTGTCGGCCATTCGGAGCACGAAAACGTCTCAAATGGTGTAGTAGTAGTGTCACAATAAGCAAGTGAAGTATCTAAGAAGAGGAGATGATAATATAAGTAGAGCTGTTAAGATGGAAAATATTGATATTATGATAGAGAATTGATGGTGTAAGAAAGAGTGTAGAGACTTATGAGAATAAGAGGTGCTTACAAATATTATCAAAAGCTTCTTTTCTTGGCGTCCACTTCACTGGAATTCTGTTAGTATTATTATTGGAAGGTGTAAGTAGTGAGTAAACTAGTTGGGTAGGGAATGATATTGGTTTGTTTCACAGTACTAACTGTTGTATTTGGAAATTTAATTTTTGTTTGTGGAACCTACTAACTACTAAGATTCGGCTGCACCACACGAAGACCATGACCTTTTACCTATAGACAACTTCATCAAGTTTTATGTGCTTTTATTTTGTATTTTTTGGATGGGAAACTATGGTGATGACGCCAGATTGTGTGATATCATACAAGTATTATTTCATGGCTTTATACGGAGTTTGGATACTTGCCGTCATATTGACATGTACCTCGTGTCCTCTTTTTTTCATTCCTTGGGCAAATGAATAACAAAGACAATATCCGTCACATAAAAAGAATAACAAGGTACAATACTAGGCTCTATTTAAACAAAAATTATTAAAAGAAATTCGATCTAATAGACTAGATATGTAATAATTTTGTGGATCCGATGTGAGAATTTAGATGTACACAAGTTATTAAAAGAGACGGTCTAATTTTATGTTAAAATTAGACTAACTTAAGTTTATCATTTTATTCAAAAAGCCCATCACTTTATTCAAAAAGCCCATTACTTATCTTCTTTCTATTGAGCTTAATATGTTGTCTAATTTTAAATTAAAATTAGATGGTCTCTTATAAGACCAACTCTTAGATGTATCATGTGATTTTTCATATAAGATATCGTATTTTTAAAAATTCGGATATTAAAAATATACTTGTTTCGTTTGTTTACATGTTACACTTTTTATTTTAGAAAGCTTCAAATAAGATGTTATACTTCTTTTTTTGGGTAATAACTTTTTTCTATCTCTCTCTTATTACATGCTCATATACATATATACAAATTAAAATTAATATATAAATTGACAATTATACTATAATAATTATAGAATTTTGTACACCTATTAGTGCTACTTTCATAGAAAATAACCTAATAAAAAATAATATATGTTCAATCTAGAATCAAAATCATCCAACAATAATGTATTCATATGGTAATTTAAAACTAGATCTAATAGTCATATATATGTGCTCCATCTGTTATCATCTCGCAATATGCATCCATTTTCCTAGAGGCCTCGACGTCATGTGTTGCTACTCCAATTCGTCATTTTGATTCTCTTGATCCTGTAATAAAAAATATTAAGATGAAATCTTCAACAACAATATTATAGAGAGATGCTTGTTAATTATGTTTAAGAAGTAGAGGAGCCTACGAATTACCTTATCCTTCTCTTGATCACTAGTGCCTTCATGAAGATGCTTTATAATATTATGAATAGTTGACACATTTTCAAGTGAATGAGACAAATCAGCTAACATCCCTAGTTCAAGTTGTTGCTCGAACGTTTTCATTACTTCTCTAACTGTTCATGATTTGGTCTTTATATGATTACAAAAGCTCGTCTGGAATGACTACACCACCCACATAATCTCCCGTACACTTTATTTCCTTTCATTGAACATTTCTTCAACTTTTCTAATTTATTCATAACTTTATAATATGCATCATCTCCATCAATTTGACTTTCCTTTTGGACTTCCTCCATCTTCTCCTATAATGACAATACAATAAATAATTATACAGTTTGAGTGAAATCAACATATCGTAGTATAAGAAATCAGAAAAGGTTGCACACCTCACATACAATCAATCAACGCGTGTGACAACCATTTTTTTCAAAGGCTAAAATGAGACCTGGGAAAGACTAGAACTACGAGCATATATAAAGCTATAATGTACTTGAAAGTTTTCAATTAAAAGATAGAAAACTAGAGAGAAACTTGAGAGAAAAATATCTCATGTTTTAGAATTGTATTTCTGAATTGATGAATGAAATACAGAAGAGAGTTTACTTATATACAAAAGCTAGGAAGGAGAGAAGAGCTAACAAACTTCTAACTGATTCTCTAACAAACTTGCCACGTAGATTTATTACATCATGAAGAGTGAATAAATATATAAAATAATTAAGCTGTTGTAGGTGGTGTTGTATGAGTATCACCAATACCCTCATCCCCCTCAAACTGGGAGATGGATGAGAAGATGGATAAGTCATTCCTAGTTTGGAAAGAAGTTCTCTGATATGAGGGGAAGGAAGAACCTTTGTAAAAAGGTCTGCCAATTGAGATTGTGTAGGGAGATAGGTGAGTTGGATCAAGCCTTCAAGAACCTTTTCTCTTGTAAAATGACAATATATGTCAATATGTTTTGTCCTCTCATGGAAGACAGGGTTCTTTGCAATGTAAAGGGTTGAATGATTATCACAATGAAGTGTGATAGGCTTGAGATTAGAGACATCAAGTTCTTCCAACAGTCTAACCATCCAGGTAACTTCTGAAGCTACAGAAGCCATGGCTATGTATTCTACTTCAGATGAGGATTTGGATATTGTAGTTTGCTTCTTAGACCTCCAAGTGATAGGAGAGTGGCCTAGTAAGAGAACATAACCAGTAATGGATCTCCTAGTACAACACAGGATGCCCAATCTGAGTCTGAGTAAGCTTGAAGCTTAAGTTCATCATTAGCTTTTAATAAGATACCTTGGCATGTTGTGTATTGAAGGTATTTGAGACTATGGAGGAGAGCTTGGTAGTGTAGAGCAAGGAGATTGCATAAATTGGCTTAATGATTGACCTGCATAGGAGAGATCTAGCCTTGTATTGCAAAGAAAATTCGGTTTGCTAACAAGGGATCTGTAATTTTCAGGATCAGTGAGTAAAACACCTTCATATGCTTGAAGTTTAAGGTTGAGACGCAAGGGTGTGACTGCTCTTTTGGAAAGATCAATACCAGCACACTGTAGTAATTCAGAAGTGAATTTCTTCTTACTAAGGATGATACCATCAGGAACATAGGTAACTTCAATGCCTAGGAAATAGTGTAATTTGCCTAAATCCTTGATGCTGAAGGTAGAATGAAGATGACTTTTAAGAGCTTCAATGCTAACCAAATCTGTCCCAGTCTATTCAAGATGATATCATCAACATAGACTGTTGTTATGCATATCAAACCATTATCCTTCTTGATAAAAAGACTATAATCATTTTGTGATTGGGAAAAACCTTGAGGCATGTTTAAGGCCATAAAGAGATTTTCTGAGCTTGCATACTTGCTTGTGAGTAGCAATACCATCGGGTACCTTCATGTATACGTCTTCTGATAAATCTCCATGTAGGAAAGCATTATTCACATCAAGTTGGAATAGTGGCCAGTTTCTATAAGCTGCTAAGGCAAGTAAGCATCTGACAGTGCTCATTTTCACAACTGGAGAGGAAGTCTCTTCATAATCTACCCCATACTTCTGATTGAAGCCCTTGGCTACTAATCTGGCTTTGCATCTTTCCAAAGAACCATCTGACTTCAATTTCACTTTATAAACCCATTTGCTTCCTATGAGTTTCTTCCCAGTTGGCAAATCAACCAAGTCCCGTGTGTGATTATCATAAAGAGCTTTGAGTTCCTTGTACATGGCTTCAACCCATAGTGGGTGAATGGAAGCTTCAGCATAGCAGGGGGGTTCTTGTATGTCACATGAGTGAGAAAAGAAAGCAGCATGAGAGATAGAATAAGCATCATAAGAAACCAGATTGCACCAATGAGAAGTGATGGGTCTAGAAGAAGCAGTGTGACAAAGATAATCTTTCAGGTAAGTTGGTGTTTTGTGTTGTCTGGTGGGTCTGATTGATTGTTGAGAAACAGTAGATGAAATATCTACAATATTAGTTGGATTAGATGGGATATCTGTAAGAATATGAGAATAAATGGGATTAATATAAACAGAAGAATTAGAGGTTGGAGATGGTGAAGAATTAGAGGTTTGAGATGGTGTATATGTAGATAGAGGTGGAAAAATATGGGTGTCATAAGAAGGAAGGGATGTAGAAGTGGGAAGATATATGGCAGAGGGAATTGTAGTTTGTGGAGAAGAAAGATGGAAAGGAAAGAAAGACTCGTGAAAAGAGACATCTCTGGAAACAAACAACTTGTTGGTACTAATGTCCAGTACCTTATAACCTTTTTGACTTAGAGAGTAGCCAAGAAAGACACAGGAAGAAGCCTAGGGTCAAATTTGGTTTTGTTAACTTTGGATATGGAGACATAACAAAGGCACCCAAAAGTCTTCAAATGAGTCAATGAAGGATTGATGTTGTATAAGAGAGAATAAGGGTTGGCATTACGGATAGGTTTTAGAGGCATTCTGTTAATGAGGTATGCAACACACAACATGCATTTGCCCCAAAGTCTATCAAGAACTTTTGAGTGAAAATAGAGAGCCCTAGTTGTCTCTAATAAGTGTATGTGCTTTCGTTCTACAACCCCATTCTCTTGGGGCATATCACTACAACTGGTTTGATTCACAATACCTTGCTCTTTATAGAATAGTTTCATAGCTCCTTCAGTAAGCTCTTTAGCATTGTCAGATCTAACACACAAAATCGTTGAACAAAGCTAAGTAGAGACATAAGCATCAAAATTATTCATCACAGTAACAACATCAGTCTTAGCTTTGATTAAGTGAATCCAAGTAAAACTGGAGAAATCATCAACAATGGTTAAAAATTGAGAGCAACCATGGTAAGATTTAACCTTGTAGGGTCCCCATACATCAATATGAATCAACTGAAAAGGAGCAGTAGTAGTGTGTATACTACTTTTAGGAATTGAAACTCTAGGTTGTCTAGAAATAGGATAAATGTGACATATAGTGTCATCAGCAAACTCCTTTACATTGCAATCAGGCATAAGAAGCTTTATTTGTGCTATAGGTAAGTGGCCTAATCTGAGATGCCATAACCTAGCATTATCAACAACTAAGCAACATACAGAAGTGGAAGAAGTAAGAGCAGAACCAGGTGATAGGTGATCATTTTTACACAGTAGAGTCCACTTCTCAGATTACCAAGAGGAATTGGTTGTAGCTGCTTGTTCTAAGAAAGGCCCTGAATAAAGCAGTTGTTGTGAGTAAAAGAAATCTCACATTGAAGATCATTACACAATTTGTGTATAGAGATCAAGTTGAACTTAAAATCTGGCACATGTAATACATGGTGAAGAGTGATGTGTTTGTTCAAAACAACAAACCAACATGTGCTACCATGCTCTTGCTACCATCCGGAATTGTTATGTAGTTATTATGACCAGGCCAGGTAAGGATTTATATTCCAAAAAACCAGGACAAATCAGAATAGATATGGTCATTGGCTCCACCGTCAAGAAGCCACTTAGAATTAATAGAAGATATGAGGCAATAAGTACCTGCTAGCATAGCATGAGAATTGATCTCCATCAGTGAATTGAGCACCAGAATGTTAAAAATCCACTTTGTGCTTATTGAGCATGTCCATAAGCTGATGATATTGAGTAACAGTGATGGTCTGTGACTCAGAGGAAGAAGGAGGTGTGGTATCTTCAATAGTGTGAGAAGCAACAGCAGCTCTCTTATCCTTGAAGCCTTTAAAACCTGGAGGAAATCCATTCAGCCTGAAGCACCTTTCCATGCTATGTCCAGGATTTTTGCAATGAGTGTAATAGTAACTAGCACCAGGTCTCTTGTTTCCAGAATTATAATCCACTAGTACCACCATGATTGTTATAAGTTCTTTGAGAGTTGAACTTATTATAACCATATTGTAGTTTGTAGCCTTTGTTGTATGAGTTTTGATTGTTGACCTTCTACTGGTCTGCAATAAAAGCTAGTGATTAACTCTAATTGTTCATGGCAGCAATCTCTTTGTGTCTCTCCTCCTGAGCAAATAGCCTATAAGCCTAAGAGATGTTAGGAACTGGTTCTAACATCAAAATATTTCCCCTGATAGTGGAGAATTGTTCATTCAGCTTCATCATGAATTGTAGTAACATCTTTTCTTGTTGTCTCTGATAAATTTTCTTGGTCAGATTACATGTACATTTGTTGCATGTACAAGTAGGGAGTGGATGAGCATCATTAAATGCATCCCAAATAGTCTTGATGTTAGTGAAGAACTCAGATACACTTTGATTTCCTTAAGAAATCTATCTCAGCAAGCTTCCGTTCTAATGAGTATACTTGAGTCATGGAGGAATAACCAAATATATCTTCTAGGTCGTTCCATATAGATGTTACAGTTGTTAAGAACAAGACACTCTTTGCTATTGTATCATCAAGATTAAAAATCAGCCATGAATAGACCAAATCATTGCACCTCTCGCTCCCAAGCCTTTAATTCAGATGTTGTTTCAGCAGGCTTAGGAATGTCACTAGTATCAAATCCGAGCTTATTCTTGGCAGATAAAGTAAGAATCATTGGTCGTTTCCAATTAGAGAAACCTTCTCCATTGAATTTTACAGAAATTAATTGTGTGGAATTAGCATCAGATGGCTGAATATAGTAGATACTAGTAGGATTTTTTTATGAGGTAGTTCTTGTGTTTCAGGCATGATGAATTAAAGAATTTTAGGCAAGGTTTACAAAAATGAATCAAGAATCAGGAATTTCTTTGAGAGAATTTATCAAACAGTTTAGAATGCCAAGTTATCACAGCTTCTTCTAATCAGAATTTCAGTATTTTTCAAATAAAAGATTTCAATCACAGATCAACTACAAGATTTCAATCAATCAGGTGATAAACCACAAGATTTATCAGAAAAATTTTCAGATAAGAGATCAGGCAAAGAGAATCAAGAAATGAGAGAGAAGGAGTTTCAGAGAAAATTTCAGATATTATGAGATCAGAAAAAGAAAGATTTCAGAGAAAATAAGTGAAAAATATCAATATTCAGATAAGAAAGAAGAAATTTTAGGAACAAGTAAACTTAATTTCAAAAATTTCAATAGAAATTCTTCAAATTTAGCAAAAATTTCAGCTCAGAATTGCGGAATTTATGATCGTAATGCTTCTAGTAAGCTCTGATACCATGAAAGTTTTCAATCAAAAGATAGAAAACTGAAGAGAAACTTGAGAGAAAAATATCTCATGTTTTAAAATTGTATTTCTGAATTGATGAATGAAATACAGAAGAGAGTTTACTTATATACAAAAGTTAGGAAGGAGAGAAGAGCTAACAAACTTCTAACTGATTCTCTAACAAACTTACCACATAGATTTATTACATCATTAAAAGAGATTAAATATATAAAATAATTAAGCTGTTGTAGGTGGTGTTGTATGAGTATCACCAATAGTACTTCATAAATTCAACTCTTATAATTGCTTTGAGTTACATAAGAACTTGAAGCCTAAAAGCTAAAAGTGCAACCGTACCTACCACCAACTCACAATAACCACTGCAGCTCGGGCGACAGCAGTCTGCTCTGCAGCAGTTGTAGCTACACCAAAAATCGAAAAGTGGCAGTAGCAAATGAGGAGTGAATCTAGAAACATACTTACAAATATTAAAACGAAAATTACTTACACTTACCATAAAAATGTAGAAAAACTGTTATATAAAATAGAAAGAAAGAATAAACATCTCTAGCCAATCAAGCAATCATAATGCAGACATGAACAAATCCAATACTTACAATATTTGGGGTAAAGGCTCCCCAAAAGATACAAGGATAATCTGATGCCTGAAGATTGAATTTGTGGTGTAGAAACTGCAACTATGTAGTCTCCCTTAAGAACCAGAAACAAACAATGTGTGCCCTTGTCACCTAAACTTATGGTTTATGAAACTATAACTAATTAGATACTAAGATTACTAAAGTTTTGATGTCGGGTCAAATTAGATATCTTAGGATAAGGAAACAACATCCACGATAGCCAAGATAACAAGGGTATGATTTCTAATTTTATTTAGTTACTCAACTATGTATAGAACTTTGTGTAAATGTCTTAGTTATTATGATTGTCAATGATAGCTAACATAGCTAGGGTGTAGAAATGGCAACTCAAAAATAACAATATAAGTCTATAATGAAACTAAGATGTGATGCAGTTTTATTATCCGAATAAAACTAACTAGTTGTTAATGCCTTTATTTTTGCAAGCTACGGATCATATGTAACATATATGTATATCACCTAAATATTATAATATACAAATTTCACATATTTCAATTTAAAGTTGTTAATGCCTTTTTAGGTAACATATTTAGGGTAAAGTTGACATAATGACAATTTAATGTTGTAATTCAATTTTGAAATTGATATTAAAATTGAAAATATGTTAATTCACACATTTAAAGTTATTAATGCATGTTTTATATGTTACCCTTTCAAACTGAAATTTTACCTTGAAAATTTAAAATGTTACCTATAAAAAAAGTGTTATCTTAAAGTGTTACATATAAAAATGTGTTACCATCAAAGTGTTACCTATGAAAAAATATTACCTTTAAAGTGTTACTTACCAAAAAGCTAAGTGCTACATTTAAGTGTTACATATCAATAAAATATTACTAAAGTGTTAATGAAAGTTGGATCTCAAAAAGTGTTACCATATAGTGTTATCTTAGGTCAATTATGTAGTAGTGTATCACATGGGACCCTTTTATTTTCTTTCTCTCTATCTCTCTCCTCTCCAAAAATTGCCTAATAGTCTAGCATTCCGTAATTTTAAAAGTGTAACATATAAAAAAGACGGACGAAGTATATTTATTTTTTTCTTGGTGAAATGTAAGAAAGTATATTACCAAAGCAGTAGAGAGCCAAGAGGCTTAAATACAACCTAAGCCAAACTAGTACAGCACACTAGTTGTCCATAACAACCACAACTAGAAATAAACACAAAACAAGCCAAGACAGTTATGCCTCAACACCCAAGACCAAGGGGCTTATCCAGCAAGATCAGTCACCCAATTCTTCACAGCATCAGACCAAGACTATTTCATCTTCATTCTGATTCTACCAACCACATCCTGTTGTATACATTTCACCACTCTATCAGGATGCAATACTGCATTCTACCCAGAGAGTGGTTTCTTATTCTCCAAATGTGATAAACAGTAGCTGCAAGGGTAGTGTAACAAATCTGCTGTTGTTTTCTACTTCTGTATCTCATACCCCACTTTTACCAAGCAGTATATAGGTCCTCATCATTTCCCACTTTTTGCAACCAAATCATAATTGGTACACAATCTTGCTGAAATGGCATCTAAAAAAGAGATGCATACAACTATCTGTACCACTGTCACACATCAAACATGATACATCATTACAGACTCCAGCAGCCTTTAGCCTATCTCTTGTCCTGACTTTTCCCAAAGCTATAAGCCAGCTGATAAAGGCATGTTTTGGAACATTAAATCCATTCCACACCTAATGATGCCAGCCAACAGCCTTATATTGCCCTTTTAGCCATTGGTACCTCTCCTTGGCAGTGTACTTTCTAGTGTCATTCCTCCACAAGTTGTTGTTGTAGCCTGTTTTAAACACTTCCTTAGCCTTGCACACACCTTTCCAAATCCAACTCGCATTTGGAGGAGCATTATACTCCCACCAATTTTGCTCCCTTATATAGATGTTATGAATCCACTTGATCCATAAAACATCATCCTTTTGAGCTACTTGCCAAACTAAATTCCCCACAGCAGTCATAATCCATGATATACAATCTCTAATGCCTAACCCTCCATTCTTCTTAGGCATACAAACCCAAGACTATACAACAGGTGAGCTCTTACTTAAGTAGACCTTGCCATCCCACATGTAGGCTCTACATATTTGAGTAATCCTGTGTAACACATTCTTGGGAAGCAAGAAAATTTGTGCCCAATAAGTATGCAAGCTTACAAACATGATATGAGTTATTAGTGCCTAACTAATTAAAGATGGTGTTTAAACCGTCAAATCCGGTTATTGGGTGGGAATCCTGGGTAGACTACAAGCAATGGATCAGGATTATGCAGATTTGTGGAAAATAGTTTGGAGTTTAGATGGGTCTCCTAAGTTATCTTATTTCATACGGAAAGTTTATAGAGGAGCAATGGTTGTAAAAGAAGTTTTGTTCAAACGCCATATTGCGCAAGACAAATTATGCTTTTGATGTGGTGTTGAAGTCGAGTCTATAAACCATGTTTTATGCGAGTGTGACACAATAAGCAATGTGTGGGAACAGTAAATATTTGGGGTGTGGTGAGAACAACACCTGTAGGATCTTTTGTGTCAAAGATTAGATGGTGGGCAAGCAAGATGAGGAAGAATGAATTGAAGGAAATAATGACAATAGCATGGGTGACTTGGTTCTGTAGGAATAAGTTGGTTTATGGCAATGAAATCACCAATAGTCACGCCATGACTGATAGCTTCTTGCACATGGTTGCTAGCTATGAATATAGAAAGAAGGTCATTGTGGCGCACACTAATCATGTTGAGAATATATGCAGCAGCTTGGAGTTGTTCTCAAGAGGGTTCAGTTAAGGTGAACGTTGACACTCATGTGGTTGAAGGCAGGGGAATATATAGGCTTGGAAGTTGTTATCATACATAATAGAGTAGGGTTTTAATGGCAACAACTAAGAGAATTGCAGTGGGGTGGAATGAAGCTATGGTCGAGGCCTCAGGTGGCACGAAGGTATGGGTATGACAAGATGTGGCTGGAAAGGGATGCAAACAATGATGTGAGGGCTGTGAACAAAGCTCGAGAAGGATGGCCCCCAATTTTTGTGTTTTTTGATGATATTAGGCAATTGTCTCTATCTTTTAATCGTTTTCATTTTTCTCATGTAAAGAGGGGCTGGAATATAGTAGCTTATCTAGTGTCAAGATGGGATACTCGAATTTGTGAGGAACTAGTTTGTATAGAACCAATACCCCAAAGTCTTATAACTTTAACAGAGTTTGATCTGCAATCTTATGTTCCTGCGATAATCGAGTTGGCAGACATTTGCACTAAAGTCCTTATCAAAAAAAAGTTTGATTTTTGAGTTTGTCTTGTAAGAGACTGTCTATTTTTAAATTAAAATTAGGCAATAATAAGCCTAATTTTAAAAAGAAAATTAGCCCAATAGCAACTAGTTTAATTTCTTTTGATGACTAATTTAATTCATCTATAACTAGGACTACTTTTATATCAAAATTAGACCGTCTCTTTTAATAATTCTTGTTGATTTTTTACTTGCCAAGTTTGTCATTTTGAAATCTCATGCTCCAACTTAAAGGGGAGGAGGGGGGGAGAGGTTGAGATTATATTATGATAGTTTTCTAAAGATAAAATTTCACCTTAATTAATACTATGAAGGGCAAAGCTTTAAGCCTATAACCTAATTTGATCTACAATGACCTTTTTCATTTTTTATCTGCCAAAATTATAATTATTCCTAATGAATCGAAAGTTGAAATCTTTTTATCAAGCATAATATTTATTAATTATACTATCAATTCTTCCAAACTACAAAAATGTCAACCTAATTTAGTCTACAATGACCTTTTTCATTTTTTATCCGCCAAAATTATAATTATTCCTAATGAATCGAAAGTTGAAATCTTTTTATCAAGCATAATATTTATTAATTATACTATCAATTCTTCCAAACTACAAAAATATCGAGTACTAATTTAAAATACATAAGATTTTAAGAACAAGTGGTCTCCCAAAACAAACATGAATTTCCTAATTTGCTCCTAATTTCTAAAATTATAAAGATAAGAATGTTTGTTAATCTTAGAATCCCACCTGCTCAAACCTTCCTTCCACAGTAGAAGCATAAAGCTACTAGTAGTCTAACCACCATGGATCACTCCACCCCACCACTCCAACCTCAAATTATTATCTCTAAACCCAATTCTTTTATTATCTTTTTCTTCCTTTTTTCTCTCTCTCTCTTCATCTCCATCTCCTTTGATCTTTCCGTCGCTAAAAAATGTCAATACCAGCAGCATCAACAGCCGTTGGATCACTCTGTTTGCCAAGATCAAGGATCAGGTCTTCTGCATTACAGCCAATGATGGCCGTCCGATCTGGCACTGTCTCCTCTGTAACTCAAATATTAACTAAGTTACAAAAAGAGTGTGCAACACCTCTTCCTGTGTTGCGCCACGTGGCAGATTCCATGGGTAATGATATGAGAGCTGGACTTGCTGTTGATGGTGCTTCTGATCTCAAGATGATTCTTAGCTATGTTGATACTCTCCCAACTGGGTAAATTCTTTTTTTATAATATAATATTAATGAACGGTAAGAAATATTAATGGTCGAAATTATGCATTGACAAATATGCGAGTTAAATTGTAGCTATTTTTATAAAATAGAAGAAGTACATATATATACATATTTATGTTCTTTTAGAAGTTATATTTTCTGCCAAACAAAAAAGGTCTATGATTTGATATTCTAATTAATTTGCTAGTTCTAAGATCATTGATGTACATCAGTACATGAAGAGTATAATTTAAAGTGGGTTTTGTAGAGTTGTTGAATGTAGTTTTTGCAATTTTCCTATGTTAGAGGAAATACTTTGATATAGAAGTATATTTTAGAAAATTCAGTCAGGTTATATTTGTGGGTATGCATTATGCTCTAGAATTGTTCGGCTTTCTCAAGTTCTCCACTAAAAAATCAAAGACAAAAGGTATAGCAAAATAACTTACTGAAAACAAGTATGTTGCAACTAAATTAGATTTCATAAATGAAATGTGTGGCAACTAATTTGTGACAGAGGAAATATATATGAGTTTAAGCTCGTTTAATATACCTTATCCGTTTCATAATACTCGCTACACTTTTCATTGTGGGAAGTTTTACATTACTTGGTACATTTCCTTTTTGGCAATAAACTCTCTCTATCTCTCTTCTCTCACATGAGTTCCTTTCCTTTTTACTCTCTACCTCTTTCTTCTCCAAAAATTGTCTATGAGTCCGTGACTTGAGAAGTGTAGCGAGTAATATGAAACGGTGGAAGTATTCAACTTTTGTTAAGTGCCATGATTTTTCATGTTTGAGCTACATAGAGGGGTATTCTGTTTTAGCTTGAAAATTTTGTGGGAGAAAAATTATACTCCTGTAAAAGTTGGCTTTGAATTATTAGATTATGATTTAAGTTATTCTTTTGTGGAACTTGTGTTGGTGAAAGGAATGAGAAAGGATTGTTCTATGCATTAGATCTCGGTGGAACGAACTTCCGAGTTTTGAGAGTGCAATTAGGTGGAATAGATCAACGTGTAATCGCTACTGAAGCTCAGCAAGTTTCTATTCCACAGGATTTGATGTTCGGTACCTCTGAGGTCTGTTGAATAATTTAGTAGTAGTTTTTTGTTTATGAGTTTGGAATTTTGAGGTGTTGATTAGAGGATGTCTGTAGGAACTCTTTGATTTCATTGCTTCTGGTTTGGCAAAATTTGCTGAAAAGGAGAGTGGTGAATTCCAACTCCTGCAAGGAAGAAAGAGAGAACTTGGATTCACATTTTCTTTTCCGGTGAAACAAACATCTATAAGTTCAGGAATTCTAATCAAGTGGACAAAAGGTTTTGCGGTTTCTGGAACGGTTCGTGCTTCTCAAATCCAGGTTCAAAATTCTTTCAGATGCTTCGCTTGTGTAATGATTCTAATGACAGATTTGAAATCTTTCCAGTCAGGAAAAGATGTAGTAGCTTGTTTAAATGAAGCTATGCAGCGGCAAGGGCTACAAATGCAAGTCTCAGCTCTGGTATGTGTTGACGATTTTGCTGTCTTACATACCTAGCCTTATCAAGTCTCATTAGAAAGAGCATCAGCTCTTTTACTAATAAATAAGTTAGGTTAACGATGCAGTGGGAACTTTAGCTGGTGCGAAATATTGGGATAACGATGTCATGGTCGCCGTGATCTTGGGAACAGGAACGAATGCTTGTTACGTTGAGAGGATAGATGCCATTCCTAAAATGCCTGGTCAGAAGTCACAGTCAGGAACAACAGTGAGCTAAAATCTCTTACTTGAAAGATTTCTCACTAATTTTACTTGAACATGAAGGATTGAAGTTTGTGAAAATGGCAATCTGAATTTCAGATAATCAATACTGAATGGGGTGCATTTTCAACTGGACTTCCCTTGACTGAATTTGATAGGGAAATGGATGCTGAAAGCATCAACCCCGGCGAGCAGGTATTTTCTGGCGAATCATCTAATGATCCATTGTGAAACATACGTTTACAGCTTGTCTGGTACCCACTAATGAAACTTTATTCATAAATTTACCTATAACTGCACTACCATTACCACCAATATATTATTGCATACTAAACAGGCGTTGCAGTCTAGTTAAATTTTGCATCTGGTTGGTACAGATATTTGAGAAAACGATATCAGGTATGTACCTCGGCGAGATCGTGAGGAGGGTATTACTAAAGATGGATGAAGCAGGTTCTCTATTTGGCAGTAGCATGCCAGACAAACTGCAAACACCATTCTCACTCAGGTAATGTTATTGAAACTACTGTTTCCTGTACCATTATCATCAAGCAATAGTCCTCAAATCATTCTGTATTACTTTCCTTCGATTCCTTACACATTATATATCCAATAGTTTTCTCCATATTGTTTGTTAGTTACTAAATTGCACAATTGTCAAACAAATTCCTGGAAATTTCATGCTCAAAGGATCCATCTTTCCTGAATTTAACTGTTCCTAAATCCCAAGCAGCAAATTATATGGAGTTTGGTGCTCCCATATGATTTGGTAAATATAGGGGGGAGGGAGGAGTGCACCTTGAAATTCATATGCCTTCCCTCCCCTTGGTCATTGCAACATGCCCGCAATCCACAACCACGTCATGCAGCAAAGCTTGTGCATCATCTTATGTGTAGTGAAAAATGGCGGGAGGACCTTCCTCATTAACTTATGCTAATGTGTTAATGTCAATTTTTTCTCCCACAGAACCCCGCATATATGTGCCATACAGCAGGACACATCAAACAATTTGGATGAAATTGGCTCAATTCTCTTCAATGAGGCAGGAGTAAGTCGTCCAAATTCAGAATGCTATGCAAAGACTGTTATTTCTGGTTCTTTCTTTGTTTTTTCTCCATTTTCTGCAGCCCGACGCAGGCAGGAGAGTAGAAAAAGGGCTTTCAGAGGGTGCTAGGAACTGTTTAACACCCATGTTCTGGTTAATATCCCCAAAAGACCTTACCAACTATGCTATCAAGTCTTCTGCAATTGAACTATATACACACCTATGTTACTCCGACACGGATACGGGTGTCGTATCCAAGTAGGGATCGGAGGATCCGACACCCTACTCCAAAAATTTGGCCGATACGGCGACACGGTCAATAAAGTGTCTTGACCAACATTCTAGACACGTCTATCATTGAAAGTGTCGGAAATAATTTTCCGATACTTTATTTTGATGAAAAAATAATTATAAAATATCTCTTTTTCAAAATTAATATAAATTTAATTTTATTAAACACTAACAGTACGTATATATAGTATACAAAAAGTGAAAAAAAAGAGTGAATTTTTAAAAAGGAGAAGAATAAAAGAGGAAGAGAGGTCACGTGGGAAATGTAGGAGTTAAGAAAGATTTTTTCAAAAAGAATAAAAACTCATAAGTCATCAGCTTTTTTTAATGTAAAATATATAAAAGTAAAGTTGACTGTTCAGTACTTCAGTTTACTGCTTTGCTTTACAGCTGTTCATGTACCCTCATTTATTTTATTTTTGTTGCACACAAGTCCCAAGTACTAAAGCAATACACCAGGACACTATTCATCTTCCCCATCACGCCATATCTTCTCTCTCTTTTCTCCCTCTCCCTGGTTCTTCTTTTATCCCTCTCTCTGTTTCTTCTTTTAATCAGTAATGGCAGAAAATTTCCGGCGAGTTTTCCGGCAAATTTCAACTCAACTCGACCGCTATGACCGACACTCTTCAGATATGCGTATCGACACCCATTTCCAGGCGTGTCGCGCGTCGTGTCGCGCGTCGTGTCGAGTCGACACGCGACACGCAAGGTAGAACAGGGTGTCGGAGTAACGTTAATACACACTACATAGCAGATTAAATAAAAAGGTGCACGTAGGCGAGAAACTCAATGTGTACAACTTTGAGAGAGAGTTATAAACATCCCCCTAATAGACGTTCCCCCAAAGGCCCAAACTACCAACCAAGTGGTCTTGGCATAGTGGTTGTTCACTTTGTCCCTTAACCAATTGGTCGGGTGTTCGATCCTCAACCTTTGGGAATGGAAAGAGATTCTTGGCCAGCCCTTTACCCTTAAGTGGAGCACCCGGGGCGAGGGGATTAGTCACTGCTATCGGCGGTGGATACCTTGGTTATTCACCAAAAAAAAAAAAAAAGGCCCAAACTACCTAAAACACGCCAACTTTTTATTCTTCCCACATTCTCCCCTTTATTCCACAACTTCCCCCCCCCCCCCCTAAACTTTTAGAAATTGGAAACTCTTGCACAGAAGCATGATGAGATATTCATTTAACTAGATCTCTTCTTTGTGAAATTACCAGGTTGAAGCAAAAACAGAAGCGAGGCAAATAGTTCTAGAGGTTTGTGACACGATAGCAAAAAGAGGTGGGCGTTTGGCTGGTGCAGGAATTGTAGGGATTCTCCACAAGATGGAAGATGACATGAAAGGTCTAATTTTTGGAAAGCGGACTGTTGTGGCGATGGATGGAGGCTTGTATGAGAATTATCCTCAATACAGAAATTATCTCCAGGATGCAGTTACGGAGCTTTTAGGACCCGCATTGTCAGAAAATATAGTCATTGAGCATTCCAAAGACGGTTCTGGTATCGGAGCAGCTCTTTTAGCTGCTGCAAATTCCAAGTATAAACATCATATCTAGTTCAAGGTTATACATTCGCTATACAGTCATTAATTTGTCGAGATCCTAATTGAAGGTGGCATTTTGTGCACTAGCTACTTCA
The DNA here is from genome assembly GCF_026745355.1 of Beta vulgaris subsp. vulgaris. Lineage (NCBI taxonomy): Eukaryota > Viridiplantae > Streptophyta > Magnoliopsida > Caryophyllales > Amaranthaceae > Beta > Beta vulgaris. The sequence continues at coordinate 3,907,073 of NC_079202.1, read as the reverse complement.
TAAATGAGGAAAAAGTCTGTGTCGATGCGTCATTATCATTACCACCATATTATGCCATTGTAAGTACTATCAAATGCTGTAATGCTAAGTTTTTCCAAATTGAGCAATTGGAGTGCATTTATTTGTAATGCTAAAGTGGAGTTTCAAAATTCAACTGAGAGAGATTGCAAACTCTATTAATTTGCACATGTAATAATAAAGAAATAGTTTTGATGGGAGCAAATTTTCGCTTCACCTGATTTGTATGATTGTATATGCATTCTCTTTTTCTGATAGCTTTATCTTAAATATCAAACTCATCTTCGAGCTGCCTCACAAGAGTAGTACAGCCTACACTGCACATCAGGAGTTTCTCTAGCTACCTTGCAAGAAGGATGAGTACCAGGCTGTATGGCTATAAATCTCGAGTGCTAAAAGAAACTCTGGGACTTCATATGCTTTCTGTATACACTGCTTTTTCTAGTTTTTGTTTGCACAAAGGAAAACAAGAGTGTTTGTTTGCAGGATTCTGTTCCACACTTCCACCCCTAACTACTTAATTGTACCACAAAAAATACGACAGTGAACAGCATGAAGGAAAGCAAGAGTGTCTGTTTGCAGGATTCTGTTCCACCCCTTACTAAATTGCACAGCAAAAAAATAAGACAGTGGATCACATATCTATCAAGAGTATAATCGTTTGCTTCCCCGAATCCCATCTCTTTTATTCTCCGATCTGCCTGAAAATTACAAGGTGCAGATACCTAATATAGAGAGTAATGTGAAAGTACAGGAAACCTTCAAGAAAGCAGAGGAAGTTTTGCAATGACAAATCAGCTTTATTCTGCTGTTTTCATCTAGCGTAAAAGGTATAAATAAAAAGTTCGCAGTTAAGGTGACAAGACAAACCTGTACAAAGAGGCAAAAGATATCATCCCTATGGATAAGCTTAGAAGATTCTTGATCTTTATGAAAATAATATCTCTACTGTTTAGAATTCAGCTCCTAAGAATGTCAAGTGTTTCACTTAGCTACTTTCCATTTACTTTTTGGTCACTAACACTGCTGCAGATACACCATATACTCTGAATACAAAGGCACTATTTTTTATCACAATAGAACTGGATTGCGAATTGCTCTTCTGATTCTCACGACCTCTGCACAGATGACCTTTGATATCAAAGGCACGCCAACATGCAAGCTACCAATCCAACCATTGGCGATTCTTCAAAATACGATCAAGCACTGCTATTTATTCATTCTGACTCTTGGCTCAGTATACTTGTCTTCTTGTTTTCTCAAGGGCTCTACTCCATTTCCACAGACCAGACTATCAATGGACACATCATCCATAAGCAACTCTAATTTTTATACTCTGATTTTGTATTTTATGCCACAGAGAATCATCTACATATGTATATCTTAGAGTTTTAGGATGACAATTACCTAATTCTCCGAACTGTTAGGTTTCCTCTCAACTCAAGAGCTGTTCATTGCAGAGTAGTTGCAACGGACGCACACCATCTGGATGAAATCGAGCTCCTTTGTCTTCACATATCAAAGGGCGTTGACCGTTTTGAAGCTTTGCATTGGATGTAGGCAAGGATGGACCAAGCCCAAAAAGTTGTTGCTGTGGCTGTTGAGAAATGTGAAGGTACTTAGAACCAACCATTTCTAGAGAAGGTTGGGGAGCTGAAAATTGAGCTGGCATGTGATTCATGGAGTGTGGATTCCGACCCCAATCCCGTCTGCTATTCTGCCAATTTGCAATATGGGATGAAAGGACTGGGCCAGGCCTGAACTGTGCAGCCAGTTGGGCTGTCCAAATCTGCTGCTGCTGTTTAGAGTGTGGCTGATGCGTTGATCTTGTTGAGCTTGAAGGAGCAGTCCCACAATGGTTACTAAAATATGGAGGTACTTGTATGTGAACCTGTATTAGGCACACAGTTTCAAGAGGAGATTTAGTAATTCTCAATCTACAGATAAGATAACTAGTCAACGTTTACAAATAAAAGGACTTGCGATAGAAACAATGTGAATTCTTCAAATGATTTCATTTTCAAAAAAAGCAACATTAATTGTAGCTTGTGCTGGTCAAATCACACAGTAGTAGACGAGTAACTTGAGACAAAGGAAGGGTATGATTCTACTTATTGGAAATCCACCAGTTATGGTAGGACTAAATGATGACAGCATTTTTTAAAAATATAGTAATCCTCGCTATCTATATAAGGAAACATTTGACACAGAGCTGCAGAGGTATTAATTGGATAAATTCTCACGGGTCCGAAATATGTGCATTACAAAAATCTCTGAGGATTCCTGTCATTGGTCACTCCGTTCTTTTTAAAGTCTAATTTTGCACCGTTGTTCATAAATGGAATCACAAAAGCAATATGAAAGAGGCAGCCTTACATGGAAAGAAGAAAAACACTTCAATTAAAGAATTCATGAATCTCAAGCATTCAGTAGTAAAAGCTACCTGAGGTGGCGCAGACGGTGATACCCCTGATGCTCCTGCAACTTGATCTCGATAAGGAATGGAAGGAAAACGATTTTGAGACAAAGAACTAGGCACGTAACTATTAGATGGTGCACCTGAATGCATTTGATGTACATGATCCTTTGCTTCCAAAGTGATGCCCAATCTATTTACACCATTGTTTACTTCTGTGCCAGCTCCAGTCGATAAAGACAGGAAATTGTAGCTCTGGCCATGCCAAGAAAAATATCAGATCAACATGCAATACAGTAACATAAATGAAAATGAACAAGTAACCTTCTTCTTTGAGTCAACAATGAGTCTAATACCTGCTTCTTTGAGTCACAGCACCCAGAGAGTGAACGTCTTGCCACTTCAGCCTGACAGTTTTTGAGACCAGATACATCATTTGCAGTTTCACAGAAATTCTTGTAAGCAGAAGAACCAACCATGTTGCCAGCAGCAAGCCTTTCTTTTAGGTCATCCTGATAGCCTACAACATGTCCAGCAGCAAGAGGCGAAATGTCTTTTCCTTCTGAGTTTTGCAGCACCTGAATCAGGCGACTGATGTAAACATGTGCAACACATCTTCTCCAGGACTTCCTTCCACCATTTATTGAGCAAGATATCTGTATGCGGTGGAATAGTCAGAATTCAGGAACAAGGCCATGTAATCAAGTTATCAAGCAGAGCATACACATAATGTAGGAAAAGCTTCAATCGAATATACTGCTGGTTCTAGAAAAGTTCACCTTGCCAGCTGAACGGGTATCATCGCAGGAACCAGATTTAGATGGGAAAGTATGATTACTCCAAGATGGAAGAAATGTAGCAGAAGACCTGTAATTTGTAAGAAACGATTGCATAAGACAGTAAAAGGTTTAAAATGTATATCATGATCACATCCAATATCTGGTGGAGAACGAAGATTACTGCAAAGGAAGAACCCCGACTCCAGATCCAGGTAAAGATGTTGATGGCCAAGCTGGAGAAATATCAAAATGTTAATCAAGCGAATAGAAATTATAACTGAAGAGAACGAGGTTGAAAGAGAGAATTACCATTATCTCTGATCACTGCTGAAGTAGCAGGCCCTCTGTCTAGACTAGCAACCTGGAATGAGCACGAGACTGAAAAGTCATGAAATAATAGAATAGAATAAAAAAGGTCAATCAACAAAATAGGCCAGCATATGAAGCTTACTCCTATATTAATGTGTGATTCTCTCCTTTCTTGTTTGGTCTCAGTTAACCTGCACATAAAATACACTGATAACTGAAGAACGTAGGAAGAATACACAACCACACATTGAAGAGTTTCATAGTCCATTACGCACCTGCTCTCTTGGCTTTGTTCAGCAGAAGCACAAACAGAGTTAGAATTTGTTTTCAATTGTCTTTCATCACAAGCTCTAAGCAAGGGAGGGATCTGAAAATGCCCCGGTGGAACAGAAACTTTCAAATTCAGGTTCATCTGTCTTCTTTCAGACAATGTAGACAAAATGAGAGGTGGAGGATCGATCACAGATCTCGCTTGCGAAGAGTCCCTTTTTGAGCTGTCTATGGTTGCTGTAGGAGTAGTTGCAGTCGTTTCCTCTTTCAAAACCATAGGATCTATAAGGTGCAAAATTTTCACGTATTAAGACCCAGAAAACACAGCTGCATAAAACTCCCCTGAAATTGCAACAAATGGTTGATAAAGATCCAAACCTTCAGAAGGTGTAGAATTGCTATGTTGTTTCTTTGAAAGGTCTGATGTTTTCGCCTGCAAAGACTTGTTATCTGTTCTTTTATTGACAGGTAAACTATCAAGAGGGATCATTCCGGCCAAAGCAAACAATGTCTCAGCAACCTCTTCCTCATCTTTGGAGATTGCCACTGAAGCATTCCTTCTTGCTGAATTGTCAGACCAAGCATTCTGCTGGATATCAATTGTGCCATTTCCAATCAGTCAATTCAGCAACTAAAATACTAATGTGTATCAAGTATATGTATTGCAACTTTAAAGTACAAACCATGCATATCTTAGACTTCTTCGAACAATCCTTGCTAAGCGATTCAACCCCGTTTACCCGATTGTTTAATCTCCTTCCATCAGGCAAAGCCACTGTGGATGATTCACAGCTACGTTTCTTAATTGCTACACAAAGCAATGCAAAAAAAATTTAAGAACAGAACTAAAACTACATTCATTCATACATAGTCTTGAAAGCTTACTCATAAAGAAAGACTACTATATTTCAAAATCCCAGTTTCCTCTTGAAGAATATTATGCTATATTTTACTTCTTTATACTAAATATAGAAAAAGGATACACAGAACATTAGAAAAAAAACAGCTACTAGCATGTTAAAAAGTGGAAAAACATGCAGAATCTGTAATCAGAAAAAGCAAGAAAAAGGGTTCATTAAAGCCCCAAAGTACAAACACAGGATTATCAGAAACTTTTCCATACAACCCACAATTTGCAATCTAGTTCTCCACACATGACTGAATAATGCTCCAAAAATTATAGCCTTTAATATAGAAATTAATAATATTTATATAAAAAAAAAACCTAAGAAATCATTCACTCAATTAGTCAATTAACAAACTATAACCCAAGAACACTAATCGAATAACAAATTCATTTAAAAAAAATTTAAAAAAATTACCTGAACGTAGCTTCCTTGGAACAGAAGTATTGGAATCACTAAAAATCTAGAAAAAACCCATAAAAATTAAACCGAAATTAATCATTGAAAAAATATAAAATCAATGAATGAATAAAATTCAATCTGATTGAAATTTTCAACAAGTAATTAAATTACCTTTCTAGGAAGCTTAAATTTCATAGAATTAACAGTAGTAGAGTGATGAAGCTCATCTTGACCATCAAAACCCATTTCACTCCCAACAAAATTCAATCGTTTAACTTTCTCTCTCCTCCTCAAATTCGCATTTCCTTCAACAAAACCCAGAAAATTAACAAAAAAAACAGAGGTGCTTAGAAACAGAGATATATTATGTAGATAAAGAGATGTGTATATCTATATCCATAGATTTATTAATATTAATTTAGTGAAAAATACATAAAATTAAATATATAAAAAAAGGGAAAAATCCAAGAGTGGAAAGAAGACAATGCGAATTAAACTGCAAGATTGTCTGTTTCTGGAAAATAAGGGGCTGTTTGGTAAATTTTATTTGGGTTACCTGTGACAAGCAAATTAGAGTTGTTCTTGTTCATTTTTCTCTCTCTTTTTCTCTTATAAAACCATTTGCCAAACAGTCCCGTAAAAATAGATTGAAAAAAATGAAATGTAGGAGAAAACTGAGAAAAGCAAAGATTGGGTAGTGAAGTGATTAAATGATGAGAGAGAAAAGGCGAAAAGAATGCCAGAAAGATAGACCGAAATTTGTGGGATTTATTTTTATTCTTTACTAGTAATAAATCAAATAAAAAAAATTGAGATTTACTACTTTAGTGGGGAAAATTCTCTGCAACTTTCTTTCTTTCTCTCTCTTCTAAAATCTCCCTTTTTTCTCTCTCTTAGAGAGAGAAAGTGACAGTCGGTAAAAAGAAAAAAGTGGAATTCGTTTCTCGTGTTAACTGTTAAGAGAATCGGGTTCTTCACGTAAAAAAAGCGTCATTCATCCTTAAAAAAGAAATACCCAGAAAATGGGAAATTCAAGTTAAATCAAACCCATTAAAATTCAGCAAAATTTATTTGGTGGAAATTTTCAGTTAAATGTTGATATAAATGCAGAAAATTATGGTAAGTATACAATTTCAGAAACCAAAAAGAAAATTTAACTGAAAATGAAGAGTGATTCAATGAATTTAGTAGAGTTGAATGTTGATATAGTAGTATAATAAATGCAGAAATATTCAGAAAAAAAAGAAGGTTGAAATTCCGAGAAAAATTACCATAATTGTTACAGAAGAACTGAAAAGGTTCATTTATACGAAAATAGGGGAATGTATGAAGAAGAAGAAGATGGATGGGTTTTGTGTGAGGGTGTAATTTAGGAGAGAGAGTGGAGTGGAGTGAACAGTGGAGGGGTTATGAAATGTGTGTGTGTGTCGTGTAACAGAAACTTCGTCGCCACATCAACGGTTATTACTCATATTGGATATTATTGCAAACCACGTGGCGGAATTAGTTAGTTCTTTTGTCACTTTCTGTTACATTTTTTATTTTTCTAAAGCTAAACCCATTTGGCGGGTGAGTTTTTGCTACTAGAAGGGTTAATAGTGAAAGTGACACACTTTTTTAGTTTTAAACTAGCTTTCCACCCGTGCAAAAATGCACGAGAGGTTTTATGTAGAAATGGTTTGGAGCCATATATAATGTACGACAACATTATTTTGTATATTAAGTAGTTATTTTTATTCGAAATATATTGAATTCGTGCTTATTAGAATCCATGTATTTAAGATTAAAAGAATATAAAATGTAAAATTATATTTAATATATATATAAATCTTTTGTTACAACATTTTAAACTTTAAAAATATTGTAATCGTGATATATACATTTATAATTACGTAAATGAACAAAAAAAACACTAAAATGCGGGGGAATACTTTGTTTATAAATTTAAGATTTTAGAATGTTTCTCCTAAAATCATGATTTGAATAGTAGTTGATTGATTTCAAGTTTTCATAATCATATTGTGTATTAAAAATAAATTTTAAAACTGACTTATGACCCGTATGTTCAGTGATTGATGTAGCTAATGTCATGATAAAACATGTGACCAACCAACTTCTTTTTTTTGCTAAGCAAATATTTGCTTTTTCTTAGTTGGTTTTAGGTTGTAACTGTTTGTTCTAATTAATATAATTACTTTCTTAGTAAAAAACAACTTTCTTAAAACAAAAAAAGTTCAATAAAGAAGCTTTTATTCTGCCTATCGTTTTATACAGCGGCTCATATAAATACAAAACGCGCAGCACTAATGTCACTCGATCATGCAACAACTTTCACTCCTTGCTTTCTGCAGTCCCGCTCAACTCCTCTCTCTTATTAAACTATCTTATTACAAATTTTTATCTTTTTTTATTATATGATTATCCAAATTGTATTGATAAAATAATCTCAAAGTTTTATATAGCATGATTTTCATCAAAATAAATGGGGTTATCTCTAAATTTCTAAGTGAAAAAATTAATTGAAATAGACAATCACTCAAGAAAATTATACAAATGTGGCATATTTTTGTATTGATTTGCCTTTTATTTCTTAATCACCATATGACTGCTGTTTTTTTTCATATTCTTTTCGATTTTTAGAATTGTATTGTAGAATAATTTCAAACTTCTATATTTACATTCCAACATATTCGTGAATGAGGTGTATCTTGTAATTTTAGGTTGAAATATTTATTATATATGGCCTTGTGATTAAAAATTTTAGAAATCTTGTAATGAGAATAGTTTAAAACTGGCTTATGACCCTTGTGCTGTAAGATTATGGCTTGTGAATTATCTATAATTAGTAGTATGATTGTTCTTATTTTTTAGAACGGGCTTATAAAAATATTCTAAGTTTTAAATTAGAGAGAAAAGAAAATTAGAGAGAAAACTTCAGCCTACGTGGCAAGACATGAAGCTTCCTCTGCTCTCCTTCATCCTAATTTTTCCGGCCACCTCTTTGCTTATGTCATGTGTCATCTTCATTTCAACCTATTGCTTTGCTTTACCACGTGGTAATGTAAATGCAAGGACAATAATATTACTTTAGGAAAGAATATGATGATATTACTATAGGAAAAAATATCATTTCGGCCATCAGTTCAAGCAAATTGGTTTTGTAGGTGCAATAATGTTACTTTATTCAATTATAATCTTAACTTTAGGAAAGAATATGATGATGAAGCAATAATCTATGCAAGCAAATTGGTTTTTTCAAGCAAATCAATTTATACACTATGTAGACCATGATGAGGCAATAATCCCAGTGAAAGTATTGGGTCAAACCGTCTGACCCAATACTTTCCGTCGGACGGGCTGAGCAAGCGCAAGGAAGAAGACGAAGAAGATGCAAGGACTTATTCTTAACCATCAACAACAGCAACTCGCATTAAATAGTTTGGGATTCAAGGGATAAGGATTTAGCTTGAGATAAGATGAAATCAACAGCTTCATAGTACTTGGGATTTGGCTGGGTAGTATTGATTCGAAGGTATTCTTGGAATCTGGAGATGATTGATGATGTTGATGATGGATTTTGGATTGTTGTGATTATTGTAGTGAAGAGAAGAGATACAACATAGAGATTAAAGAACATGGTTGCGCGACTTAGTAGTGATTCCAGCCCGTCCGAATGAAATTGGTGTGTTTTTTTTCCAATTTTTGGAAGGGGGGGGGAGAGAATGAGTAATCAGAAGAAGAAGATAATGCTTTCCTTCCTGTGATATGATTTTCATTTGGTCTTCTGTGTTCTTTAGTTGGTGTGTAAATTCTTTCAGCTTGTGATGTTTTTCTTTCATTTGGTCTTTTGTGTTCTTTCAGTTGGTGTGTAAATTCTTTCAGCTTGTGTTGTTTTTCTTTCATTTGGTCTTCTGAACAAAAATTGAAACCAACTGAAAAAAATTGAAACCAACTGAAAAAAAAAATAAAACCGACTGAAAGTCGTCCAACCAAATATTATGGTCGGACGCGTCTGACGTAATACCTTCTCATATATCCCATTATTTTATTCAAGGAAATCGGTATTTTACATATAATATTATAATATAATGCAAGCAAATCGTTTTTTTAATATTATTTTAACAAAAACACAATCGATTATGGATCCTATATAATACCGATATCAATTCTTTAACGGTCACTACAATACAATACATAAATCATCTCATTACTTAAGATTAAATTTTTTTTTGTTATAATAAGATTTTATAAATATAAAATTCTGACAAATAAAGTAAAATTATAATAAATCAGATTTTTTTTTTATGAAACATGTTTTTATTTATTAAATCAGATTTTTATCTTTCAAAAAATAAAATTTTCGAAATCAGAATTTTTTTGTAAATCAGTTTTTCGTCCAAAAAAGAAAATTAGAGAGAAAAAAAAATTCCGAAATTATAACTTGAGTTGTTTTGGGAAAGGATTAGATTTATTACAGTTAGTGAGTGAGAAATATAATGAAAAAATCAAGATTCTAAGTTTTAACAGTTAGTGAAAATTAATTTAATATATTAGCAGTATAACTATCATTTAGGAATTTATAATTGAGATTGAAATTAGGATGAATGCACATTTTAATTTTCTGGACAATCAGTTTATATTAGGGTGTGATTACATGAACATCTTATATAATAACATTTTTACCTTTATTTTTCCGCAACTATAATAACAATTCTTGGTGGGTGAATTTTGAATTTTAAATAAACATTTAATTATATTTGACCGGTAGCTATAATTTAGGCAGTTGTTTAAAACTTCCCACACTAATATCATTGTTTGATTTCAAGGTAGTTTTTTTTTTTGGAAGGAAATAATCATGCAATGTGACATCAGAATTTTTGGATGTGAATACGTTAAATAATAGAGTGTCGAATTTGGCGATGACATGTGGCAGATGTAGTAGTAGCATGACACTTAGGCGAAGTGAACATTGAATAATGCTGGCTTGACACGTAAGCAAAATGAACCTTGTTTTATATATATATATAGATTAGTTATTACTTATTAGGCTCGTGCTATGCTCCGGGTAAGAAAAAATTTCATTCATTAGTATAATACTTTATGATAATAACACTAAATACAACTTAGCCTAGTGGTTAAGACTTTAGTATATGTACTTGAGGTCTCAGGATCAGACCCTATACTACGCAATTTCTAATTTTTTTATTGACATGGATTACATGAATTAAAACTCTTTAGGGAGAGCGTCACATGGCACAGTTTTTTGTTTATGCACGCCTTTTAATATATTTGTATAGATGTAACAAATGATTATTTTATATTTTACGAAAAATATTTTATTATTGGATTTAAAACGAAATGAAAGAAGTAGCTTAGTTTTGGAGGTAGTCGACTCAGGGTTTGTTTCGCAAAAGTATGGTATACTACTCTAGTATTAATTTGGTGGTGTGAGTTTGAGAAGCTTTGATTTAATTATCAAGTGTTGTTTTGCCTAATCAAAGCACTTTTGTCTTGCATTTGATAATTGGATTTAGCTTAAATTATGTTACGATGTAAGTGTCAAGTCAGACAGGCTCAAGTTTTTTTTATTATAAGTTTTATGACCCAATTGTGTTTGCTACATATAATGTTTAACTATATTTTTCTATTAATTATAATGATATAATACATATGTATAAGTTACTTTTGCTTCTGTGATTGAAAGTGGAGAAAAGAGCATAAAAATTTTGAAAACTCAATTTTGTTTTCTTGGCTTGTGTAATTATAAGTCGATAAATCTATTGTATGACGAGAATCTAGTTGAAATGAAGTGAACTTACTCGGACATTTACATTTACCCAATATCTTTTGGCGAGGATTAATTAGTCTTTCATTAAGGTGATAGGTTTATTTTTGTAGCCCAAAAGGAACAATATTCGAGAAGTTGTCTGACTAGAAAACAAAGTTAGGATACGATCGCCTCAACAAGGGTACCTAAGTAAAAGATGTTAGTCTCATACGTAAAATATACCACGCTAGACCAAAACAACCTATTGAACAAGCATATCATGGTTTCAAAGAGCAAAATTGAAGACCACCACCACTTTGTAAATTGGAGAAAACTATAGCACATCTGATTTCTAACTAACAAGTCAAGAGGCTGAGTCTGGTCAAATGTAACCTGTTATGGTACGTAACACTGATATGAAAAAGTTATGAATGAGGTGGTTATAACTGGACTATTTAAAGAAAAAGGTTTCGAAACTCTTTCATAAAGTTAAGTTTATTACTCGTTTTTCAATCAGTAAGAGACTCAACTTTAATATTTTCTCTTATGTTGAGTTGACCCTTGTGTCTACTATGGATGAGTACTTCTTCAAATAATATATTGACTATGTATGGTCCTCAAAAGCAATAAAAATTTACTTCCTCCATTTTTTAATAAGTGACACGCACGTTTTCCTTTTAGGGAAATGTCATAATAAGTGACACGTAGCTCAAAGTAGTAAAAAATACTTCTCTTTTATTACATCTTTGCCATCATTTAATTGTTTCACCTACCCACTTTATCCAATACTCAAATTCTATAAATGGTCCCAACTTTCTCTCTCTAAGCTCCTTAATATTCCCCCCACTTTTCTCTCTGTGTCACTTATTAAAATACGTAGAAAGTAAATAATAAAACATAAAAAATATTAAATGTCAAATAACCAATGCACTACACTACAAGAGATTAAAGCTAGGTTATAAATTAAATATGTAACCATATTGTGTTCCTTTATCCACACAAATATTGGACATTCTCCAATTATTGACATATTTTTAAACTTAATCTGTCACCACCCTGACTTTAGTTGTGTAGTTAATGTAGGATTATAAGTATTATAAGCGTAATTTCATGAATCATATTCATAAGCACTTAAAACAGAATCCCATGCATATACAATCAAGGATCACATAATAGTTTTAGAATTAACCTTTGATACGTGATTTCCACAAAGCTCCTTGAGATGCGAAGATAGAACCGCAACTGTAATTGCTCTACTTGGTCCACCAATCCAGATCAACACTCCACCAATACTAGTTGGAAGGAAGGACTCTTGTTTTCTTGGAATTAATATTACGTAGCTTTGAAACAGAGAGAAAAGAGGAAAGAGAAAATAATGAGAGAAACTGACTGCGTTATTTTCTAGTTTTTTCACCTAATTATAGGAAAAAATTAGGTTAGGAAGCCCCTCCCTTACTCCTCTTTGGCCGGCCATCCTAGAGTCCTTGGTGAGCTTTAGGCCTTTCTTTTGTTGACCCGGATTGTTTAAGTGTGACCTTGTATGATCCATTTAACTGGGCTTCAGTTTTATTATTTACTAAACCTGAAATTCTATAGCATTCTCCAGCAAGATGTATAGACGACCCAATTTAATGAACTTATTATCCTCATAATACGATCTATTTATATTTAGTAATTGCATTAGAGTCGAGGACATAATTCCTTCAATCTCCCACTTGTCCGAGAAGAGTGTGCAATATTCAAATTACTTAAGTCTCTCAGTGTCTAATTTGAAAGTATGATCATATTTTTATGTGATCCATACTAGTATTCAAATTAATCCTTGAAATCTGAGTTCAAATTGACAAACAAATGATCATCATATAATTAATCTATTCGAGCACGACCATGCATTTTTCAATTTTCACTCTCCAAGGGGCCAAGACACCCATCATATCTCATATAGGAAGACTTTTCAATCTTGTGGCAATCAAAACTCACACTCAACTTTTAGCACAACCCGAATGCTGTCTTTATAGTCCCCTTTTTACGGCATGACGTTTGATAGCATCAAAGTTTTACCAAACATTAAGCCAACTAGTATTCCAGTCATGTCTTAGGAATCCACAAATATAATTACGAAGTTATAGAAACTTCTAAGTAGGTTTGTTCGATCATGTATCAACTATACATATCCATATGATTGACTAAATATTTCCATGTTCACATAGCCCATGGCGTTATCAATCAATCTTATATGCTAATCCTTTAATAAGTCATTTATGTCCAATTTAATGACTTAGATTAGGAATTCTAATATTCTATGATTTCGGTTTACTTGTGGTGTTTCATTCATCAAATCACATATTTGAAAAAAACAATTGAATTCAAGATATATTTTGGACATTTTATTTAATACCAAACCAAAATTAAAGAAGACAAATTTTATTTCTCATAAACATAAAATAGCAAAACCATGTCTCTACACTGTAACAAGTTTTTCTAAACCTAGTACAATGTAGAGCCACTCTAACATTTGCTTCAAGCCTATAGCCCTAGCGCGACACTCATGATTGGGTTGAGGTAGTGGTTTAGTGAGTAGATCATCCACATTCTCATCCTGTGAACTTTGCAGATTCCGACATCTTTCCATTCAACTATCTCCCGAATGAGGTGATATTTTCTCATTACATGTTTGGATTTGTTATGTGATCTCAATTTTTTTGCTTGTGCAAACCATTCTTATCACAGAACAACTCAATCCCTTCCAAAGCATTAGGTATGATATCCAGCTCTTTCAAGAACTTCTTTATCCAAACTGCTTCCTTAGCTGCTTCAACCGCTGCTAAATATTCTGATTCTGTCGTAGAGTCTGCAACAGTGCTTTGCTTTGAGCTCTTCCAGCTCACTGCTCCTCCATTTAGACAAAAGACGTACCCTGACTAAGAGCGATAATCATCTCTGTCGGTTTGGAAGCTCGCATCAGTATAACCTTTAATACCCAACGCACTTTCTCCTCCATAAGAACATGACTTTAGTCCTCCTCAAGTACTTAAGGATGTTCTTAGCTGCAGTCCAGTGTGCTTCTCCTAGATTTGCTTGGAACCTGCTACACATGCTCATGGCATATGCAACATCTGGTCGACTACTTATCATGGCATACATGGTAGATCCTATATATATCCGAAGCATAAGGTATGCTACTCATTCGCTTCAACTCATCAGCCACAGTCGGGCACTGACTCTTGCTAAATGACATGCCATGTGACATGGGAATGCATGAATCCTCTATTCGAGTTTTCCATGTTGAACCTTGCAAGAACTTTATCAATATAAGTTTCTTGACTTAGTCCAATCCTCCTTCGAGACCTATCTCTATGGATTTTGATTCCCAGTATGTACTCAACCTTTCCAAGGTCCTTCAAGGAGAAACAACTTCTCAACCACTCTTTGAGTGACTCAAGCATTGGTATGTTATTTCCTATGATCGAGTAGTATGTCATCTACGAACAAAACCAAGAAGACTAAGCTTCTCCCACTAAACTTCTTGCAGACATAAGATTCTTCTTCGCTTTTGAGTAAACCAAATTGCTTGATTGCCTCATCAAACCGAAGATTCCAGCTCCGAGATGCCTGCTTCAATCCATAAATGAATCTCTGAAGCTTGCAAACCCTTTTAGGATTTTCTGGATCCTCGCTCGAAACCCTCGGGTTGTGTCATATACACATCCTCATTCAAGAATCCATTCAAGAATGCGGTTTTGACATCCATCTGCCAAATTTCATAATCGTAAAATGCAGCAAGCGCTAAAAGTATCCAAATTGACTTAGCATTACTACCGGAGAAAATGTCTTCATCATAGTCTATACCATAAATTTGCCTGAATCTTTCTGCAACCAGACTTGCTTTGTAGACATAGATATTTCTATCTTTTTCTGTTTTCAATTTGAACAACCACTTGCATCCAATAGGGTTAACCCCATCAGGCAAGTCGACCAGGGTCCAAACTTTATTCTTAAACATGGAGTCTAATTCGAATATCATGTCCTGAAGCCATTTCTTAGAGTTTGGGCTCGTTAGCTTGTTTCTAGGTAGTAGGTTCTGAATTCTCCGAAATTATAATTTCAGAGTTTTCAGTTAACAGGAAATCAACAACCTCTTATTTGGAATTCTTGGTCTACTTGACCTACGCGAGGCCCGAGAATCAAGAGAAATGTTACTGCAAATATCACCTAGGGAATGGAAATCCAACATATGTGTGTTGGGCCTTAAAGAATGATGTACATGATATGGTTGATAACGGTGGACTTCCAATTTCGTTGATAGCAAAAGTCAACAACAACAAAAACCCCTTGGGCATCGTCTCAACAATACAGGGGGCGTAGTCCGTTACTGCTAGTTTTCTAGGTTGAGTCGGAGAGTCCGTCTCCTAACTTCTTTGTTTCCTTTCTCGTCGAGTCTATAATTTAGGACTTTGTTTCTAGTAAACCTTGTTCTATTTGTTTCGATTTTATAAAAATTTGTCTTTCATTTTTAGTGGACTTCCATCATTTTATTTATGCTTCTAATTCAATTATGAAACTAAATCACCTAAATAAATTTGACTAATAAAAAAGAAAAAAAATGGACATACTTTGAATCATGAGTTATTCTCCTCTTCCCTCCATCATCCATAAACCATCATTTCCATTAGCCAAATAATCCATTCAAAATCAAAGCTCCAGAAAATATCTTTCAAACCTTATAATACCAGCCATAAACCAAAAATGTGTGTGCAAGCCTTACTACATAAAAACAAAATCAATGTTAGGTAAAACAAAAAAAAGTGAAAAAATTCAAAGTGTGAAAAAAATAAAAAATAAAAAGCAAAATGTGCAAAAAGTAAAAAAAAAAAAAAGTGCAAAAAGAAAAAAGCCGAAGGCAAAAGTAAAAAGTCAAGTTAGGGGACTCGCACACAAGTTATATCTTTCGTTCAAATCCTTCAATCCATCAAAACCTTAACCCATATAATCTAAATCCATGATCCTATCTTAGCCCAATCAATTAAATCTTCATCAAAACATAAAACCTCAACTTTTCAACCTTTTATCAACCCTAACTCCTTCTCCAAGGTATGTCCAAATCTGCTAGGTTGAAATCCCGAAAATACGGCCTAGGCAAACTTTAGGGTACAAAAAAAATATAAGATCCAAAACTAAGAATGGTCGGATATGTATGAATATATAAGAATCCTCATCTCGAGATCCGACCGCTCTAATAAAATAAATTTAATCATGGTCTAATGATTTGATTTTCTAGAATTCAGGGCCATACTCTTCCGTTTGAACCTAGCCTTGTCAAGTCTTTTCCCTACATTTATTTAAGTCACAAATTTAATCCCTTTTTATTTTTCAATTCAACCTCTCATTTTCCATAAAGGACTCTCCGATAATTCCACAGTTTCTGGCGATATCTGACTTTGCGTGTATCAACTCTTAAAGAAGAATCTCCTGTGAGAAAATTTTAAATACTCCAGACAGTTAAGTACATTTTAATCTAGGCTCATAGTTCCTAATTCAAGACAAGCTTACCCAAAGTGGGAGCTTCCCATAAATGGGGTTGTAGACACGTAATCGTGTCTCCCCATTTAAGGATCCGATGATGAAACAATATCGTGGTCTTAATTGGACTGGTCCAAGGGCAGAGCAGTCTGAAAACCCATTCAAAATCATTTCGAAAAGTGTTGAAATCCTATTTTAAAGCCCAATTAATTATTCATGATAATTAATTGTATTTTGAGCCCAATTTGTTGAAAATCCTAATTAATTGTTTAACAATAATTAATTTATTTATTTTGATAAGTAAATATTTTTAAAACACATTTTTTATATAGTTAAAATCAGATTTTATCCCTTGAAATCAGATTTCCGAAATTAAAGGATAAAAGAAATATTTTACAACGCATTTTCTAAAAAGCTGGCAAAGGCACGTAAGGACTCAGGCTGGTGTGTCTAGCGCCCCAACCTGCACCAGGCGCAGGCCTTGCGCCTAGTGCATGTCTATGCGTCATGCACAGCTCTGTCCACCTGGTGACACGTGAATTTCTGACTCATTTAGAGTCCAAGCACAGGGATCTTCGTGAGACGTTGGGTTTCTTTTTTATCTTTTTCAAAACATGTGCCACGTGTACGCTTTTTACTGGGCATGTCGCGTCATGTGCTTGACATGTCATCCCGCGGAAAACATAGCTGGCGCGCCAGGCGTAGTGTTGTTTTCCCTATAAATAGGATTGATTTTCGTACAAATGAAAAAAAAAGGAATTTTACATATAACACTCGAAAAATATATTATGAACCTTTATACAAAACACAAAACCTCCCTACGAAATTCATACTTTCAAACACAAATATATTTAATCTATACACTTTCATACATTCAGATTTTCATGCTTCACGATTGCTCGTCCCGAAGGTTGGCAATCTCGTAGACCCAAGCCACGGTATAATCCTGAGGGTCCTTAACTAAATTCTTTATTTTTACAGTTTTTTTCAGCATTTACCGCTGAGATTTCTTAATATTCACCTAGTACCCTCGCGTTTTTCAATATTCACCAGGTACCCTAAGGTTTGGAAAAATACTTGAAATCCCCCTACCGTTAAGTTTCCGTCTCATTCTTAATTCACCAAATACCCCTTAGGTTTGATACGTTTACAACCACTTTCTCCCTCCTCCCCACCCCCCAGCCCCACCCCGACCCCCACCCACCCAACTAGAAATCACACCTCCCCACCCCCATCGACCCCACTAGAAACCCTTCCCCACTCTCTATGACAACCACCAGCCTCGCTCACAGTCCCCCTCCCCCACCCACACCAACACCACTTGCCTCCCCCACCCCCCGCGAGTAACCCCCACCCTTAAACTCGGATTTCTTTAAACAATTAGTACTTGATTAAAAGGGGGATCAGAGAAATTTATTTTAATCCACATAACTGAAATCCATCAAAAATTTAAATAAAGTTAATACTGAAGTAGTGTGGTGGTTCCTGTTTGGTCTCCCTCAAGTTCTACCTTTGTATATCGGTATCTAAATGATGAAACGACAATGGGACCCAGTTTGTTATTCTTGCAGAGGCATCCACAGTCTCACGAATTAGTGGAGGGGTGGGGGTCGTTCGCACAGGGAGGGAGGGGTGGCAAGGAGTTTGCGCAAGGGGAGGGAGGGGCGGCAGGGAGTTTTACAGAGGGGGTGGTGGAGTTTTGCGCAGGAGATGGTGGAGGGGTGGGGGGGTGTTCGCATGGGGATGGAGGGGTGGTGTAAGGGTAGTTTTTGGGAGCAAGGGATGTGGGTGGGTGGTGAAGGGGGCTGGGGAGGTGGGTTTTAGGGGGTAGGGACGTAGGGTGGTGGATGGTGGATGGTGGATGGTGGATGGTGGGTGGTGGTGGGTGATAGTGGGTGGAGGTTTAAAGTTAATTATGGATAGTTAAAGTTTAATTAGAGTTGATTAGGGTTAATTAGAGTTTAATTAGGGTTAATTAGAATTAATTGCGTTAATATAAATGATTTGGACGGAAACCTAACGAAGTTGACGAAAACTTAACGACATGGGAATTTCAGGAATTTTTCCAAACGTCAGGGGTACTTGGTGAATATTGAAAAACGCGAGGGTACCAAGTGAATATTAAGAAACCACAGGGATATCTGATGAAAAATCGTTATTTTTATATTGAATTTACTAACTGTTTCTTTCCTGATGTAGATCTTTAATATAGAATCGTTCTACTGTATATTCTAAATCTTTTTTCTTTCTTTTCGTACATTATTATATGTTAGCCTGATTATTCTATGCCTATTATATGATTGTCCTAATTTATTGCTTTTATCATCCACATGTTAGTTTTGCTAATCAAAGACCTAAAGAACTATTCTAATTAGTTCAGATAATTTGGACAACCTGTTAGGAACCTTGTAATTTGATTGCATAATAACTTGTCACTAAAAATAGTCTTTTTTATGTGTTTCCTGAACCAACCTAGACTAATTATTTTTGGGGTGCTTAAAACGTTAGGTGGTTATCCTTTTGCATAAACATTAACATGAATCGATATTAAGTAGAGGCCAGCAATGGGCAACATAATTCCTAACTGTGTTATACCCTCACCCCTGAACTCAATCTTTGGTTTATTTTGACCATCTATGGAGTCTAGACGGGGAAATCTACATTGAATAAGTCTCTATTTTATCCATACACTTTCCCAATATCCAATTAGGTTTATGATTCTTCCTTTAAAGAATTATTGGCGATTTCAAAACGTTTTCAATACAAAAACCTTTGCAGCGGGTTAGTCAAATCTAATACGCGCTCATTCCGCTTTGGCGAAATAAAAACACGCCTACAGTGGTGGTTCCTCCAAATCAAATCAAACTCCCAAAAATCTTACTTGCGGACCCCGATTATTTATGAAAAAAGTTCTCGAAAATCCATCTATCTATGTCTAATCATTCTATCTCTCTACCTATCAAGATCTCCTAACCTTGCAAAATCCTGACCTTGCATTATATTTCATACCTCCTAATTTTGCATAACCTTGAATTTGCATTACATTCCAGCCTTCTTGTCATTGCATAACGACCCCGGCCTTGCATGGCGTTTTATCTTCCTTAGCTTTGCATAACCCCAATCCTTGCATAGCGTCTCATATATCCTTAGAGAGTTTAAGTATGCATTTTTGCATCATTATGTGCTTTATATGAGTTGTTGCAGCTATCTACCAACATCTTATTTTACAGGTAATTAGATTGTTTATAGTTGTTGTCCTGCATACTAACTTTGTTTTGCAAAGATCGACGGTATATAGATCAGTTCTAAATTGCATAGCGTTTAGAATCATTCTTCTTCCCGACACCGCATACTTTGACTTTCAATTTCCTGAACCCAGATTAAAGTGGGGGCTTCTGTAGACACATAATCATGTCTCCTTAATCTAATAATGAAACATATCGCGTTCTTAATTGGTCCAACCTAAGGGCAGAGCTATACGAAGAGCCAAAACTATTTTATAAGTGTTAAACTTTATTTTGATGATCCAAAATCGTATTTTAAAACCCAATTAATTTTTCATGATAATTAATTGTATTTTCATCACATATTAATATTTTGAAACCAATTCTTTTAAAAGCCCCAATTAATTGTTTAATAATAATTAATTAATTATTTTAATAAATAAATATTTTCAAAGATATTTTGAATACTTCCTCCGTTTTTTTACTTGCAAAACTTTCCTAAAATGGAAATAATTAATTACTTGCAACATTTTCTACTTTTGCTTTTCCTTTCTCTCTATCTCTCTCCAATAGTCCAATCACATGGGGCCATCTCTTTTTTTTCCTCCCTACCTCTCTCTACCCAAATTTTGCATTGGAGTTGATGAAAAAAAAGTGTTGCAAGTAAAAAAACGGAGGAAGTAATTAAAATCGGATTTTATCCCGTGAAATTGGATTTTCAAATTTAAAAGATAAAAGAAAATCGTTTAAAATGCATTTTTTAAAAAAAGTTGTCAAAGCGGTGCGCCCAGCGTACAAGTCCAGCTGTGACAAGCGCACCAATCTGCGTCTGAAACGTGGCTCTGTGCGTTACAAAGAGTCGTGCACCTGGAGCACCCCTACATGACGCACAATGTACTTTTCTATCCTTTTTTCAATGTTTTGCTATAAATACGCGACAGTTTTTCGAATTAAATAACACTTTACTTTGTACACTTCGACACTTTATGAACACTTACGAATTCTCTCTAAAATTTTCATACTTCTCAACACACAAACACAAAACACATACTTCAGACATACATGTTCAGATCTTCAGGCTTCACGATTGCTTGTCCCGAAGGTTATAAATCTTTGAGACCCAAGCCACGGTATACTCCTATTATTTCTATATTGAACGTACTAAC
Organism: Beta vulgaris subsp. vulgaris; assembly: GCF_026745355.1. Lineage (NCBI taxonomy): Eukaryota > Viridiplantae > Streptophyta > Magnoliopsida > Caryophyllales > Amaranthaceae > Beta > Beta vulgaris. The sequence goes on along the minus strand of NC_079202.1, from coordinate 3,886,297 downwards.
TATTTCTTTCATAATATAGATCGTTAATATAAAAATCGTTCTCTTGTACATTCTAACATTTCCTTCTTTTCTTATCTATTTTTTCGTACATATGCATATTACATGATTGTCCTATTTATGCTTTAATCGTCTCACGTGTTATTTTTGCTAATCAAGACCTATGGAACTATTATAATATTAATCATATAATTTGAACAACCTGTTAATATTGATTGCTTAATAACATATCACCAAAAATAGTCATTTTATGTGTTTCAATAATCGACCTAGACTAAGCTATTTTCAGGGTGCTTGAAATTATTGTTTGGTTATTCTTTTGCATAAAAATTAACATGAATCGATATTAATATAAGTAGAGGTCATCAATGGGCGAACGTAGTTTCCTGACCGTGTTCGTACCCTTACTCTCGAACTCAATCTTTGGTTGATTGATTATCTATGGAGTCAGGACCGAGAAATTTACATTGGATATGTCCTTAAGTTTGTCCCTTTGATTTCTCAATATCCAATTAGGTTTATAAGTCTTCCTTTAAAGACATGTTGGCGACTTGAAACCATTTTCAGTGCAAAACCTTTATAATGAGTTAGTCAAATACGCGCTCAACCCGCGTAGGCAAAATAAAAACACACCTACAACAATGCATATAACAACGACCTCTTGGAAAAAACTTACAACATTAAAGGTGCTCGATAAATTATTTTTGAAAAAAAATTACTTATTGAAGTTATAAGTAGATAAACTATCGAAACGGAAACCATCACCTCATATAGATTAGCACAAATACCATGCAACATATTGTTTTCCAAAGCCATCACTCTAAAGTTTAATCATATACTTCCTCCATTTTTTATTACTTACGTTGTTTCCTATTATTATTCTCTATTACTTGCATCATTCCTACTTTTGGCAATATATTATCTCTTTCTCTATCCTAGCACATGAAATTTCTTTTTTATCTCTCTCATCACCTTGGTATTTGTGCAAAAGGAAACAATGCAAGTAATAAGAAAGACAGAAGTAATTCTCTAGCAATCAAATAGTCATAAGAGAAATTAACCCAATGCACCCTAGGGCCGAGAAATGATAAACATCTATCTGATAGATGTTTGCAAACATCTATCAGGGAATAGAAAATAATAAAAGGTTGAAAAGGGTGGTAATGTGGGTCCCAGAAAATAATAAAAGGTTGAAAAGATGGTGATGTGAGTCCCAAGAAATAGAAGAGGAATAAAACACTATTTATATTTCATGAACACTATTTTTTAGTTGCATAAACACTATTTGTAGTTACACGAACACTAGTTGTAGTAGCATGAACACTATTTTTTAACTCGCGATTTTCGAGATCACTTTTTTATTTGACTGACAGTTTGCAATTTTCGAGATCACTTTTTTGTTTGACTAACAACCTATTTCCATATACATTGACAAAATTATCCCTGATAGATGTTTGCAAACATCTATCAGATATATGTTTATCATTTCTCCCCTAGGGCCTAGTGTAAAAGTTTGTATGAAATTCCATAACCATTAACATTAGATTTGGATAGAAAGATGGGAGGGGAAAAGGAAAGGGAAATAAAATATTAAATTTCCCTTGTTTGAATAAAATATGAGAGAGGGAAATGAGACGCAATTGAAAGGGATCCAATTTCCTTCCCCATACTATCACCCCTTCATAACACAACAAATTGGAAGAAAAATTGAAGCTCGCATTTTTGGACAAAGCTCATAAAACATAATTCTTCATTTCATACTTGTAGGGAAAACTCATCACTACTGGGGCAAAACTTTTAAAGGCACAAATTTACAGGTCACTCTATATTCTGTTCGATTCACAATGCATAGCAAACCTCTTCCTAAATTCCAAAAAATTATAATTAAATTTCTACAGCTAAACAAACTCCCCCTTCCAGAAAGCAAAAGAGTAGCCCGACTGCCGGGAGAGTATGTGAATGTGAATGAATATTGATGCTTTGTCCGAAGCTCAATGTATATGCTGCTGAAGCTCAATGTAGAGCGAGAGAGTATGTGAATGTCAATGAGCACCAACGCTGAACAAGCAAAGTCAATGAGGCAGCCCGCTGAAGCTCCAGAGCAAGTACCATTGGGACTGTAGAATAAGAAAATCTGCAGTCATTAACTGCATGTCATCTTATTTAAGTGATGCAAGATAGCAATACTGTAAATAACAAAATGTACCTACTTCAAACTTTAAGCATCTCAAAAACAAGCATGCCAGCAAACCCGCAAGAGAGAGAGAGAAACGGAGAGGAAATGGGAGAAAGTGTTTGCCATGCTTTACTCGTGGCAGCCTGGAGGAATCCCACAATTGGGGAGATAGTATCTACAAGGGACTCAGAAATTCCCAATTCATATTTAATATGAACACTTTGTGTTCATATCAAAATTTAATGGTATATTCAACAAAAATATAGTATATTGAATAATAATAAATAGTATATTGAATACTGAAGAAGAAAAGGTAGTATATTGAATTACTCCATAAAGTAGTGAAAAAATCAACATACAACCACCATATATACTTCTTTTGTGACTCAATATACTAATACTTTGATTCGATATACCACCTTCTTTTTGTTGATATAAACAAAAATATTCCATAGTATATGAACTGGGCAACTCTTGGTGCAGACTACATGAGCAAAATGAACTTAATTCTATATTTCATGTAGCTTTTGTTTGTATAATTCTGCAAGAGAAACAGTGAGGAATAAAGAAGGAAGAGTAAAAAAAGAAGGCAGAGCATGGGGGGGCAATGTTTCCAAACATTTCACATTCATAAGAGATCTGAAGTAAGATACTAAGAAAGATGCGATATCTCCTATATGATATAATGATATATCTCCAAGTTTAAGTCAGCACAATATAGGATCCTTCAAATGTTTTAAAACTCAAGCCTAAAGATCCATCAGATTTCCAAACCATACACATCATTATTTTGGGGGGGATATATGCGCTTCAGCCAAAACATATTCCTATTATAGAATTTCACATGCTTGAAGTACAAATATATATAATATCAGACCTTAATTGAAGATCAAAGATGATGTTCTCCTTAATCGATGGACATAATAGCATCTAGGTTTCTTTGAAGAAACCACCCTCCTGGATATGCAACCCCACGAGCATCCAAATGGAGATGCCAGTTCATAATTTTCCCACAGCCATCAGGCATACCTTCCATTTGACTTTCTTCTGCAACCAATTGCTCAATAAATGTTGTCTCCTGTTCAAAAAAACCCAAGAGAAACATGGTATATATACAGCAACTGCATTTAACTGCAATTTCCTTCTTTTCTTTTCGCACTTGGAAATAACATGAATTTTATCAACAACAGCAGCAACAAGGTAATGCTGCCATATGCAAAAGGTGAAAAAAAATATATATAAAGCTGGTGCGCAAGCATTTGCATGTCACATCAATTAAGTAAAATACCTGAAAACCCTCCTTTACCGTGCTCAACTGCCGTATTGGATTCAAAAAGGGACGGTTCCACCTCTTTGGATCCCACAAGATAGTGCTATTAAATGCAAATCCAGACATATCAACATGAAATCTTCGGAGTCTCTTGCTTTTCTCATTTGTGTGCCATCCAATCACTTCACTTCCGTTGCATACTGGACCTTCCAGTATGGCCTTATTTTTGCTTTGTGCCAGCATTGCAACAGGCCATATGCCAAAACGGCTGTAAGAGTCACACAAAAAGTTCATCATCAGCAAATGACAGCTGATGGGGATGAAAATATCTTATATTGATAACTCTGACTTATAGAAGAAATCTGTTGCTCTGCTCTTTCTTTATCCCTTTTCATTGACCAGTTAATTAGTATTTTGAAAAGGACTTAGGTATAGAGATAGTATCCTAAGTGTGATGGAACTGATATATACCAGTAACACTCCAGGTGAAACAGAGATACAACACTTGATGGAAAAGAAATATCCTTACAATTCGAATTACTAGCTTGTGGAACATGACGGCATGAAATGTCTTAGGAAATATATTGGGAAATAAAAGCTCCATCAAAAGATTCTACATTTGACTAGGAACAGAGAAAATCACGATCCTTAACACATAAGCAGATAACTGATGAAGTGGTCAAAAAAGCATTTTTATTTCATGAACAAGTAGAGGTTGTTTGGTTGGCATAAAATATATGGAAAGAGGAACTTCCTAGGAAGTGAGATAAAGTGAGGTTATTTGGTTGGCATAGATATAGGAAGTTCTACTTCCAACAAATCGGAGGAAGTTATTTACCTAGGTGGACTTAGATAAGTAGAGCTTTCTGTGGAATTCTTTTTCATGATCAACCAAACAACTTTTGCCACTTCCTAGAAAATGGAACTTCAAGGGGAAAAAAATACTTCCTACATCCAACCAAACAAGCACGGACAATAAATACTCTCCACCAAAAAAAGAAAAAAAAAAGCAATGAACAAAACTGCCACAAATTACGGCCATGGAAATGAAAACTGAGATTTTTGACATGGTGCACATTATTTGTCAAAACTAGGGATAGCTTTTTCTTCCTAGTCGACCCTGGAAATTCCAAGATAAACCCTCATCGTGTCAAAGCAGTAAAAGCTCCTACAAGAATGAGGCTTTCCTGGTAAAAAGTTTCTGTATCACAAGAGCAGATTAACTGCAGATAATAGCTTATCATGGAAAGGCTATAACAAAAACTACGTATCAAATGATATGAAAACGTAAAATCCATGACCCAGAGAATCTCAATCCACGGAGAAAAGGCACAGAAAGCGTTTTTGATGTGCATAACTGATAGTAACTAATCTGCAGCAATACACAACAAAGATTAACAGCAGTCCTCAGAACTGGAAATTTTTTAAAGTTAGTACTAGTATTAACAGCAGCCCATATCTCAACGTCGGCACATTGGTGTGATGACAACAGCTAATTCCTCAAACCTTGAACATCTCTTTGACTAGTATTAACTACTAAGCAATAATTAACATAAAAAGACACATACCAAACAGAAGTCCATACCAAACAAAGAAAAAAAAATGCAACAAATAATTTTCAATTCAAGCAAACTAAACTAGCCTAACATAAGTAGAAAAAACTTCAAATGTGGTAAAAAATTGAACAGAATACCTGATATCTCTGATTTTTTCAAAGAGTTCTAAAGAATAGATATTATCATCATCAGCAAAGTAAACAATGCCATCAAGTTTATGAAGCTCAATATGCTCAAGAGCCGCATTCCTCTGCTCAACACCTCTATCTTTAATATTGGTCAAGTTCTTATGGCAAACCAAATGGCGATACATCACTCCTGTGTTCCTCAAAATCGCGGCGGTTTCCGGTGACTGTGAATTCATTTCTACCACAATCCACATAACTGGCGGATTTACAAGCTTCAGAACTTGACTCAATCTATTCAAATAGTAAGCTTGAAGTACTCTATTATACGTTGGTGTAACAATAATCAATAATTTCCTAGATTGATAATCAAAATTCTCTGCTAAAACAACATCATCAAGCTTAACTTCAACATCGTTGGATTTTGCGACGGTATCTTCATCTCTAGTTACTTCCGCCTTGAGATTCGCAACTTGAGGTTTGATCTCGAAACTAAAATCGTGAGTTATAACATCTTCTTCTTCAATAATGTGATTAAACGGTAAAATACCTAACAAAATTCCGATGCAGAAGCAAAACAAGCAACGATAGAAATGCCGCTTCCATGAATGCTGTTGAATTCGCCGGGAATTCCGCGGAAGAAATATTCCGACGAAAAATCGCCGGAGTTCGACGAAAAAGCTCGAATTCGACGGTTTATGAGACGATGAATTGAGAGAGAATGGACTTGAAGTTGATCCATTCTGATACGATCGATCTTGATGCGCAGGTGAGAGAGTTCGTCGAAATGACGCCATTAATTATTTGAAAAAAAACCTAATTTCCACTTCAAATCACATAGTTTGGTGTTCAATTTTGCCCTAATTTAGCACTCTTCCGATGCAATTGGCTTCAAATTTCAACAGTAATTGGGAATTCACAATATCTATAATTCGCCAATTTTGGATCACTGTTAGCAATTCAATGACTGATTACAGAAGAGAGGAGTGAGATTATCGGCCAGAAAATCCAGAGAACAAGTTCTTGTAATTGTTCTTTTTTTTTTTTGGGTTATGTGTGTGTTATTTTTTGAGGAGAGAGAGTGGAAGGTCAGAGGTGGGAGCGCATTTACGATGCCAGGTAGGAAAAGGAAAAGAGAGATACGCGCTATGGTGGACCAGTGTGCGAGTGACACACTGTACTGTTAGAACTTAGAAGAGTTAAGATCGTGTCTTGCTGATTTTTTTTCCTTTTTAAGCTAAAGATTGGATGTTGGTTTTGATTATTTTTTTCCTATTTTAATCAAAGATGTGGGTGGTGGACTGGTGGTTGTGGCGGCGGTGGATGTAGCATAGGTCGTTTTGTGATCCATGAGTATAGATGAGAGAGAAAGTTGTATGTTGTGGGTGTTACTTAGAGCATGTCCATTGAGAGTGCTGATATGCCCATATCTGATATGGGGCGACAGTTGCCCATATTAGAGGCATATTAATAATTTCACCAATAAAAATAAAAAGGAGTTACAATTAGGCGCAGGGAATTCATAAACGTTTGAAAATTGTATTTGTTTGCTCTGCTACTTCTCTCTGAAAGCATCTTCTAGTTCTTCTCTTTGAAAGCAGCTTCTTCTCCTTCTCCTTGGAAGCTTCTTCTCCTTCACCTTCTCGGCAAGTAAGGTCTGTGTTAATTTTATGAAAATTGAAGAACTAAACAATTTTGGTTTAGGACATTTAGTGTTTTTGTTGAATTTGATTAATTTTCAGTTAAAAGTCAAATGTCGGTTAAAATAATTAGGGCTTTTAGTGTTTTTGTTAAATTTGGGTTAAACGAATTAGGGCATTTAGTGTTTTTGTTGAATTTGATTAATTTAGTGTGTGTTTTGTGTTGAAATTGTTAACTTATTTGACTTAAACCTGTAAATGTCGGTAATCGAGTTTGTTGAATTTGTTTAGCTTAGTTTTGTGTTGGCAATATGTTGTATTTGATTAATTTGATGAAGGGTCATATTTTGTGTAGGAATTAGTGAAGAATTAGGTATATGCGTATTGATTGTAACCATTTATACTAATTGAGAAAGCATAAAAGTCTGGGCTTTTAAAAGAATACCAAAATTGAATTGTGTGTAACTGTTAGGTTTAATTTATAATTAGTTATTAGGTCCGGACTATGCACCAGGTAAGAAAAAATTTCATTTATTAATATAATACTTTATGATAATAACACTAAATACAACTTAGCCTAGTGGTTAGAACATTAGTATATGTATTTGAGGTCTCGAGATCAAGCCCTATACTATGCAATTTCTTAATTTTTTTTATTGTATGTGGATTACATGAACTAAAACTCCCTAGGGAGAGCGCCACGTGACATAGTTTCTTGTTTTCGCACGCCTTTTAATATATTTGTATAGATAGATAGATTATTTTTAGGTTTTGTCATAATATACATGGAATGGAATGATACATGGAAAGACGAGCTGAATCATGGGACAGAAATGTGCATAACGCCTTTCAACGAGACTTGGTTCAACAAATTTGGCAAATTAATCATCAGTCGTCTACCGATGACGATTGAAGATCTAAATTATTACAATATTTTATTTAAAATTAATTGTACGGTACTTTGTTCAATTTCATCTATGTTTTTTAAAATGAATTTATGGTGTGTTTTTTTGCGTATTTATTTATCGTTATTATTAACATTAAAATCCGCTAAATTATTATAATTAGCAATTAGTGTAAATGTGTAATTGTTAAATTAAACCGCAACGACAATTATCTAATTATCATATTTTGATTTAATCAAATTATTTTATTGATATTGGCGGGGTATAGAAAGTAGGAGAGAGAAGAGGAGGTGGGGTATGGAAAAGTAGGACAAAGAAAGTAAATGGGATGTTAATAAATATAGGTATGAAATTGTGACATGACGAGAATAGATGACAAAGTTAGTGAAAAGTAATGTGGACGAATGAGGTGGGGGAAGAAATATTAACAGTGTGTTTGGTAGGAACCGAAAAGAAAAAAAAAGACTTACCTATGTTTGGTAAAAAAAATAACAAGGGATTTAATAGGAAAGGAAAGAAAGTGAGGGGAAAGAAAACCTTATAAATCTCCCCTTATCTTCCTTCCAAAATTGGAGGAATTTGAAAAAGGAAAGAGATAATTAATTAAAAATTGATTTATCTTTTCCCAAATTTTACTTCCCTCCATTACATAATTTTTTCTAGGACTGTTCAGAGTGCGGTCTGGACCGCACCAAACCGCAACCCAAACCGTTTTTTCGCGGTTTCGGTTGGTTTGCGGTTTCAAAATTGCGGTTTGGGTTATGATTTCAAGGAAACCGCGGTTTGGGTTATGATTTCAAGGAAAGCGCGGTTTGCGGTTTGGGTTGGGTTTTAATTTTTGTAAATCGAAACCGCACCATAAACCGCAATCTTATATGATCTTTTTTATAAAAAAAATTATCTATTTTGATTTTTTTAAAATACACTTGACAAGGTGGCATACAACTAAAAAAGAAGTTTGAGGTAAATAACTTAGACACTTTTGATAAATTATTATTTATGTTTAATTATGAAGTCAACTTTCTATTTATTTGGACTTTTTATATTTATTAACAATTTTTTTTACTCTTAGATTAAAAAAAATATCGCGGAGGGAAAAATGGTTAAACTGCAAACCAAACCGCACCAAACCGTTTTGCGCGGTTCGGTTTGGGTTGGTTTGGGCAAAAGTGCGGGCGGTTTGGGTTGGAAAAATGCCAAACCGTTTGGGTTGGGTTACATTCCAAATCGCACCAACCCAAACCGCGAACACCCCTAATTTTTTCCCTCTCACATATAATTCTCCCTCCAAAAAATTACACAATACTATATAATAACCCTTTTCCCTTCTCTCACCTCATTTCATCCATAACCTCGTAATAATATATAAAGGTATGTCCAGGCCCAACATTGAGGAAGTCTAAAATGGGACTCAGAACATGGCTCTATTTTAGGGGGGCCTCAAGTTAAAAAAAAAAAAAAACTAAAGAAGTAGCCCAAGTAAGCCGAATAATAATACAAGCAAACCAATCCAGCAGGCAGCAATAGTACACGCCTACACGGTAACATTGCATACACGCAAGAGAACTTCTCTCTTCGATCTACTCCATTAACCACTGCGTATTTAACTATTTGTTCCTCACATCTTCTTTTACCATAAATTAGCGAAATTCGACCCCAAAAAATTAGTAATTACTTCTTCCTCTCTATGTTGTCTATTCTTACTTCTCTAGAAGAGGTAGTTAGGAACATACTCTAGTCCAGGCGGAGACTGGCCTCACCTGCAACATCTCATTGGCACACCACAAGACTGAGGAACTTCCAAAGATGAAGATAGCTGTGGAAGGATGCATGCATGGAGACCTCGACAATGTCTACAAAACTATCATCGAATTAGAGAGAGCAGAGAACACCAAAATTGATCTTCTCATTTGCTGCGGCGATTTTCAGGTCCTTTGTCTTCTATTCTCTACCAATTTTATTTTGATTCTTTGCAAGTTTTGAACTAGTATAGTATTTTTTGCCAAGGTACTTTGTTTGTACGATTGTTAGGGTTTTGTTGGAAAAAAACAAGTTTGTACTGGAAGTAGAATCTTAATGATGTCTGTAGATAGTAAATTTTATTATTTATCTTTAGAATTAAAGTGCTCGTGAGAAAATCTTTCCGAGTTTGTTGTAAAAGCATGTTCAAGTGATTTTAAACAAGGATGTTTGCAAATTGAATAACGAATCCGGAAACTAGATGTGCGAATGTTCATAGTGTTTGTTAACTTTTTTATCTGAGGTATCAAACTCTTTCAGCTATTGTAAATTGTGGTTAAGAAGCATTATTAGCCCATTTTTGGAATGGTGAACGATAGTGAAAGTTACATTTTTGTCATTTTGTGATTAGAAAATCGCGTAAATGATAAGGTGTGTCGGACTCATTACACATGAGCTTTCACAGTTTCACTTGGTGAGAATCAGAAGCAGATGCTATAAATAGTTAGATTGATTGTTTTTAAAAGAGACATGTCAAACGAGAAGATAATCTTGAAGGAAGAAGTTGCTATGTAGAAGTTTAAGGTGTGAAAAATGCTTCGTAATTTGACTGGAATTCTTGGTCCCTTGGGATGTCTCATCAGTGCTGCTACTTAACTTGGTAAATTACACCAGTAGTAGCTTTATTGTGATAATGTTTTCATTGCTATAGAAATGGACTACGCATGTTTGCAACTGTTTGTGCTACTGTTTTATGAGATGAAGTTCCTGAAACGCCATCATGGACTGATACAGAAGTCTGCTCTTATGACAGGCTGTTAGAAACAAAAAGGATCTTGAGAGTTTGAATGTGAAGCCTAAATATAGGCAAATGAACACTTTCTGGAAATATTACTCAGGACAAGTAGTAGCTCCTGTGCCAACTGTTTTCATTGGAGGAAATCATGAAGCATCAAATTACCTCTGGGAACTGTAAGTAGCTTCATGATCCTGGCATCCTGCACTCACCCCTTATAAGCTTGGTTGTGGAACATACATGTCGTTGCTATTCTAATAGTATATTTTATGATATCCTATAAGTTGTTTATCTTTTTAAACAGAATGGAGTTATTCTAATTTCCTGCTGGGAAGAAAGGAATTTTTTTTTTCAATTTATTGATAGTGTTTCTGCTAAGGAACAAATATCTCCAAAAGAATGTTCTTCTTCCAATGCTCATCAAAGAAAATTATTAGATAGTATGATGCTAGCATATCAAGCTAATAGCTTTGAGCATGTTCTGATATGCACAACATATGATTTCTAACCTTTTGTGTTTTTGTTAATTAGTTCAACTCACTCATATTAAGTTAAGTGGGTGATTCCCAACCTGGTAATTAGACTGACAGATGAGTTCTATCTCCTCCTCTCTTTATTTATTGCTTAGTACTCTCATTGTCCTAGATTATTTGTCCATTTTGGTACTTGTTGCTTCATATAGTTGTAAATGAGAGAGCTGAGGTGTTGAATCGAATGTATATCAAAGAACATAAGGATGCATTTAAGTAAGTCTGTAATCATAAAACCGCCTGTTAATTCAATTATGAATGGAGGCTATGGAGCATACATGCATCCAACTTGTGAGTCATTAGACTAATTCTGTTTCATTGTCCCTTGTTAATTTGAGCTTGTTCATCTTGGTTCTTTTAAGTTATATATAGCATGTAACTGGAGTGGATTGAATTCCAATGGTATTTTCTGTGATGACAATTTGATATGAGCTGCACTTTTGCTGGAATCTCAACTTGTAGCCTACCCTTAATTCTTTTTTTTGTTGGTTCTTCTTGGTTCTCTCCTCCCCCTCTCTCTCTCCTTGGATGCTAGTTGTATTTTCTGGGGATATGCCACATATATTTAACCAAACCAGCGTTACCTGATCCGTTATCTAATTCGCCCAAAATGGGCCAAAAATGAACCAAAACGAACCATGATTCGCTTTTCTCAATTTGCGATTCACGCGGGAATAAGGGAATTAGGTAACATTGAACCAAACTTATATTCTTATTTTCTTTATGAAGTTTTATATCTTGCATAGTCTTGCAGATTTTCATTAAAGGTTTTTTCTCTTCAACTTACTTTTACTTCTTTTAGAAAAGTTTAGAAAAGATAAGAGAAATTTCAAAATGTTTAATTAGTAAAGTTCAGAAAAGATAAGAACACTTCAGATTAGTTTAGAAAGAATAAGTAGAAGTTGAGAACAATTAGAGAACTTGAGAGAAGTTCAGAAAAAATAAAATAAGTTCACAAAAAATGAGTTCAAGAGAACATACCCTTAGTCACAGATGCGAAAGCTTTACCAGCCTATCTTGGTTTGTTGCTTGGATGTTCCTTACCTGTATACCTAGGAACATATTCTACCTGTCACTAAGGATGTAATCTTCCAGCCGCAGTTTCTTAATTTAATTTTGTTTTATAATATTCTGTTTTAGTTTGATATTTGTATAAGTTACGGAGAGACCATGTAATTCTTGATTGCTTCAAAGTTATCTGTGGTATATTACACAAACTTTGCTTGGAAGTCAGCATCTGGTCCAATCCTTGAATCCTTGATTACCTTGGAAGGAGAGTGTCCCATACTTGTTTCACTCGATTGTTTCATCCATTTGTCTGCTCATGGAAAGTTTACATAAGTGAAAATTCTTGCTCATTTTTATCTTCTTGACATGAGTGAATATTCAAAGCTCTATCCTAACTAAGAGGATATTCTTATATATTGCATCATAAAGGTGAATGATTAGCCATATCTGACCCCATCATCTCTGTCTTAGCTTCGTAGTGATTACGGAGATCCTCTTTCTTGATCATAAGAACTGGCTTGAGATGTGGCCGTCAGTAGCAGGGAGAACAACAAGGGTTCTTTGGTTTCCTTTCTGTTACTTGGTTCTCATCTTTGTCACTGGTTGAGGGTAAGATGTAAATTAAATTTCTTTTTAGATCCGGAGAAATTCTGTTTCTGAAGTAAAATATTAAGATGAACACCGGCAGTTCTTTTTTACGAGAAGGAAAGTATGAATTCCAAGAAATCTCAATTTTCTTGTAATGTGTAGTTTTTTGTTTGGCGAGGGGATAAGGGTGGTGGTGAATTAGTAAGATGTTGTTGTGCTATCATTAACAACCATTTGAAGAGTCTCATAATATCTATGTATATACTATATAGTATATACTTGAGATATGAACATATAAATAACACAAGTGATATGTACTGTGTGTCTGTGTATGATGATAATGAAAGGATGACAGCTTTTAGTTTGGCTATTGTCATTCTTTTCTCAAGATAGAAAAAAAAGCTTGTAAGGCTTTCTGCAAATTCTATTTCTAAGAATTAGGCTTTCTGCAATCCTTTACATGTCTTGATATCTGATAGCTAAAATTCCTTGGAGGTGTTTACTGGTGAGTGGTGAGAATTAAAGACAAAGAAGATCCCAATTGATCTGATTAACATAAGTTTGGGTTTTGGTGAGATCCTCGTCTTTTGTCTACATGTTCCTTGGGCAGAAACGTGCACATGAACAGCATACATCTATTAGAATGTTTCGTCAGTTGTACTTTTTGACGTTTAGAACTACTTTTACTGTTTCACTACCAAGTGGCCATATTCGCTTTTCTGAAACAAAGATGTTTGGGATTGCCAGAAATTTTAGAGTTCTAGTACTTCATATTCTGTCCACAAGTGTTCTTGTAATGATTTTAAATTTTTTTATGTTTGGAAATAATGATCTTTGGTTAAACGTATAAATCTCGAAAATTTTCTTGTATTAAACATAAGTTAAGCTAGAGGATGACGAACCCTATATGGAATATTTTATTTAGAGTTGGAGGATGAGCTATATTTTAAAGTTATAATGTATTATTGACTTTGTTTTAAAAAGGGCGCGCTCAGGCGCAAGAAAAATCGCCTTGGAAGTCATAGGCGAGGCGATCTACAATGGGCGCAGGCAGGCGCGCGCTTTTTCAAGCTCGATGCGTGAGGAGGGAAGAAGATCTTCGCTAAAAACCTTTAAAAAAGCCAAATTTCTTGAAAATAAGACTTTACCCAGTCTTTATTCTACAAAATCGAGCAAAAGCCCTCATCTGATTGCACGAATTTACTTCATTTCAACCCACAAATTGAAATCCCTAATTTAAAAAACCCTAATTCGCGAACTGCAAACCAATACCCAAATGAGTGGTTCTGGGTGTTGCCAGCGAGCCATATCTAGTGGCCGACGGCACTTTATGACATCTCCGGTGGCCGGCGACAGAGGTTTTCAGGTTAGTTTTTGTTTTCTCTCTCTTCCATGGCCAACACTTTTTCTCCTTCTGCTTCATCTTTTCTACTCTCTTCCTCTTCGATCTGGATTCACGTTGCGTTTTTCAAATGCTTCGATTCTCATCTTCTTCGATTCTGACATGTTTTTCCTATGTTCTGCGACCTCTTTCTTCTTTTCTTCCATGCTCTTCTTTACCCTTTCTTTTTTCTCCTGTCTCTGGGCCCAGTGTTATATGAGTAAAGATACAAATATATATATTAAAGAGACTGTCATTTGTTTTATATTAATTACCTTTTTTTTACTACTTTTATGTTAATTACTTTTTCTTTAAGGAATATATTTTAATTACTTTAGTATGTGCTTTATCTACTTAAAATCTAATACCATAGAAATTAAAAAATAAAGGTGCGCCTCATATACGAGATGCGTGGGCCTTTGCCTTGCGCCTTTTAAAACTAAGATTATTGAATAGCTTAGAAGTTGATGTCAGTGTTTATACTCTCAGCAATCAGCTGATTGAAAATCCGGGAGTTACCACTTACCTACCATGCAGGCCCAAGATCTTATCTTGGTGCTGCTTCAATCAGGTTGAATTCTATGAAATCTCTGTGAAGAGCTGTTGGTAGGGATGACATAGATCCAAAATTTTTAATAAGCTGTGAATGTGTTTCACAGTGATATTTAAAAGTTTTTTTTTTTTTAATGCGAGGAGATCTTCTTCTCTTGCATACTGCCATTATAGCTTCCGTTTCAATAACAACTTCTATATTGGAGTCCTGTTGTTTTTGTAAAAATGATCTCTGCTCTCAACTGATTCAAGCACCGTCTTTGGGTGATCATCTTGGCTATCATAGTCGTCATAGAAAATCAAGTAGTTTCTCAAGTGAAGGCGGATTTGTATTTTGAGGGTTGCTTTCAATCATCATCCTTAATCTTTATGACTAAGCTAATTTTATCGTCTACTCCCATTATCATGTTTTGTTCTTTGGTCAGTAATGTCTTTTAAAATCTCTGTTGCAAAATTTCATGTTAATATATTGCTAGTGATATTCACTAAATATGTGAAATGATGTTCATCATAATTATCAACTGATGTTATGTTGCTGAAATTCATCCAAAATTCCTTATGCTAGTAGCAATGTTGATTGTTTCTAGGTACTACGGTGGATGGGCCGCACCTAATATATACTTCTTGGGTTTTGCGGGAGTGATCAAATTTGGCAGCATACGAATTGGTGGATTGTCGGGGATATACAATTTTCGTCATTATAAATTAGGTTGGCTGGTTTGCATATATTATAGTTTGCGTGGTTTTGGTATTTTCTTATTACAAACATGGGTTAGATATTGTTATGACAAATATGTATTACTTGACATCTCTGTAATTCTGTCTTCCTTTAGCAACAGAAAAGAGGGAATAATTTGTCATGTATGTGTTTTATATACGAGCAGGTCATTTTGAGAGACCTCCATACAACGAGAGTGATATTCGGTCCATCTATCATGTTCGTGAGTATGATGCTCACAAGCTTATGCAAGTTGAGGAGCCAATAGATATATTTCTTTCTCATGATTGGCCACTTGGTATTACTGATTGTGGAAATTGGAGGGAACTTGTTCGGAAGAAGCCATTTTTTGAAAAAGAGGTAATATCAATTATGCTGCTGACAATTCCATAAAAAGAAAAAGGGTACTGACAAGAGTCTGATATGAGGGCTGATTGGCTGAAAGTTCATCTCTGGTTTTATTTGGTGCCTAAGTAGCAGATGGATTTGTCTCACTAATCAGTGATGTAGTATAGATATTGAACTGTTATAGTCCTATCCATTTGGGTATCAGCATGCGTGTTCACTTTTGAGTTAGTGGCTCATTGCATAGTAGGAGTATGGCTTGCTAGGTACACATGTTAGTCAAATTTAACATGTTTTTTTAATAGCTGACCATCTTGCACTATCAGGACATAAACTCATTGTTCCAGTAACCTAGTAATAATTATCTTATGTATTCTTAACCTCTACGTAGTATTCCTTTTTCATTTTTGGAGATATGATTGTGCAACACATTATTATTAGTGAGCTCTTTTTATTGGGGTAGTACAAATTTGCTACTAATTCAGGTACAAGAAGCAATTATATCAAAGAAACAGAATCAGGGTAACCAAATAGAAGAAGTATTGATTGAATCAGGGTGATCCTCTCAATCACAACTCTCAACCATTCGAGAGGGCTGAGTTCTCCCAAGTGTGTTTACTCTTCTCTCTATATTGCATACCTCATTCAGTTTCCCTCCACATTATTTATACCCACTAAACAAGTATCTTTCTCTGCCACCTATTTCCTCATTTTACTATTTACAATAATCAGTGCATAACAATATAGTAAATTACTTAGGTGCCCTTCTTGTTCTTTCTAGAATAAGTGAACTTGATAGGAGATCTGCTACTCTGATGTGCTGCACAATTGTACGTAAGATCTGTTTTCCTGAATTTCTATAAAACAAAGCAAATATAATAATAGGGGGGGGGGGGCTTGCTTACGAGAAGCAAGCACCTTCTCCATGCGCTTTGCACTAGGTTCTAGGGACCCTTTGCGCTTTGCATCTTTCACAACTCAGGTAGAAAGATCAATTCTAGTGATTCCATCATCGCGTGATGGTTGAAGTGTTTTGGTGTTGCATATGTGTATGTAATCTAACTGTATGCTTGCATGAAAATTCAGACAATGTAGATGTAATCTTTTCACCATGACTTACTATTTGTAAGTGTTATCTTTGCCAGATCCAGGAACGAACTCTTGGTAGTAAGCCTGCGGCGAAGCTGCTGGAGAACTTGAAACCTTCCTATTGGTTTTCGGCTCACCTGCACTGTAAATTTTCTTCCCTTGTCCAACATGGCGATGATGGTCCTGTGACAAAGTTTCTTGCACTTGACAAGTGCTTACCTGGTCGCAAATTCTTACAGGTATTAATTGGTGACCCCACTTGTGGTCCGAGTTATTTACTGTCTAGATTTACTGATGGTAAATGTATATTGTGTGTCAGGTTATTGACATTGAATCAGGACCTGGACCATTTGAAATATGTTATGATGAGGAATGGCTTGCAATAACTCGGATATTCAATCCTGCCTTCCCCCTTACTAGAAAGCCTGCTGATTTGCGGTGTGTGTTACTTCATCTGTTTGTTTCTAATCCTCTTATCCTTTAATTAAGCCTTGAAATAATATCGTGTTTCTTGAAAAGGAGTGTGCAAGTCGACAAAGAAGGTTGTCGCCAGTGGGTCAGGAGTAAGCTAAATATAAGAGGGGCTAAACCCTTTGAATTCTCACGAACAGCTCCATGCTATGATCCCGTTCAATCTGTTTCAAATGGCCCCGGAGCAGGTAATCATGTAGTGTATTGTGTACTAAGGAAGTATTTTCTGCTATGTAATTTTTAGATCAAAGCAGTTTTCTGTTTATTATGGGTATTTTGCAATTAAAGCGCATTCAGCAAGCCGTTTTTTAGGCTAGAAAATATGAGTTCTTGCTTCTCTTGTTGGAACTGTGATTAGCTGATGTTACTTTGTTTATCCAGCATGCTCAATTAGTTCTTCATTGTGGTGAATATGGTAACTGTTGGTGTTCGTTAGAAGCTCTGAAATCTTATTCCTTTTTTAACTCCAAATTTGATGTGTATTTTGATGGTTGTTGGATGGTATGTTAGCTTTCTGTCTGCCTATACCAATGTTCTATCTCGCATACGATAGCATTATTGGCGCCCTTGTGTTTTCCAGGCTTGAATAGTAGCTGGTTGTTTTCAAATAAGAAGGAATGTCTTCTTCTTCATGTAAATAGGGTTCATTTACATTTCTTTGTTTAATATGTAATTGCTATTTTGATGGTTATCAATATATGATTGCAGAAGATCATCGGAATCCTCAGACAGAGGCACTCCTGAAGTTTCTTGAGCTACCATATCTTCTTGATAACTCCACTGCTTCTAGTGAGCTGAGTTCAGACTCACCTTCAGTATCTAGAGGTGATATTTTGCATGACTGTACATACTAGAGAATTTCTGTCTTTTGAGCTTTTCATTCGATATACTGTGAAATAAAGTTTTGCTATAATATCAATTAATATTACAGATGCAATTTTGCATTGTATTTGTGAACTCCTCCTAGAGATGTAAGAAGCGACTTAAAGCACATGACCGAAATGAAAAGCCATGAGGTTGTTGTAGTCTATGTCACGTGTTAGGTGTTGTCCATGTCCCAGTGCCTGAACTATCCCCTGAATTAGGACATAGTATGGGTACATGACAATTATAAATAACAATATCTAGTCTTGTTTTTCTCTTTAAGGAGAAATATTGATGAAAAAAGATCAATCCAAGTGGGCCGAATAGCTGGATGAGTATCAAAATACTAAATCATTCTTTTAAAAAAATATCCGGGGGTAAACCTTTATATTAAAAAGCTTTGACGGTCATCTCGACTAGAATTACTTTCAAGGGTGTGTTTCCCTTTTGCTCTTACTTCTCCATCGATTCTTTTCCAATTCCCCTCATATCTCCTCTTTCATCTTATCTCTCTTTCTCTTTCAGCCATTTGCCTCATTTAAAGGAGGTTATATGAAGGACAGAAACATGGGTAAAAATAAAAATAAAAGGGTTTTTCTACGTTATGCCCTCGTGTTTTTTCATTTTTTATGTTGTACCCCATCTTTTTGGAATTTCTACACTGTGCCCTTGTGTTATCTATTTTTAATACAAAATACCATTAATGAGGGCTTATTAATGACGGACGTTAGGTTTGACATTAAATGTGTCACCTACCGTCAATTTTATATTTTTTTCGAACCAAAAGAAAAAGAAAATAAAATACCCCTCCTCTCTCTCTATCCTGTATTGATCATTCAACTTCCTTACTCCCTCTTCTTCGCACTCTGTCTCAAAAACAAAATCCCATAGCAAAAAATTTACCTTATTTTGCGTAATTGAGCAACGAAGATAATGGCGGTGAATTTTGAAGAATCCTAGCTAAAAGTGGAGTCTTTTGAGCGCAAAATTCTTGAACTCAGTTGCGAAAATTGAAGTGAAATCCCTCTCCTTAGGTATGGTTCTAAAACTTACAACCTTTAGTTCATGAAAATGCGGAAAAGGCTTTTTTGCATGTTCCCATAAAATATTTTTAGGATTTTGCTTGTGTTTCCTGAATTATTGCAGTGGTTGTGGTTTTAATTTTTTGCAGAAATGGAAGACAAAATACCGAAATTACATTATTTGGGAAATCATGTTGTTTAAAGTATAGATGATATTGATAAGTGATTGATGATTGATGTGTTAAATGATATGTGTGTTGAGTTTGCTAAAAATGGGTTAGAGCTTCCAAAAAGGCTTCCAAAACTATTAGAAGAAATTCCTAATTTTCCACCCCATTCCAAGGCCCGCAACTGAGGAAGAATTTGCAGTTGACATTGTTGATGATGGAGAGGAGCTTCAAAGAGAAAAGGAAGAAGATTAAGATTTGGGGCAGGGAAAAGAAGTTAATAAAAAGGAGTCAAACCCTAGTTTTTTTGGTGGGAAAGTTTCCCTCTCATGTTTTTTTTTAACAGCTACTCAAATTAATTTAATTAATTAATCATTATTAATTTCACTAACGGGACACATAACATCCACTTAACGGTAATGGCATTTGTATTAAAAATAGATAACACAAGGGCACAGTGTAGAAATTCCAAAAAGATCGGGTACAACGTAGAAAATGAAAAAATACGAGGGACGTAGAAAAACCCAAAATAAAAAGAAGGGGGGGGGGGGATTGAAAAATAAGGTGAAAGGTGGGAAATTCGTGGTAGGAAAATGGGCCTAAATGATTGACAGTGCTTATAAATATAGACAAGATGGATTCACGGATAAACAATAAATAATTAGACTTTCGAATGGTCAGATTCACTCCCAAAATAAAATGCTTACACAGTTTTTTGGATACCCCTCTCTCCTTTAACCTCTTTCCTTCAATTACATCATAATATTATTCTCTCATTGCATAACAACTTCTAACACCTAAGTGAATTATTTAAACTACCTTATATACCAAGTTCACCCTCACTTATGGCACCTTGCATACATAAATCTGATATGTGGCTTAGGTAGATGTGTAGCACATATAATAGCTCCAGAATCCCTAATTTAAATATCTAAACCGCAGAAAAGAAATTCCTAGAATATCTTTTTCCTCCTGCAATGAGTAATGTCAAGTGGCCAAATGCACAATCCACCTCTGGCCATCTAAACACGTGCACCATCAAAAAAATCTAGCAATTTGTGATGCACTTTGTTAGGAAATAGGGTGTTGTAGTTTGATTAATACGGAACAGAAAATCAATGAAATAATAAAGGTGAGAAAACTATAAAGATGAACAAACAAAGAATACAAGGATTTACGTGGTTCAGTCAAATTTGACCTACGTCCAAAGGTGGGGGGGGGGGTTAGAGCTTCTTCACTATAATGGAGAAAATCAGAGAGAAT
This sequence comes from Beta vulgaris subsp. vulgaris, assembly GCF_026745355.1. Taxonomy (NCBI): domain Eukaryota; kingdom Viridiplantae; phylum Streptophyta; class Magnoliopsida; order Caryophyllales; family Amaranthaceae; genus Beta; species Beta vulgaris. Next base: position 3,865,875 of record NC_079202.1, on the reverse strand, counting down.
AATACGAGTCCTAAATTCTAGAGACTAAAAGTGTTTCATAAGTTGTATCTATAATAATGAACACCAAGAGCCCTTTTATAATTATAAGGAACCCCGTACAAATCCTAAAAGATAACTCAAAAACGAAAAATACCGAAAAAAACGCGTGTAGCGCACAAAACCGGCGCACTGCCAACCGGGCCGGGCGAAATCCGCCCGATCGGGCCCGAGATGGAACAGTTTCGTCAGTTCTTCGTAAAACAGTCATAATTTTCTCGTTTCTCAGCGGAATTGGGCATATGAGCTATCGTTGGAAAGCTCTTTGAACAAGCTATCACCTCCAATTCAAATCACATCAAAAACCATTTATAGATTGAGAGATATGCGCATTCAAAGTTAGCTTTATGCCATTCACAAGATTTGAAGTCATAAATAACACACTTGAACGCATTGTGTGCTTGAGCTAACTGGTTACAAGAGACCAAACAGCAAAGAAATCTGAAGGAGATCACCGGAATTCTTAATGAAGGAAGAGTAGATGGGGCTTATCTGATCTGTGTATATATCAATTATGGTAAGTCTAGCTTTGCCAGGCAGCCAATTCTGCATGAGATTGCAGAGACTAAACATGCATCTGGGAGCAGCTTAAGACTGCTGAATAGTTCTTCACTATTCTACTTTCGTAGAGCAGCTATTGAGGGCTTGTAATTATCAATATACCACTTTGGCCATCGAACATATACGAGATTGCCAAACGTATCATCTAATACTAAGAAGATCGCCAGAAGACTCGTCAATCTTGTGCAATTCAGGGTCTTCCTCTTACCTATCTCGAGGTTCAGACATTCAGTGATGCCTGATGAATAATCCCACCCCCTTCGGTAGAGAGAGCGTCAAGGATGTTGGGTGGGTGGAAGATGACTTCTAGTGGACTTTGTGTCACTTTGATTTTCTTGCTTATTTGGTGCGTCATGTATCGTTTCTCACTTTTAAGACCTTCAATGTCAATGATTATGCTTTTATGTAGGCTTCTATTCCAATAATGAAGACATTCCAATTGATGATGTGGATGAATTAGAAGAACTGGCTGCTGATGATGACGACGACTAAGCAACTGATGAGGCATGAATCAGAAGGCAGGTAAGAAATCCACGCATTTTGCTTACTTAGATAGGCCCTTATGAACTCAAATATAAATCTTTTTTCCCGAATGCTGATTGCCATTGGCTATGTTTCTCTGCTGTATTTTTTTGTCGTGTCAGATGTTTAAGTTTTTCCCCCCTTCCATTGAGAGAGTATGTCTCAATTCTCGCTTGTGGATCATACATTATAAAATGTTAGCACTAGAATTCTTGGGAGCGAAGGTCTGTTTAGTCAGAGAAATGAAACTGGGTTATTTTTAGAAACTGGGTAATTAGGGATTTATGGGGTTATGAAGTGGGGTACGGAAGGTAGAAAGGGGAAGAAATTTGCTGTAGAGGGGATAAGGATGTGGAGATTAGACAGAAACATCCCTGGAAGGAAAAGGTGTAGATTAAAACAGATAGTGTATTAGTGTGCAGCTGCTTGTGTTTGCTCACTAATATTATCATCATATTGATGCTTTAGGAATTATGTTCACGCATGTACTTAAACCATATGTTTTCTAAGAAGTATATAAAAACCAATGTTATTACATGAAATATTACTGGATTCATCTCACTATGTATTTTCAAAATATTAATATATCATAATATATACTGATAAACAATTAACTTGTCAAAGTTGTTTGTTGGCAAGCACGCAAGTGAAACTGTTGTCTTCTTTTAGGAAATAGGGGAAGTATATATCTTGGGCGCCTATTTAATTTTATGTCCTGTTACTTGCTGATCTAATTAGATTGAAATGCGCTAATCTTCAAGGTGTAAGCTGTTCCAGCAAATGTTGTCTTGAGTTACTTTAAGAATAAGAATATAATGTAAAGGGGGCTGTAAAGGCTAGTAATCTAGTCTTTGTTTATATTTTCCAGATGCTAGATTTCTTGCATTGACTCCTTTAGCTGCCTCATTGTGTTAAAGTGTGGTTTGTTTGGTGGAGACCCGGGAATATGCTAAGGTAAACCTTAGTACAGTAACAGCAATGAATATTTCTATCACAAGATTAGGCCAACAGATAGTAAGTTGTATAGCTTGATCAAGGTAACCAAGAATTACAACTCCTTACTCTTCGAGAGGTAAGGTTTCTCCTACTCAGGACTTTCTTACTCAATATTTGCATAAACGAAAAGCTACTGCCTACTGGCTATTTATTACAGAAATCTAATGCTGAGAGTGCTGAGGTGTCCTCTAGCCATAACAACTTTCTAACAGATTCTTCCCCCCTTGATGATAAGAGCAGTAGCATAACCCAAGTAGCTTATCACTTTCTAGAAGCTTCATTCTTCTTTTTCTTCCTGTGATACGTGTATAGCAAGGGAGGTTTATATTGGGCCTTAGCATTACCCCCCAGCCAAACTGCCACCTTGTCCTCAAGGTGGAAAGATGGAAAGCGCAAGTTAAGAGCCTGGGCCTCTTCCCATGTAGCATTGAAAGAAGGTAAGTCTTTCCACTGGACCAAAACCTGGGAAACCTCAGAAGAATTGTGAGCTGCTGTTCTGACTCCAAGTATGGCTTGTGGCTCCACCTCCAAGGTAAGATCAGAGGAGAGTTGAGCAGGTATAGTGGCAGAGAGAGGAAGGTTGCCCACAGCTTGTTTCAATTGAGAAACATGAAAAACCGGGTGAATTTTGACATGTGAAGGGAGTTCCAGCTTATAAGCGACAGTACCAATGCGAGTCAGCACCTTATAAGGCCCATAAAATCTGGGAGCAAGCTTGTCATAAGGCCTTGTAGCCAATGAGAGCTGACGATAAGGCTGAAGTTTCAAGTAAACCATGTCCCCTGGTTCGAAACTCACGGCCCGGCGCTTGGAGTTCTCTTGGACCTTCATGCTGTGCTGAGCCTGAAGAAGGTAGAATTTGAGCTCATCCAAGATGAGGTCTCTGTCCAAGAGTTGTTCTTCCAGAGTACTAACAGCTGTGCTACCCCGTTCACATCGATAAAGAGGAGGGGGGTCTCTCCCATAAACTGCCTTGAACGGAGTGCTATTAATAGAGGAATGCCATGACGTATTGTACCAATACTCAGCCCACGCAAGCCAAGCAGCCCAGTTCCGTGGTTTCCCTTGGATGAAGCATCGTAAACAGGCCTCCAAACACTTGTTGACCACTTCGGTTTGGCCATCGGTCTGTGGGTGGTAAGAAGTACTTTTGTGCAACTGAATACCCTGCAATCTGAAAAGCTCCTGCCAGAAAATGCTCATAAAAATCTTGTCACGATCAGACACAATGGTAGAGGGAAACCCGTGCAGACGCACTACTTCCTTGACAAACACCTTGGCAACGATCTGGGCTGTAAAAGGATGTCGGAGAGAAATGAAATGGGCATATTTCGAAAGCCTGTCCACAACTACCAAAATTGAATCCATGCCCAACGAACGAGGAAGGCCCTCTACAAAGTCCATAGAAACGTCCTCCCAAATCTGATTAGGGATAGGCAGTGGCTGGAGGAGGCCTGCTGGACTCAGGGTAGAAGTTTTTTGTTGCTGACACGTCGCACATGACTGCACCAAAGTTTCCACATCTCGGCGCATTCCTTTCCAAAACCATTCTGCTGCCAGGCGTTGGTAAGTTTTATGCACCCCGGAGTGGCCCGCAATAGGAGAAGTGTGATATTCCTGGAGAAGGAGGGGAATAATTGCCAACCCTCTAGGTAAAACCAACCGGATTTTATACTTGAGCAACCCCCGTTCAACCGCAAACCCCTTTAGAGTACTGTTGCCACTAAGGATGTCAGAGGTGATTTGTTGGAGCCATGGGTCCTGGTGGATCTGCTTGTACACCACAGCCCATTCTATGCCATGAGAAGTAACCATAGAAATCAATTCAGAGTGGGGAGGGAACCCACGAGATAAGGCATCAGCCACCTTGTTACACGGCCCAGGTTTGTATTTTATCTCGAAATCAAAACCCAATAGCTTACCAACCCATTTCTGATATTGCGGCCCGATCTCCCGTTGCTCCAGCAAGTGTTTCAAACTTTGTTGATCTGAATGGATGACAAAATGGCGGCCCATAAGATAATGCCTCCATTTTTGTACTCCCAAGACCACTGCCATGAGCTCTTTTTCATAAATCGACTTGCTCATGGCTCGGACCCCTAACGTCTTGCTGAAATAAGCAATTGGATGGCCTGCTTGTAGTAGCACAGCACCTAACCCGTAACCACAAGCATCTGCCTCCAGTACAAAAGGCAGGTTAAAGTCAGGCATATAAGTATGGGAGCTGTAGTAAGGGCTGTCTTGAGATGAAGGAAAGCCTTGGTAGCTTCCGAAGACCACCCAAATTGCTCCTTCTTGAGCTGGTGGGTTAGTGGCTGTGCAATGCTCGCATAATTCTGCACAAATTTACGGTAGTAACCAGTGAGGCCTAGGAATCCTCGCAACTCCCGCAAGGATTTAGGCTCAAGCCAATCCAACATGGCTTGTATCTTGCTTTGATCCATAGCCACCCCTTTTGCCGAAATTACATGACCAAGATATGCTACTTCAGTTTTGCCAAATTCACATTTTTTTCTATTGGCATAAAGCTGGTGTGCTGCCAGCAATCCCAATACCGTGTGCATATGGTCGACATGCTGCTGCATATTCTCACTATAAATGAGAATGTCATCGAAAAACACCAACACAAAACGACGGAGGTATGGGCGGAAAACCTCGTTCATAAGGCCTTGAAAAGTTGCAGGCGCATTCATTAAGCCGAATGGCATAACTAGAAATTCATAGTGCCCCTCATGAGTGCGAAATGCGGTTTTAGGCACATCTTCCTGCCGCATACGAATTTGGTGATACCCAGATTTGAGGTCCAGTTTTGAGAACACAGTCGCTCCATGTAACTCATCTAGTAACTCATCTATCACTGGGATCGGATATTTGTCAGGGACTGTGGCTTTGTTCAGAGCTCTATAGTCGACACAAAAACGCCATGAACCATCTTTTTTCTTTACCAATAGTACGGGACTAGAATAAGCACTATGTGAGGCCTGAATAATTCCTGCTAACAGCATGTCCCGAATGAGAGACTCTATTTCGCCCTTCTGAACTTGGGGATACTTATAAGGACGAACGCTAATTGGGTCGGTGCCATGTTTCAATGTTATAGCATGCTCATGGCTGCGTAAAGGAGGTAAGCCAGAGGGCATATGAAATACCTGTTCGTATGAAAGTAGAACTGGTCGCAGCTCCTTTGGGCAGTCGTTCCCCTCTGTGTCCTGCTCTACCTGCTCCAACTGATTTAATTCTACCAGAAATCCCCCTTTCTCCTTCCTGATGGTTCGTAGCATGGCTTTAAGTGATATACAAGCCCTACTTAAAGATGGGTCTCCCTTCAACGAGACGGTGTTGTTGCCATGTTTGAAGGAGATTGTCTGGGTCTTCCAATTGGTTGTCATCGTTCCCAGTTTTTCTAACCATTGAATGCCCAGAACGAGGTCGGAGTTTCCCAGAGGTAAGGGCAAATAATCTTCAATCACCTGCACACCTTGCATCACCAACACAACACCCTTACACTCACCCTCCCTTTGCACCGCAGTTCCGGTTCCCAAAGAGACCCCGAAAGATTTGGAAGAAGATACGGGAATGTTGAGCCTCTGAATCGTCTCTGGTGAAATAAAATTATGAGTCGCTCCCGAGTCAATCATGATCACGACTTTTTCTCAGTGTATCGTGCCTTCTAGTTTGAGAGTTTTTGGGCTAGAAATTCCCATGACTGAATTGAGGGAAATTTCGGGTTGGTGGTATTCGGGTGGTGGGGGAGCTGTATTTGTGGTGGTAAGGGGGTTGGGTCATGATGGGTAAGGTATAGGGGTTGTGTGTTTTCAGGAAACTCAAACTCATCATCATCATCTTGAGTGAGGAGGACACTCAATCCCCTTTTAGAGCAACGATGGCCCACATGCCACTTGGCATCACATTTGAAACACAACCCTCTTTCTCTCTTATACTGAAGATCCTTGTCACTCAACCTTTTGAGCTCTCCAATGGGTCTGGCTATGGGAAGAAGGGATTTATCTTGGTTGATTTGGGTCTGGGCAGTAGGTGTGAAGTGGTTTGAGGCTGTGGATTGGATTGTTGGTGATGAGTGGGTCTTAAAGTGGCTATTGGAGTGTTGTTGGCTGCTGGCTCCCATGGAACGTCTGGGCCCTAAAGAGTTCCAGCCCATTGACCTTTGCTTATTTTCAATTTTCAGAGACTGGTCCATGGCCTGCTCAAGTGTGCGGGGCCCGTTAACCCATAACTCTGTTTTAATGCCCTCGGTTAACCCACTGATAAATTTCCCCAGCACCACCTCCTCCGATATCCCCTCAAGTGGTGCTATAAGCTCAATAAACTTCCGCCGATATTCCTCCACACTTCCTAGTTACCGGTGGTCTAACCACTGTTCATACAGTGATCCGGCAGCAGTGGGCCGGAATTCTCTCAACAGCAACCCTTTCATCTCCTCCCACCGCCGTATCGGCCGCCTCCGATGTTCCCACTGATACCACAAGAGCGCGTCCCCTTCCAGCGAGACCACCGCCGCCTCTACACGCTCCACCTCCGACAAGCGATAGAAGCTGAAGAAACGTTCAGCCCTAATTATCCACCCATCCGGGTTTGACCCGTTAAAGAGGGGTAGATCCAGCTTCTTTGCTCGCCATCCCCCGCCGCGATAACCACCGCCAAACCCTGCTCCTTCCTCGTCGTCAAACCGGCGCTCCAACTCTTCTCCTTGATCTGGCCCACCGTTATTGACACTTCCCCTGCCTCGTCTCTCTCCAGCGCGAGACGATTCCGGGTGGTTCTGTTCTTCCTCCGGCAGTCTCGATCCCAAAGCGACTCGCACCTCTGCCTGAAAACGCTCCTGTTGGCGGCGACAGGTGGCGATTACTGATTCATGATCAGCCCTAGCCCTGGTAACCCTTCCTTCCAACCGATCGGAGAGAGAAACGAATTCCTCTCCCATTTTTTGTGTTGCCTTCTCAAGGCTTTCGGTGATCTGAGACGAAAGAGTTTCCTGGAAGGCCAGCAATGCACTGTTCATGGCTGACTGAACCTCCTGCGAGATCGAAGCCCGGAGCTCCACCATCCCCTGTTCTAGCTGCTCTATTCGTTGCCTGTTGCTCACCATTTCTTCCCAGCTCTAGACCGTCACTTGCTCTGATACCAATTGCTAAGGTAAACCTTAGTAAAGTAACAACAATGAATATTTCTATCACAAGATTAGGCCAACAGATAGTAAGTTGTATAGCTTGATCAAGGTAACCAAGAATTACAACTCCTTACTCTTCGAGAGGTAAGGTTTCTCCTACTTAGGACTTTCTTACTCAATATTTGCATAAACGAAAAGCTACTGCCTACTGGCTATTTATTACAGAAATCTAATGCTGAGAGTGCTGAGGTGTCCTCTAGCCAGGTGTCCTCTAGCCATAACAACTTTCTAACAGATTCTTCCCCCCTTGATGATAAGAGCAGTGGCATAACCCAAGTAGCTTATCACTTTCTAGAAGCTTCATTCTTCTTTTTCTTCCTGTGATACGTGTATAGCAAGGGAGGTTTATATTGGGCCTTAGCAGAATATTTCAGTCAGATGCTATCTTGTATTCTTGTATTACCATTTTTTTACCCCCCCCCCCTCTTATTTTCTGATTTGTTTTCTTTTGTTAACCTTTAAGCATAATTCTTTTTTCCAACAGAGAAATGTATCGTCAGCTTTTATTCATGGTGCATTTGTTGTGCTACAAATACTCAGTTCAGACCATGGTTGGGTCATCAACATTATCAGCAGGAGGCTCTGACACACGCTCAAAAGGCCTTTAAATTTGGTATCTCAACCATTTTTTTTGCTGGAAATAGAACTTAACATCTTGATCTCTTCCAAATGTCAGCACTGCACGTCGTGTATAGAAGCAGGTATCAACTAGTTGCAACTCCAGGAACAGGGCAATTTGTGTTGCATAGAATAGAGTAATATCTTCCGATTAATGCCATTGAGGAAATGTACAGAATTAGTATTGAGGATTAAACCTAGGTGGTTGTTTTTTTCATTGGAAAAATTTAATATTGGTAGCTGATTGTTCAGCACAAGGAGACCAGAAATCAAACCTAGCTGCTGCCAGTTTACTGCTCTCGCATATTCACAGGGATGAAAAGCAGTTTCCTAGGATAACTGGTAGTTTGCTCGATTGTCACAAAATGTGTATTGATCCCAAGAGAGTATTATTCTTTTAAACAAGCGAATGTTGTCACGTGTCTTTACCTGATTGATTAGCTATAGTTTTTATATATATTGCTGAAAGCACAAAGCAGTATGTTCCAATGATTCCCTTCCATAGTACACCCCAGCCACTTTTGTCGTCGTGTTTATGGCGGAAGTTAGTATACTACTTGTAGAGAAGAGAATAGGAGGATTCAAAGGCGGTGCTTATCTGCGTATTGCAGAGAATGTGGTGGTGTTTTGTTCCTTCTATATTTTATTTTGTCTTCACTGCAACATGTTTGCCCCCATCCCTCCTCTCCAGAATGTGTCATCAATGTAAACCTCCTACAATTTTTTCTGCCATCGTAAGAAAGACAGCTAACTTTACTCACGACATCAGTCATATAATTGGTGAATTGTTCTGTTAGATTTGGAAAGACAAGTATTAAACAAGGTGAGACTAACCAAAGAAAAGGTAAGTGGGATTTTTTTGTCCAATGTTGTGCTTTGGCAGATGAATGTGGGATAATACTACAGGTTTCATGTTTAAGTCTGTTTGTTTTTATTATATTCATCATATTCCCAGGTATATCAATGTATATGTTACATCCAAGACTGATTTTTGTTCATTTGTTATTGAAAGTCTCCCTTTTTGCTCGTTTGGAGGAAATCAAATGGTACTGAGCAAAAAATAGCTTAATGTTCACGGTATATTCAGTTGTATGATAAAAGTTGTAGTATATTTCACTGTTTAAAACTTCAAATTAATTATTTATTTCGCAAGATTTTCTATTTTTTTTCTGTTTGAGTGTACTGATACGTCATACATACCCAAGCTCTATTGTTCTTTTAATATAAAGCCTTGTATTTCTAGCTCACAAGTAATGGGAAAAACACCAAGGTCCTGTTCTTTGGGGGCACAAATTCATTTCAGTTCAATCTAGTTAGTTTTCTCTCATAATTTTAGTTTAATTCAAATTAGTTTAGTTGAACCCAAAAAGAACAAAGTTTAAGACATTCACACATAATATACACATTTTTGAAAGCTCCTTTTTCTTCTCTTCAATAGATTAATACTTTTATTTATAATATTTTCTTTGTTGGATTTAGAAATTTGTTAGGAATTGAAATTTATTTGATTATGACCCAAATTTTGCTTAGAGTTAAGAATCACTTAGTTTTTTTTTTTTTTTTGTTTCTTAAAAAATTATCAAGTGACATAATTGTGTTAGAGTACAACCAATGGTTGTCCTATAATTTGTGGCACAAATTCATTTCAGTTCAATTTAATTAGTTTTCTCTCATAATTTTAGTTTAATTCAAATTAGTTTAGTAGAGCCCAAAAAGAACAAAGTCTAAGGCATTCACATACAATATACACACTTTTGAAAACTCCTTTTTCTTCTCTTCTCTAGATTAATACTTTTATTTATAATATTTTCTTCGTTGGATTTAGAAATTTGTTAGGAATTGAAATTTATTTGATTATGACCCAAATTTTGCTTAGAGTTAACAATCACTTAGTTCTTTTTTATGTTTCTTAAAAAATTATCAAGTGACATAATTGTGTTAGAGAACAATCAATGGTTGCCTTATAGTTTGTGGTCATCAATTATTCTATTACTCCCTCACTCTTATATCTACCCTGTCATATTTTTCTATCTCCTCCAATTCCTTCTTTGCTCCTCTTTTTCTTGGTCTATTATGAAGAGTTGGGTATCATTTTTTTGACCAAATTTTTTCCCTCTCCTAATAAACTAATATTACTTTTATACTCACTCTCCTCATAACCCACAAGAAAGACAACTGATGGGAGTACTCTTATAGATTAAGGATTAAAACAATATACTTCCTCCGTTTCATAATAATCGCTACACTTTCCGTTGTATTGCATTACTTGCTACACTTTCTTTTTGGGCAATAAACTCTCTCTATCTCTCTCCTCTCATACGGGTCTCTGTCTTTTTTTTGTCTCTACCTCCTTCTTCTCCAAAAATTGCTTTGAAGTCTGTGAATTGAGAAGTGTAGCGAGTAATATTAAACGGAGGAAGTATATAGAATATTGAGTGAGGTAGAAGTCAAAAAAGTGATGCCTTGAGGTACGTTAGAAATGTGACATGAGATGAGGCTTAAGTTTGTGAATGTGCTATTAAAATAACTTTATTATTGATATATGGCAAATTTTCTCAGGTATTCCTGAGGTTTCGGTAATTCCCAAATCCCCCACATTTGGGGAATTCCTCAGATATTCTTGAGGTTTGTGTTTGGGCTCAAGATACCCTTATTATGGACAGATTCGTAACGCTATTAGGTTTTCCGTCTCATTCTTCCCAATTTTCTCTCTCCTTCCATTCCCCCACTCACTGCCAACACCCTTCCCCCAGTCGGCGATCAACAGCAGGCGACCTTCACCCACTCTGGCGCCGGCAACCCTACCCCCTCCTTTCGCCGACCAGAACAGCAGCACCCCTGGCGACCCCACCCTCTCCCTTTCCCCTCACCCTAGCCCTCCCTTTCCCCCCACCCTACCCTCCCTTTTCCCATTCTCGATTCCCCCATCCCAGTCCGACACCACCCCCTCCACCCTTTCCCCCAATCGAAAATGTCCCCCTTCCCTGTCTCCCATCGTGAGTCGACCCCCTCCCGCTCCCCTTCCCCCACCCAGATACCCCCCCAAACCCTCAAACCCACCCTCGAAACCACACTAGACTGTTTTTTTGTTGTTCTAGCCAGCGCCAACGCTGATGGTGAGGGAATGGGGAATGGTGAAGATAGGGGGTAAGGTTGCTGGCGCCGGAGTGGGGGAGGGGGGGTTGGCAGTGGGTATATGGTGAACTTTGAAAAAAGTTGGGGTATTTGGTGAATAAATTTTTTTTGTCAGGGGTATTTGGTGAAAAAATCATATAAACAACCCCAATAGACATACTATCATTATCAGCTTTAATTTTGTTTACATCTCTTTCCTCAAATATTAACTTTGTTTCGGATACAAACATTGTACGAGATAAAATACTCCCTTCGTTTTCTTTTGTTGTTCATATTTGGATTTATTTTATGAGAGAAAATTGGTCAAAGTAGGAAAAATTTTCGTAAATAGAGGGAGTACTAGTTACGTCAATTATTCTTTATAATCAAGTATCTGTAATAATTGTCAAAGTTAAGGATGTGGATTTCTTTGTTAGTAGTAATGGAAGTTGCATTATAAACAATGTTTACTTTCAGTATCATAAATTTGTAGTATACTTTTTTTTAAGGACATGAAGGGGACTCACTTGAGGGAGGAATAAGGAGAATTCTCATACGAATCTCTAAACTTCGGGAATATAAAATGGGGAGTGATGCCACTACCCACCTCAACTTAAGTATAATTGGTTGTATGCTTTTTATTCAGGTGTGACTGAGGGGTGAGGGGTGAGGCTATGTTGCCCGTGTAGTTGTCAAAGTCTCAAAGAGACATTGTGCATTCATCATTCTCAAACGTTCCGAGCAGATCCGCCAATTCATATCTCTCTCTCTAAATGAGTTCTTTTTTTTATCTTTATCTTTTTGAAGGGACTTTAGCATGAGTCATCAACTGATTGAGAGCATAGTTTTCCTCAAACTACAGTTCATATGTGACGAACTGATGACTGATGAGTGAATGACAGCTTATATGTCATTGTTTACGTATGATATCATGTCACTCATTCTTTATGTTATTTCCATTTTGGGTACTAGTGATAGGAGCATATTCTTTATACCTTGAATTTATTAATTAGAAAGTATCTAAAATATTTAATTAAAAATTAATTAGAAAGTATCTAACATATTTAGTTTATTGAATCATGTTTTGATCTTTATTATCATTTCTCATAATTTATTAACCCTCATCTAGACTTAGCATGCGTCATTTTCACTTCAAAATTATAATTTTAAGAGATAATTGGGTCGATTCAGGTCTTCAGGTGAAGAAAACACACCCTTAAAGTATGTTTGATTCACCTTATTCATGATTTTGTAGTTGATTCTGAAATATAATTAGATTAGAAAAAATATTATATCCCAGTCCAAAAAATAATGTTAGATAAGATGAGATAATTTCTTGATCGAATAAGTACATGTCTATGTTTGAAAATCTTATTGATATTATTGTTTTCACGATTACTGTTAATTAGGAAGACTGGTTATAATAATACAAATTTTATTTGATATGTATGTGCAAGATAATACAAACCAAATTGATTGCTTGGAACAACACAAACTTCAATACTAATTATGCAAAATAATACATGTCTTCATGGACAATATATTCTGATCTACTTAATTAAACACATTGTAATATATAAATTAGTTATTAGGTTCGGACCATGCCTCGAGTAAGGAAGATTTTCATTTATTAATATTGTACATTAAAATGGTAACACAAAATACAACTTGGTCAAGTGGTTAGAACTTTACTATAGGAACTTGAGATCATGGGATCAAAACTAATGCACTGCGATTTCTGATTTTTTTTTTATTGTACATTGATTAGATGCTTACATGAACTAAAACTCCCTTAGCAAGAGCGCCACATGGCACTTTGTTTAGAAACGCCTTTTAATATATTTACTAGTTTTTAGGCCCGAGCTATGCTTCGGATAAGAAAAAATTTCATTTATTAATATAATATTTTATGATAATAACACTAAATACAACTTAGTCTAGTGCTTAAGACTTTAGTATATGTACTTGATCAGGTCTCGGGATCAAACCCTATACTACGCAATTTCTAAAAAAATTTATCGTACATGGATTTCATAAACTAAAACTCTCTAGGGAGAGCGCCACGTGGCACAGTTTCTTGTTTATGCACGCCTTTTAATATATTTGTATAGATACTAGCATTTTTTGCATGCGATGCGTGCTTGGATATTTTTTCGAGACAAAAATTCGATTTATTGATGACCAAAACATAAATTTTATTGAATTTATTTATGATTTCTAATATTATAATTCTTTAGTTGATTTTTGAATTAAGTGCACTACTTCATAGATTGTGAAGAAAGTTGACACTTCGATTTCAAGTCAAATTTTTGCGAATGTGTTTGTGAGTATGTATTGACGTTGTAGTGTATTGGTTGTAGTTTGTAAGTGAATCTTTTTAGTTTTTGTAAAGTTTCCTGATTTGAGTGATTTGTATAACGTAAATTATGCAATTTTATGATTATTTTAGTTGACTTGTGAGTGATTGTTATAATGTTATTTTCGGTAATTTTGTTTGAACGCCCCCTTTGATTTGTAAGTGAATTTGTAATTTAGAAAGGCAAGGGGGGTAAAACAGTCTCTTCATTTGGGGACGCCATAGCTTCCCCCTTCCCTTATATAATAGAGACAGATACAACAAAAAAAATCATAAATGTTGGAACCAAGGCTTGAAAAGCCTTAACTTCTTTTATTGAAATATCCCACATTGCTTGTGGGAGGGAATACTTCCTTGTTTTTATATTCCCTCCCTAATTCCCATTATTGAGTTGGTACTTGAGATGCTTTTGTGGTTGCATGTCATGTTTGGTTTAGGCTTGCTATCACGCGCGCGTGCCGCCCGGGCCATGGGCCATGGGCTTTGAGGAATAAACTTAACTTAACTAACTTTTTGGACTCGGGCTGAGCGCGTGTGTGACTGATGAAGATTTGTAATGTTTTGACCGTTAGATGATTAATGTCAATCCCATAATTTCCTCCCTATTTACTGCCTTCCGTTTTTTAGCCTGATTTTCTCCTATAAAACTAGTGCTTCCCTATTCTCTTCTCTTCCTGGGTTCGTGCTATTCTCCAAGTCTACACTGCTAGTGGTGGCAGTTTTAGGCTGTGTTAACCTCGGGCAGTTTTAGAATAAGGACCAAATTTTAAAATATGAAAAAGATAATAAAACTGTTCGTTTCCATCTCCTTAATCTGATGAGAAATAATCTGTTTGATTTATTCATGGTGTATAAGTCATCTAAACTGATTTAGGAGGCCCTTGAGAAAAAATATGGGGATGATGATGCTGGGGAAATAAAAATATGTTGTAGGAAAGTGGTTGGCTTTCTAGATGCTTGATGACAAACCTGTCATGGACCAAGTTCATGTCTACGAAAATCTGTGTGTTGATGTTTTAAATGAAGATATGAATTTTTTTGAAGTTTTTCAGGTTAATGTATTGCTGGAAAAATTTCCTCCTTTCTGGAGGGAGTTCCTTAACAATCTTAAGCATAGTAAAGAGTTCCTGTCTCTACAAGAACTAATCAGTCATATGAGGATTGAAGAGGCAAACCACATCAAGGACAATCAGGACTATGTTCTTGTTAATGTTACCAAAGCTAATCTGGTGGAATCTGCTGCTGTTTCATCAGAATCTGATAAGTTTAAGGGTAAAGGTAAGAAGGTCATCAATAAAGGTAAGAAGCAAGGAAAATTCAACAAACCGAATGGTAAGATTCAAAAGAGGATTGTTCTTTGCTATGTATACAGCAAGCCTGATCATAAGGCTTATAAATGTCCTCAATGCCAAGGGTATGTCCAAAAGGAAACACCTCAGGCGAACCTTGCTGAATCTGATGATATTGTTACTGTTGTGGTTGTTGAAGCAAACCTGATCGAGAACAATTCTGATTGGATTATGGACACCGGGGCTTCAAGGCATTTCTGTTCAAACGAGCTGCTCCATGACTTTCAGGATGCTACGAAAGGTGAGTGTGTCTACATGGGCAATGCGACAACTGCTGGAGTGCTTGGACAAGGAAAGGTCACTCTAAAACTTACCTCTGGAAAAACCATCTCCCTTTCAAATGTCTTGTATGTTCCTACGATGCGTCGCAACCTAGTGTCTGGTGCCTTGTTAAACAAAGCTGGTTTGAAAATTGTTTTTGAGGCTGACAAGGTGGTGATGACTCGTGGTGGGGAATTTGTGGGGAAAGGGTATTTAAGTAGGGGTTTATTTATTTTGAATGTTGCTTCTTCTGTTGTTCCTGGTATTAATAAAACTGTTTGTGGTTCTGCTTATATTGCTAAGTCTTTAAATTTATGGCATGGTAGATTAGGACATGTGAATGTTGCTTCTATCAAAAGACTAAGGACCTTAGCTTTAATCTTAATATGTCCTCAACAGATTTTTCTAAGTGTCCAGTTTGTGTTGAAGCAAAATTTACTAAGAAACCTTGCAAAACCATGACTCAAAGGACCACCCAACTTCTAGAATTGGTTCATACGGACTTAGTTGATTTTCATAACACTAGAAGTAGAGGAGAAAAATTTTGGTACATTTCCTTTGTTGATGATTACTTGAGGTTCACTAAGTTATACCTTCTTAAAGCCAAAAGTGAGGCAGAGAAGTTTTATAAAGTATAAGGCCGAGGTAGAAAACCAACTTGATAGGAAAATCAAGAGGGTTAGGTCTGATGGGGTAGAGAGTATGAGCACTTCTCTTTGAATGACCATTGTGAAAAATTGGGTATCATTCATGAACTTAGTGCTCCCTATGTACCTCAACAAAATGGTATAGCTGAACGAAAAAATAGGTCCTTGAAAAATATGATGAATGATATGCTTGTAAGTTATGGGTTGCCTGATGAAATGTTGGGGGAAGCTGTTCTTTCAGCTTGTCATGTTCTTAACCGAGTACCTTACAGAAAGTTAGATAAGACCTCTTATGAACTATGGAAGGGATATCCTCCGAACTTGAGTTCCCTTAGAGTGTGGGAGTGTCTAGCTAAAGTTCGGCTTCCTGACTATAAGAAGTCAAACATTGGACCCGAGACTTTTGATGATGTGTTTATTGGCTATGCTCATGCTGCTTATAGATTCATGACTTTGAGTGATAGGTCTATTTGTGAATACAGAGATGCTGAGTTTTTTTAACATGTTTTTCCTTTGAAAAAAGGGTGATATTGCATATGTGTCTTCTTGTTCTTCTCCTGCTGTTGATTTATCTACTTGTTCTACACATGATGTTGTTCTACCTGCTAGTGATATTCCTGCTGATTTGACTTTGAGTAGTACTTCAGTTGACATGCATGATAGTAGTTCTTCTGTTGTAGATGAGCCTAGGAGAAGTAAAAGACCTAGAGTAGCAAAAGACTTTGGTTCTGATTTTGTTACTGCTTTTCTTTGAAAGTTCTTGTGTTGACTTGTTGAGTGATGAACTAGTTTATGCTTTCATGATAGAAGAGGACCCAAAGACCTTTGAGAGGCAATGAGATCTGTGGATGCTAGTTTTTGGAAAGAGGCCATTAAGAGCGAGTTAGATTCCATAGTGTCTAACTCTACTTGGGAGTTAACTGACTTACCTAAGGGATCAAAGACCATAGATAGTAAATGGATCTTTAAAAAGAAGTTGAGACCTGGTGGGACTATTGAGAGGTTTAAAGCTAGGGTTGTCAATAGGGGCTTCACTCAGAGGAAAGAACTAGATTACTTTGACACTCACTAGCAGAATTTTTGCTTATTGTTCCGGTTTTACCCATTCGCAACAATATATCACGTAAAAAGAAAAGCAAAAATATAAAATAATCATATTGCTGCGGTTTCAGCCGAAAAACCGCAGCAATATGGTAACAACGGAAATTTTTTGAAATTTTTTTTGACTATTTGACCAAACATATTACTGCGATTTCTGGCAAAAATCGCAGCAATATATTAAAATAATATTTTTTAATAATATTTGAACCTATTGCTGCGGTTTTTAAAAAACCACAGCAATAGATTATTCACGCGTGGCAGTTATTAGGGTTCTTGCTCCCTCACTATTTATCACTCTCATCCTCTCATTTCGACATTGCTCTCTCCTCTCAACCTCTCACACTCCTTGTTAGTCTAGTACAAACACTTAAGCAACTACAAGAGGGGGGGGGTGAATTGTAGTTGGGGAGATTTTCTAACTTTTTGCGGAAATAAAAGAATGATTGACTAAGAAAGAGATAAATGCATAAACAAGAAAGAAATAAGAACACGAGATTTTTACAAGGAAAACTTCCTAGGCCCAATAGGAAGAAAAACCTTGACCACGAGGGATTTTTGACTCAATTCTCTTTAATAACTTTAGGCCAAAAGACTCACTTTTGTACAACCTAAACTCGGACCTACTATGTTCCTCTAGGAACTGGTTCCCAGTCAACTTGTTCCCCCTGAACAGTTGACTTTCTCTCTTGACTTCGCTCGAAGTCTTTTCTCTTTCTCTCTTCTCTTTCTCTTTCTCTTTTTCTCTCAAAATGATTGCAGATTTAGATTCACTCAACCCAATCTATAATATACTAAGTAATAATGAAAGAAGAGTAAAATCGAATACACTTTCACTAAGATATTACACTTAAAATTCTGAAAGCATACATTAAAAGATTGTTACACAAAACTATTTGTAGAAGACAATCTTCCCATGATCTTCTCCACGATCTTCTCCACAATCATAATGGAGCTTGTATTGAGCCACACTCCTTCCATGATCTATCCGTTGCAAGTTACCGTTGGGAGTTAGGCGGTTAGTTTCCACAACTTCAGCCACTAACACACACGTATCCATTATCCCACGCCTTGTAAGTAGGTGGGTTGTTGTGGTTCCTAAAATCTAGGAACTACCTCAACTCATCCACATTAGGCGCTTATTAGGTTAGTTTTTGACGGCTCTTCTTCAAGAATTCTATACAAAAAGCTGCGCACAAACTAACTTCACAGAATATTATGGAATCACAAAATATAACAATTTTTACAACCATAATATAAACGGTTTGTCACAAACACAAATAAAGTTTAACAACTTAATTTTTGATTAATCTCCTAATTAATTCTCCATAAGTTATTTAACGTATTATTTGTGATATCTAAAAGACAATAAACTAAAAAGAATAAATCTAGATTATAAACTAAGCGAAAACAAAAACGACTAAATCTAATAACATAGAATAAAACTAATAACAAACAAATGAAAAAGAAACTAAATTAAACAAAGTTAATTATTTGTCATTATAAAAATAGTGAAACAACACTCCTCACTCCTATCCTCTCGCCATCTCACACTCCTCAATCCTCTCGCCATCTCACACTCCTCACTTTCTCTCTCCTCTCGCCATTTTCTCACACTCATCCCTCCTCTCCTCTCGCGATTTTCTCTCTACGCTCAACCTGCCACACTCATCTTTTGGTTCTACAGCAGTGATGTTATTGTTGTTCCTCTTTTTGAGGTCGATTTCGCGGGGAGCGCGCGGCAAAAGGTGGGAATGGCAGCGGAGTTATCATTTTTTTTGAGAGAAAATTGCGTTTGTTCCCGATTTCATTTTATTGTTTTTTTTTTCGTTTTTCTATTTTTTCGTTTTTCTTTTTATCATTTTTTTTCCTTTTATCATTTTTTTTTCGTTTTTCGATGTTTCAGTTGGTTTATTTTTTCGTTTTTTTGATTATTTTAGATCTATTTTTCTTTTCTCGTTTTTTCTTCATTTCTTTTGTTTCAATTTTTTTTTTCGTTTTTTAAATTGTTTCAAATTTGTTTATTTTTTTCGTTTTTTTTATTATTTCAGATCTGTTTTTTTTGTTTTTCTTTTCTCGTCCTTTTCTTCATTTCGTTTGTCAGATGTGCTTTTTATTCGTTTTATAATTGTTTAGATTGTTTTATTTTTTCGTTTTTCTAGTTTGTCAAATCTGAACGTTTGTATTTTTTTCGTTTTTCAATTATTCAGTAGTGAGTTGTTAACTAACATTAATGTTTTTGTGTTTTTTTTGGTTCGACCTCATGGGAGCTGTTTTCTTTTTTTAAGAAGTTGATGAAGGTTTTGGATGACGGGAAAGCAGATGAAAATGAGGAAAACTTTACATCTTTTAGTTTTGATTGTTTATGCTAAGTTTGTCTAATGTAATGTTAAGGGTTTTTCTTTAATTTTTTGTTAATGTATTAGAATCAATGTTAAGCTTTTTTGATGTAATGGTAAGTTTGTCTCTTCATTTTTTTGTAATGTTAAGCTTTTCTTTCTTTTTTATGTTTTGTACATAGATTTTGTTGAGAGTTTATGATTTTTTGCTATTTTACTAAATTTTGTCCATCTTTCGAATTTAATGATAAAATGCAAAAAAAAAAAAAAAAAAAAAAATTGACCTACTTCACTACCTATTGCTGCGGTTTTGACTAAAAACTGCAATAATATGCTTATTATTTATATTGTAAAATAGAGTATATTGTTGCGATTTGTCCTAGAAACCGCAACAATATACTAAACTTTGTTAATATAAAATAAATATATTGTTGTGGTTTTCGCTAGAAACCGCAGCAATACCTTTCAAAAAAAAAAACCGCAGCAATATGTTAAAATATTGATGCGGTTAAAAACCGCAGCAATATATTAATTACCTATTCCTACGTCCTTAATTGTTGCGCAACTAAAACTGTCGCAATAGGCCACTTAATGACTGCAGCAATAAGTATTTATTCTACTAGTGACTTATTCTCGTGTGACTAAGATAGCCACCATTAGGACCCTACTAGCTCTTGCTGCTATTCATGACTTAGTTATACATCAGATGGATGTTAAGACTGCTTTCTTGAATGGTGACTTAGAGGAGGAGATTTACATGTCTCAACCTAAGGGTTTCGTGGTGCAAGGTCAAGAAGATAAAGTGTGTAAGTTTAGGAAGTCCTTATATGGTCTCAAACAAGCATCAAAACAATGTTATGAAAAATTTGATAGTACTATTGTGTCAAATGGCTTCATTGTCAACAACTCTGATTCCTATGTGTATTCCAAATTGATAGGATCAGATTGTGTTATTATATGTCTTTTATGTGGATGACATGCTGATTTTTGGTAACAACTTAAAGGTGGTTAATGATACTAAACTTTTATTGTCTTCAAAATTTGAGATGAAAGATTTGGGAGAAGCTGATGTGAGTTTAGGAGTAAGACTTAAGAAAATCTCCGGTCGCGTTTCCCTTAGTCAGTCTCATTATGTGGAAAAGGTGCTCAAAAAGTTTAATTACTTTGATGTTGTTCCAGTGAATTCTCCCTATGATTCTAGTATTCATTTGATGAAGAATTTAGGTAAAAGTGTCTCTCAAAGTAAATATGCAAAAATCATAGGTAGTTTGATGTACCTCATGAACTGTACTCGACCTGACATAGCTTGTGCAGTGAGTAGACTTAGTAGATATACCCATAACCCTAATAATGAACACTGGAATGCTCTTCATCGTCTTCTCAGATACCTAAAAGGAAATGTTGATTTTCGTCTGCATTACTCTAAATTTCTTGCTGTTCTTGAAGGATTTTGTGATGCAAATTGGGTATCTGGTAATGATGAGATTATTTCAACTAGTGGCTATGTGTTTACCCTTGGTGGTGGTGCTATATCCTGGAAGTCTTCGAAGCAAACTTGTATAGCACGTTCCACCATGGAGTATGAGTTCATTACCCTCGAGTTGACAGGACAAGAAGCTGAATGGTTGAGAAATCTGTTGTCTGATGTTCCCTTATGGGGAGGACAAGGTGCACATGTCTCTCTTCATTGTGATTCTCATGCAGCCATTGGTGTTGCTAAGAACAGTGTCTACAATGGTAAGAAGAGACACATACGGATCAGACATGGAGTCGTCAAACAACTCCTGAAAAATGGGGTGATTTCTTTGGACTATGTAAGGTCAGAAAGAAATCTTACAGACCCCTTTACTAAGGGGTTATCTAGGAGAGTCGTCCTAGAGTCGTCGAGGGGGATGGGGTTAAAGCCCATTGGTTGAGATTTTGAGGTGGATACCCGTTTGGGGTCAAACGAAGCTATAAAATCTTTACTTGCACTACATCTCTCATCCCTATGACACGTGGTAATGCTTTTAATCCATAGCCTTTTGGTGGTGCTACTGAGACGTACTTGATGGATTTACATTGAGAGGTTGAGCTTTTGCTCTTAATAGTTCCATATCCCTTCGTGGTGGTGTTATTGAAACACTTGATGGACTACCTACGTAAGTGTGGAGGTTAAGCTGCCTTCTATGAAAGACTGGGTTGTCTTTCTAGAGCACTTATTAGACCCAAGGAATGCGCATGGCTATAAAGCGCTTGTGACATATCGCGGAGACTGCACGATCTTAAGGTTGGTATGTGTTGTGGGGGTCTCAATGGAACTCTAGTGAGTTCAAGAGAAATTCACTCACTAGATAGTAAGTTGTTGCCTCATTTCACTATGTATCAATTCAAATCGAAAGATATTGATGCTTAAGTACTTTCCTTTCCTTACCCAGAAATTTCTTTTGCTTTTTAAAGCCTTTGTGGGGGATTATTGGAATCAAGGCTTGAAAAGCCTTAGCTTCTTTTATTGAAATGTCCCACATTGCTTGTGGGAGGGAATACTTCCTTGTTATTATATTATTGAGTTGGTACTTGAGATGCTTTTGTGGTTGGATGTCATGTTTGGTTTGGGCCTGCTATCACACACGCGCGCGCGACCCGCCCGGACCGGGCCAGGGCCATGGGCTTTGGGGAATAAACTTGACTTAACTAACTTTTTGGACTCGGGCCGAGCGCGCGTGTGACTGATGAAGATTTGTAACGTTTTGACCGTTACATGATTAATGACAATCCCATAATATCCTCCCTATTTATTGCCTTCCGTTTTTTGGCTTGCTTTTCTCCTATAAAACCAGTGCTTCCTGATTAGTTCAATACACACAAAACATTCTCTTGTCTTCCTTCTCTTCTCTCTCTTCCTGGATTCCTGCTATTCTCCAAGTCTATATAGCTAGTGGTGGCAGTTTTAGGCTGCTGTGTTAACCTTGGGGAGCTTTCAGGCCAGATCGATTACCATCGTTGTCGGGCGGTAATAGCTTTCAAGTCAGTGGTCTCCTACCAAGACACAACCTTGAAATCAGTGTTCATTTGCCATTGTGATTGTCAGTTCCTAACAATAAAGATCAGCAAAACAGAAAATAACAATGTTTAAAATTGAAATTTCTAAAAAATTTCTGCAAGATCATACCGTAATATTTTTTGTTCAGTACTCCCTATATTATTTTACACATATTAATTATAATTACATAAGTCAGATTTCAATCATTGTAATATACTAATTTACATGTCATAAAAACAACTCTGACATTTGTTAATATAAAGTCCAACACATGCCTTATATACTTTTAATGCAAATCATTATAAAAATAATCATGTAACACTGTAAGTATTATTTTTCTTCATTTATTTAATTTAACTTGTGCATCTAGAAGAATAGTTTTTAGGAATACAAATAGATCACATATAATAATCGATTATATTTAAATAATCGATTATATTTAAATAATTAAATTAATATGTCTACTTTCTAATTCACAAATCACAACCTAATACTCTCTATGTTCTCTTTTATTCTTGGTATTTTGACTTTTTCCCCTCTTTGTTTAAAAGATTTTAAATAGAAAAAATAAAAGAGAACAAATGGGATATATTTAGGAAGTTTAGAGCTAAACAAGCTATTCAAAAAAAAAAAAAAAAAAAAGGAAGTTTAGAGCTATTATATATCAATGTTTTGTCTCATTTGCACATCTTAAATCTAGTCGATCCATGATAATGTATATGAGCTTTTTTTAAAAAAAATTGAAACTATTTATTACACTTATTTTACAAAAAACATATATAGCTATTCTTTATCAAAAAGTGAGGTGTGAGATTTTCAAAGCGGATCGAAATCAAGATCTATGACTTGTTTAGCAAACTATCATTCAATGCTTAAGGTTCAATGTGGTCATTCTTTTCCTCCATACTTAGAGCGTTAGCAGCTGTTAGAGTATTACCAGTGGTTAGTCCACTGACAGTTCATGAGAAGAGAGAAAGCTAAAAAAATAATAAACAAGGAATAGAGAGAAAAAAAGGAAGGAGGGAGAGGTTTGCCCAGTTTATGGAGATGGACCATTTACAAAAAAAAAAGTTGAGAAGTATCACTTGGGTGTGACAAGTGGCAAGTATTATTGGTTCATGGGAATTGTGTCTTTGGATCTAATGGTTGGTAATTGAATGTGGTGAACGGTTGAGATTGTGAATAAATTATTCATGCTTTTTTTACCCTATTTAAAATAATGGTCATATTTAATAATTAAAAATTAAATAATTAATTTTTTTTATACCAAAAACTCTATTTTTTTCTTCTCTATAAATAGAGCTCAATATTAAGGTATTCTCATACATTTTTCATACACCTCTTTTTCATTAAACACTTATTTAAAATACGAATCCAAAAAAATGAGAGGAAAAAAAACCAACAAAAATCCAAAAACACTCTACAACCCCAAAATAATCCAAAAACACTCCACATCCCCAAAAAAGATCCTCTTGTACTTAATTTTTCATTCATATAATTTGAAGAAGGTTTTAAAATAATTTCAAGTAACATAAATAAATAGGTAGGATACAAATTAAATAATATAAATATTATTAACAGTTTATCATTAGTGTATCTCAATTACTCCAAAATGATAAATATGGTGAAGAATTGAGATGAATCAAATTAATAAAGAGAGAAAAAATATAGTGGGGTATGGTAAATAGTAGGAGAGAGAATTTGGTAACCCAAAAGTTGGTCTAACCATTGAGAGTAAGAAAATAGAGGTTCTTGAATAGATTAGGTATGAGTGATGTGGAGGAGAGAAAAATTAATATAGTATTTGATAAACCCCTTAAAGGGTCTAACCATTGAACATACTCTTAGTCCATTGACAGTCCATGAGGAGAGAGGGGAGGCTAGAAAAATAATAAACAATAAAGAGAGAGAAAAAAAAAAGGGAGGAGAAATGTTTTTGTCCAGTTTATAGTGATGAATCGTTTTTTAAAAAAAATCTGAAAAGTATCACTTGGGTGTGACAAGTGGCAAAGCATTATTGGTTCATGGGAATTGTGTCTTTGGATCTAACGGTTGGTAATTGATTGTGCTGAACGGTTGAGATTGTGAAGAAATTGTTCATGCTTTTTTTTACCCTTTTTAAATAATGGTCATATTAATTAATAAAAAATTCAATAAAAAACAACATTACCGACACCTCTATTTTTCTCGTCTCTATAAATAGAGCCCAATATTGAGGTATTTCCATACATTTTTCATACGCCTCTTTTTCATTAAACACTTATTTAAGATATGGATCCAAAAACACTCCACAACCCCAAATTAATCCAAATTTGCAATCTTTTGCAATTCTCAAATAGATCTCAATAATTATGTTGAACCCATTTCACAAAACTTTCCACAATATCCAAATTATGGAATGCAAAATATAAGTTATGCCACTCAGTATTCCCAACTACATCCGTCACAAAATATAAGTTTCTCTAATCCTAGTTCTTTCTCTCAATTTTCTCCTTATTCACAATAAAACTATGTTATCCCAAATCATATTTCTGTAGATGAAACAATTTTTCCTACGTCCTAATATTTTCAAACACAAGGTGGAGGTTCACTTTCGAAATTCAATACTTCATATCATACCCGTATTTGTTGAAGGTGACAACACTGATGAAGAAGGAAATTATGCTAAAGGTAAAGAGTCGCAAGTCAAAAAAGGACTAAGAAAATATTGGTCTGTAGCTGAAGAGGAAGTCCTAGTGAAATCTTGGCTTCAGGTGAGTCCTGACAAGTTTCAAAATACTAAATAAAATAGAGAGACCTTTTGGGGTAAAATTACAAATATGTATGAACAGGTTAGAGTATACAAAAACAAAATGTGGGAAGGGGAGCTTAAAGGATGAGAGAAACTGATCTATTAAAAGAAAAAGAATTATTAGATCTTCTAAGAAGTCGTTGGAAACGAATAAATGCTAGTGTATCGAAATTTATTGGTGCATTTGCTCAAGCAGAGTCAAGGAGAAAAAGTGGTGAATGTGATGATGATGTTATGAAGATAGTGTATGCTATTTACAAGAGTGACAACAAGTCTCACCATAGGAATTTTAATGACCGGCATTGTTGGGAAATTCTTAAAGGTTGTGATGTATGGAATAAAGCTTGATGGGGATATTTTTAAGAAGTGCAAGAACAAGGCAACAACTCAAAAGTGGTTCAAAGAGGTGGAGGATTAATGAAACTGGAAACTACTCTGCTTCAACTGACCCAAATACATCAAGCGGTGGTGATATAGGGTGTTCTGTCCAAACTCCAAGCGATGGGTCCACCAAAAATAAGGGGAAGGAAAAAGTTGTGAACATGCCATCAGAAGCATCCCAACAATGGGTGGATAATATTTAGAAAATAAATTTATCGAAAAATTTAGAAACTGAACTAGAACTAACTAGGTTGAAGTATGAAAGTCACAAATTGAGAGGTTGAAGTAAGAAAGGAAAGTTCAAAATGAGAGGGTGTTGTTGGAAAATAGGAAAGTTTCTATGAAACAAAGGAAGATCAATTTGAATTATTCAAAGTGCTTGCATTAAAGGACTACTTAACTGAAGAAAAGAAAAATTTAGAGAGTCATTTAGTGAAGGTTTTATTTTCATGAGATGTGATCTCATTTATTAATGTAATTTTTAATTCATAGGTGTATGTGTTATTCAGTTGTTTAATTATGAATTTAGTAGTGGTATTTTTAATTGTTGTTCTATTATATGTAAACTCTGTTAACGTATTAGTAAAAGTTAATTTCAAATAAGAATTCTTTTAAATGTCTTATAATTCTGAAATTATTATTGTTTAGTGAAATAGTGGATTATTGTTGTGATAAATAATGTGGTGAAATAACCATTCACTTGCTTTCTTCAGTGAATTATTGTTGTGATAAATACTGTGGTGAAATGAACATTCAATTGCTTTCTTCAGTGCATTATTGCTCTGATAAATATTATGGTGAAATGATCTTTTACTTGTTTTCTTCAGTGCATTATTGCTGTGAAATGAAGTTACTATTCAAATGCTATTTTCAAAGCATTATTGCTCTGAAATGAAGTGACAATTAAATTGCTATATTCAGTTTATTATTGCTCTGAAATGAAGTGACAATTCAATTGCTATATTCAGTGTATTATTGCTCCTCACCTTTTCTATATATTTCCTTCACAATGCTTTGTACTTCAATACACTCAGCTTTCCACACAATATCTCTTCTTGTAGCATCAAATAAATTCTCTATAATGTCATCTAAATCAAGTTATAATAGGTTCATTTCATCTTCAAATTCTTCTAGTTCCGATTATGTCAATTTAATTCCACCAGATTATATAGTCGCAGAAGAACAAAACAATGACTACAGGCGGCGTTTTGAAAGACGTAGACGTGCAAATCTTATGATGGACCAAACGATGGAGCTCTTTATTTTGGCTAATCCAGCTGAAGTATATGCAACGGTAACTCAAGTTCCTAGGGCACCTAGGCAACAAGTTTATCGAAATCGTGTGGATGCACACACTCGCTTATGGAACGACTACTTTGTCGACACTGCCCTCTACCCCCCACAATTATTTCGCCGCCGATTTTGCATGCAAAAACATGTTTTCCTTCGTATAGTAGAAGCGCTGACTAATACGAATAAGTTCTTCCAACAAAGGTCAGATGCAACAGGGAGACTTGGTGCATCAGCATTGCTAAAGTGCACTGCAGCTATAAGGTTATTAGCATATGCCACATTAGCAGATTCAGTGGACGATTATCTTAAAATAAGTGGCTCTCTTACTAGAGATTCACTACAACATTTGTTGAGGGTGTGGTTGCCGAGTTCGGTGACGAATACTTAAGAACCTAGTGAAACAAATTTTACAAGATTGTTATATGCAGGTGAGGAAAGAGGATTTAATTTCCGGGAATGATGGGTTCTATTGATTGCATGCATTGGCGATGGAAAATTGTCCACTACAATTTAAAGGACTCTATTTGGGAAGAGCTGGTAAACCGACTTTAATTCTCGAAGCTATTGCATCATGTAATTTAAGGATATGGCATGCTTTCTTTGGAACACCATGTAGGTGCAATGATATAAATGTTCTTGAAAGTTCTCCAATATTTAATGATGTATTTGAAGGTCATGCACCTCCAATAAACTTTGTTATCAACGGCCACCAGTACGACATGGGTTATTACCTAACTGATGGTATATATCCTCAACGGGCCACATTTATTCCCACAATATCTCTTCCATTGAATGAGAAGGAAAGCATTTTTGCCCAAAAGCAAGAGAGCAAACGAAAGGATGTGGAACGTGCATTTGGAGTATTACAAGCTCTTTTTGCAATAATTCGTCAACCGACACTAGCTCGTGATAAATATATGTTAGGAAAAATAATGTTTACTTGCATAATACGTAACATGATAACTGAAGATGAACGAGATTAGTACTCTCTTCGTTAAGATCCTCAGGATTATGACCAAGATTTTCTCCCATCCTCAAGCCGGCGACAAAACACCGATGAATCTTTTATATATCACAATAGTGATAATCGCATCGGAAATTTGCACATACGTGAATATAGGGATCGCGTTCGTGATCAAGCTACGCATAGATAGCTCAAATTGGATATCGCAGAAAATATTTGGCTTAAATTCGGGCAAAACAGCGAGTAAACTAGTTAAGGTGTTGTGTTATTTTTATTTTGAAAATATGGTATATCAATCTTTATTTAAGAAAAGTCGGTAAGTCTAGTAGAACATCTATGTATTAATGTTTGATGATGCTTAAGCCATTCTTTGGATGGAGTTACCTACCTCTAGTTAAGATGACTTTTTAGCTTGGAATTATTAAGCTTCAGGGAATTATTCTATTAAATCAGGTTATGCCTACTTGCTTCTCAAGAAACATTCGATCTTCGTCCCTTCTAATTATTCCTTTTTCAAGAAAATTTGGCACTTGCTTATCCAACCAAAATGCAAGCTCGTTCTTTGTAAATTGGGGAAAAATTGCCTTTCCTCTTAAAATAAATCTTGCTACAAAAGGCATTGTTTCAAATTATCTATGCCCCTTTTTCCATCAAGATAATGAAGACGTCAATCACCTCTTTAGATTTTTTCATTTTATCTAATGCATTTGGAGGAACGGTCAACTTGGTATCCATTCGATAATGGTTCGTAAACATTTTCCATATCAGAAACAACTTGGTAATTGTTCGAAAATAATTCATCTTTTAAATATATCGCTGGCATAACTCAATTACTTAACACAAATCGCTGGCAAGTACAGGCTTATAACAGAACTTAACATAATACTCGACCTTATCTGGTCTTAACTCATATACGAATGATTTTACTCCACCTGTACCTTGCCCACTATTCATCTCAGTTCATAAACTAAGCCAACTAAAACCATTTTGAAAACATTTTCTCATTATCACACTCAAATCACATTTCTAGAATACTTTATAGTTTCCGAACAATTCCAATAACTAAATCAAACATACTTTATATTAATCAATATAGTTCCATAACTCACGCATGTAAATGCATCTATAACCATGGCCATGACTATAATTGATAATACGATATCAAAAGACCACAAACACACACGGGCATTTAAATGAATTTTGCTGAACATAAAAGTTACCTCGATACGATAATCACTTCAAGATAAATTTAAGAATAATAACACGAAACCTCTCCGCATCATAATTCCATCTCCAATCCAGTTTGAACTCCACAATAATCACCTCAAACAAAAATAGCATAATCAACAATAATCCTCAGACTAATCTTATTTAATTACCATCCTTCAAAGAGTACTAATTGACTTAAATCTCTTAAGCTTAGTTCCAATTCCCATCCTCAATACTAAAACTTCTCAATGAAAGAATCTATAATCTTATTGATCCCCCTTTCTTCATATACTAAAAACTGATTTTAATAAGCTAACTTAACAAAGATCTAAATTATGATGTCAAAGCTGAGTTTCCTTTTTTGTAAATCCATGACAAGTTTAGCTATATAAGTAGAAATCATTTAACAATTGAAAGCATAAAAATAAGTTCAAATTAATCAAATGAAAGTAAGACTTAGCCCAAAATTTATACCAATCGAATTATAATTGAGACCACATCTAATTAACTTACTACTAGAGACTTTAGTTTGAAAATGTAACCATAACAAAACTGATTTACAAGGTCATTTATCAAAGTTGCCATCTGATTCTAAGGTAGTTTCATCAACTCAATACATCATTTCAATTTTGGGGTTTTTATGAATCAAAGAACATATATACTGAAAAGGAAGAAGTGAAACAATAGCTTACCACACTAATATAACGATTCAAGGAGAAAACCAATTGATTTGGACAACACCACCAGCAATTACGGCGGCACAACCCTTGACAAGACCGTACAACCCAGCAACAACCCACGGAACAGTGGCGGCAACACCATACCAAAACAGAGGAGAGAGAAAAACAACAAACGAGCGACACGAATTGTATAGCAGCAGCGACGGTGCCGGAATTTCGGTCGAACACCGACAACAGCAGCAACACATTGCAACATCACAGATTGAACAATTAATAACCACAAGGAGGAGAGAGAAGGAAGCAAGAACAAACGACTATAGCATGCGATGGCGGTATGCGATACCGGCGGTGGTCGGAGAACCCAAAAGTACCACCGACGATGAGTGATGATGAAAAAAATGAGAGTAGTAATTCACAATTGAACAGAGGATGAGATGATAACTTGAAAAGCTGAGTTTTCTTTTACTTGCTCTCATTGAGCTAATATCAAGGTTTGGTAGAAGCTTTATTGAGGAGTATTTATTTGATGAATTAAGGAAAAGCTGAGTTTTCTTTTACTTGCTCTCATTGAGCTAATAGAGTTAAGGTTACTAGTATGAATCCGAATGGACAACAATCATTAATGTAAATGTGATTCAAATGCAACGATTATTCAAGGTTTAGTTTTCTTCTAATACTCGAGTCCTCTCTCGAATGGTACTCAAGAATAATCGCTTAATCAATCAACTAAATCCTCTCTCGAATGGTCTTTAGTCAATTGATTACGAGATTCAATAAATTCGAAAAACCCCTAATAAGAATCCCCTTATATTCTACCCAATATCTTGGCATAAAAATTAAGTTAATTTATGGGGATGATAAAAGAGTTCAAAATTCGATCAAGAACATTTGAAATCAAAATACCAAAGCATAAATGTGATCAATATCTATCCTAAGGCCTCAAAACACCAAGATCAATAATCATTTTTAGATCATCACAATCACATTAATAATACATGTAAACCCTAATTCATACTTTCATCCTAACCCTAGATAGGACACTACCTACAAATCATGGATTCTAAGCATAAAATCATGAAATTTATAACTAATCTAAGGCTAAGCATGATTAAGAGACAATTAATCTAATGAAAATAAACAAATAGGAAACTATAATAAAAGAGAACTAGTACTATGAAAAAGGAGAGATTGATAATATAAAAGATCAATAAATTTGAAAACTTTGAAATTAAATTGATGAAAGTTACCTTGAAAGTGTAGAAAATTAACAACTTTAATCTATGGATCTCAAATCTAAGAATAGGTCAAAATATTTTTCTCTCTAAAGTGAACCCTAATAATCCTCTCTAAACTATAGAATAAAGCATCCATCAAAACGAAAACATCCTTACTGTTTATAATTAGGCACGAGGCTTGACAATTTTTGACTGAACATAAATGGTGCGAGCGCATGACACAAACAGGTGCGGGTGCTCCAAACACAGTGATCTCAAAGTGCAACAATATGTCGAAAGGTGTAGGTGCACCTCAGCAAGTGGTGCGGGTGCACCTCAACAAGTGGTGCGGGGCACCATTTTTATGCGGGCGCACCTCATTACCTGGTGCGGGTGCACCAACTTTTCTGCTCTGGTCGGAAATTCAACTTAAAATGCGCATAACTTTTTCGTTTTAGATCCAAATCAAGCTTATGACCAGTCATTGGAAAGCTATCGAAACAAGATTTCACCTGAAATTGGAATTACCTTCATCCAATTTTTGGTTTAAAATTTAAAGTTCTCTGTACAAGATTCTATTTTACAATGTGCTCCTTTGTGCGAGCAGACATGGGGCATGGTGTAAGCGCAGCAGTTCTTAACATGTGCTATATTTTTATTGCTTTCTTTTTCGACTCTACAACTTGTAGCCATCTTAGGTAGTTCCACCTTATTATGAGCATAATAAAACAGGGTGAAAGCAAATGTACTAGAAATTCGGTAAAAAAATGACTGAAAATCTAGCAAATGTCACTATGATCAAGAATGATCAAGTGAATGAAATAGATGGGGAAAGAGAGAAGAAAAAGGGAAGAAAATGGAGAAAAAGGATCAAAATGAGTTAAAAGGACTCCATAAAGGTTGCTAGAAACGCACTTATCACTCCTTGAACAAACTGATTCATCATATTGGAATTGCATGGTGTTTACTGAATGGTTCAAAAAATTCCTCTGCAGGACAACACCTTTCTACTCGAAATGCTCTCCAAGATGAAGTCTTGGCGTGCCTTCATGCTCTTAAGTGGTCATGTTTTCATGGTATTCACTATCTTCATATTTACACTAACTCATCAGCTCTCATCCACCTTCTCAAGGCTCCTACTCCACACCTCCTTCCTTTATTTTGGACGATCAAAGATCTGCATCAACTGGGGGCATTGTTTGAGCGATGTCTAGGAATGAAATTTTCTAGAGCACAAGTGAATTTAGATGTAGCCAATGTCGAAAAACATACAATTTTTTCTTTTTTTTTTGTGCATGGTGATTACAAGGATACTATCAAAAGATAACCAAGTAGGGGAGTGAAATTTTCCATTGTTTTTTCTTTCCTTCTTATAACATTGTGAAGATTGAGCATAAAATAACTAATCAATTAATATTTCCCCTTATTTTTCAAGAAATTTTGGGTTGTGATCAAACATGATGTGTATGAAAAAATCTTAGAATTTTTTCAAAAATCTTTTATTCACTATCAATGCAACTGTCAGTGGTTCCTAAAGTTGATTAAGCCATCCATGCTAAGAATTTAGACTTGTTGTACTATCATGTACAAAATTATTTCTAAAATTCTCACTCATAAGATGTAATTTGGTGATGCATGAAGTTGTTAATTCTGCTCAGAGTTGATTAGAGATTATACTAGAGCTCATATTTATCTATGATATGTCATTAATAAAGTTGACATAAAAAAGCTTATGATTATGTGGAATGGTCTTTCATGGAAAGTGTTTTGACTGAGCTTGGATTTCCTAATACTTCTGTTAGTTGGATATATAATTGCTTGTGTGAGAAGTGTCTCATGTTCAATTCTATTGAATGGTATTCCATCTTCTTTTTTTCAGCTAAGAAAAGTCTTAGACAAGGGGACCATCTCTCTCTAGTTTTGTTTGCCTTAAACATGAAATATCTAAGTAGATGCCTGGCCGAGCTTAGTGATAATCCTGACTTCAACTTTCACCCTAAATGTAAAAGAATTTAGCTTACGCACCTTATGCTTGTTGATGATCTATTGCTTTTCTCAAGAGCATATCATAGCTCGGTTATCAAGATCATGACTGCTTTTCAAGAAATTTCCTCACTGCCCAATCACAAAAGAGAATTCGAACCATCACTTCTCTCTTCAGAGAAACCCTAGCCCTAACATCT
The DNA here is from genome assembly GCF_026745355.1 of Beta vulgaris subsp. vulgaris. Taxonomy (NCBI): domain Eukaryota; kingdom Viridiplantae; phylum Streptophyta; class Magnoliopsida; order Caryophyllales; family Amaranthaceae; genus Beta; species Beta vulgaris. Next base: position 3,833,053 of record NC_079202.1, on the reverse strand, counting down.
AATTTGTACTTAAAGCCCCTAAAATTGAGCCACCTCAACCATAATGACAAAAGATTAACTATGATTTAGCTAAAGAAGCAAAAATCACTCCACCTTTAATACAGATTTACTTTGCAAAACTGAATTTTTGGGGTTTGAACTCTATACACGCTTGCAGAAATAGCCCTAATTACATTAGGCATAGACTGAAATTTACCAATTGGAAGCAATAATATTCTTGAGAAGAAAAGATTTATTGAAGGAAAGACAATTTGTAAGCTAATTAAAGTACAAGATTAACCATGATTGAAAACGGAAGTTAGGAGGATTTCAGACTTTTTCCGAAAAACTAGGGTTTCTTAAGGAACTGATAGAAGAGGGCTTAGGGCTAGAGACTCTCTCTCTTACTTTTAGATTTATATTTAAATCATCAAACTATAACTTTTAATCATAAAGATATTAAAACAAACTTTAAAAACATAAACTTTGCATTAAATAAAACTTGAGGAGGAAGAAAATAACCAAAGAAAAGATGAGAGAAACTCGTAGCAACCGAGGGGGAATGTTGATTGCTGCTGGTCAGCAGCGCTGTTGCTGCTGGGCGGCGGTGATCCAGTGGTCAGGCAGTCGAGCGACGGAGGCGAGGGAGAGAGAAGAAGAAAAAGAGGACAGGGCCGAAAGAATTGGGGAGGAAAGCAGAGAAAATAAAATGTGTTTAATGTGTGGGAAATTGTGTAATAGAGGGTATTTATAGGTTATCCCATTAAGGATCCAATAATGAGTTGGGTTTTTTGATAGGTTGGTTTAATGAAGATTTTCATAGGAAAAGCTATAAGGTTTGGGCTCCTCTAACCCAATATTGAAATCCTTTTACTTCAACACCACAAGTTTAATTATAAACTAATTTTATCAAAGAGAGTGACAGGTGGGTTAGCGGGTTTGAACGAAATTGGTAGCGTTTGAGATAATATTTTGAAAGGGGAAGCGAATGTGCACAGCACGGACATTATGGTCCGACGCGAATCGTATCCTAAATAAGGCCCAAATGTAATTTAACACACGATAATAAGAAATCCGTCACATTTAACTTACATTCGACGTAAAATTGACTTTTATAATTTGCGTCAAACATTGATTGGGGTCCGATGCACATAATCTTGCACCCATTTACTTTAAATTTTTGCATCGAATGTGTGATATATTCGATGCATATAAAACATAATTTGTGTCAGATTCTGTGAATGTCCGACGCACATGATGCACTCCTCCACTTCTGCGTCGATTTATCTATTGTGCAACGTAATTTAGGAGACACAAATCAACGTTTTTCTACTAGTGAAAGTAAAGAGAGTCTGTTAAATTCTTTTGAAAAATATGTTGTTTAATTTATGTCAATGAGTATATAAAGAATGTCAAACATTTACCATAATTCATTAATATAAAATGAAATGTATTTTAATAACATAAAATGTAGATTGACAAATATTAAAAAAAACAAAAAAAATAATTTATAAAAGGAGAAAGTATATATTTTTTATTATTTTTTAGCCAGAAAGAAAGAAACTAGGGAGGATCCTACATAACAGGCCACCCTAAAGCATCCTTACGGATGATCTTGGAAAAAACAATATTAGGAGATTCAAACCAATAACAGAGATTGGTAATGGAATGACCATGATGTGCCATCCAGTCGACTGCAAAATTAGCCTCTCTAAAAACATGCTGAACATTATACTTATCAAATTTTCTCCAATCATCCGTTGTATCATTGATAAGAGCATGAATAGATCAAGGAATTTTCCAAATTATTTTGATAGCTTGAATAACCGAGAGATTATCACCCTCAATAGTAATATTATTAGCCCCTAGAAGGAGAGCACCCCTAACACCTTCTCTAAGACCCCAGACCTCAGCAACTAAAATAGAATTATTATCAGCAATGGCATTAGCACCACTAAGCAAAAGATTCCCCATAGCATCTCTAATAACAAAACCATAAGCTGTACTGCCATTCTGTAACTTAGAACCATCAAAATTAAGTTTAACAAAATCAAGAGGAGGGGGGACCTAATAATATTAGGCCTATGTTTTTTAGCTTCTTTAATACCTTGAAGACTATAACCCAAATGGGAAAGATTAGAAAAAGAACAATCTAGATTATGCATATAAGCTTTAATCATAGCCCCTAGTTTGTCTGGCGAGAGACTTTCTTGACGAAATGTGATACAATTTCTAGCATACCAAATAAACCGGCCACCAAACAACAACATAGAAATTGAGGTTCTTAAGAGTCAAACAAGACTTGAGATTGACAAAGTACTATGTAAAAGAGAGATCATTAATATTAGGAGGAAGAGGAGAAAAAACCCCATTGCCATTAACTACTTCTAAAACATCATGCATAAAAGGACAGTCAAGAAATAAGTGATGGTCATCTTCAGAGTGAAAGTTACAAAAAACACATTCTAAAGGAAGGAAAACATGACTCATTTCTAACCGCTTTTTAGTAGGGAGACCCTTCTAACAAATTTTCCACAAAAAGAATCTAATCTTGGGTGGAATGGACAAACCCCAAATCCAAGCATAACTAACCTGGTTGGGCGGATCTAGTCCATACCCTTGAAGCAGAGCAGCACCTGATTTAACCGAATATTCTCCATCTGCAGTAAGACCCCAAAATATTCTATCTGCCATTCTATTATAAGGAGAAATTTTTTAAGAATATCCTTCACTATATTTATTATCGGAACATAATTTAAGAGAAGATCTTTATTCCATTGAGCAGCATCTATAATGAAGAAGCTAACCTTCAACTCCTCTTACCCAGTAATAGGGGAGTACTTATTTTTAAGAGGGTAATTAAACACCCAATTATCATTCCAAAACGAGATAATCTCCCCATTTCCCACAATCCATCTAAGACCTTGTTTGAAAGGCGAATGAAGCGTCATAAGTTTACGCCACTGCCACGATACATTAGCTTTAGTTTTATAAGTGAATAAGGTGTCTTGTTTTAAATAATTTCGCTTAACAAGTTTGACCCATAGGTTATTAGGCATCCTAATAATTTTCCAAAGAAGCTAAGTTTAAACTGAAAAGCTAAGTTATTAATTTTAGCTTTTCTCAACCCTAATCCTCCAAATTTTTTAGGTGTACAAATCTTATCCCAACCTATCAAATTGGGAGCTTTAGAATTCGGATCTTTATTACAAAGAAAATTCCTATAGTTTTTATCTAGAGAAGAGAGGATATAAGGAGGGAGGGTAAAACTTTGCATTTGAAAGCTAGCTTTAGAAGCTAAATTAGACTGAATTAAAATAGTTCTACCCGCTTGAGATAGAGAATTGGCTCTCCACTTAGAAAGTTGAGAGGAGACTTTTTCTTGAATTGAACTAAAAGTTGCATTTGGGACCTTGCTACTAATGATTGGGCAACCCAAATAGTTACCTAGTGATAGAGAATTTTCCATCTGGAGAATATTCTGAAAAACACTTAATAGTTCTGTTGGGGTATTAGAAGTACATTGAAAGGCAGATTTATGGAAATTGACAAGTTGGCCTGACATTGAGCAGTACTTGTTAAGTATAGATTTTATAGCATGACAACTTTCTACTTTAGCTTTTGCAAAAATCATTGTGTCATCCGCAAAAGTTAAGAAAGGAATACTGAATACTCCCTTCGTTTCTTCTAATTGAATATATATTTCTTAAATGGTTGTTTTTTTTAGTTATTACATTGTTTAAACTTTTCTTGTTTGGAGTACTTGACTTTTGCACTATTCCACATATCACTTTGATCATATTTTTTATCAAGGACCGTTGAGTATAATGATATGACTTCCCATCTCACACATGAGAGACCAAGGTTAAAATTTTCGTAGTAGTGAAAATTTCAATGTTGTAGTGGGGGGGGGGGGGGGTCGGGAGGGGTTGGGGGTTTGTTGGGCATCTGGATGAGGGACCCTGTGTGCAGTATATAGGAAATTCTTCTTACCACGGATTTTCAAATGAGGGCACGAAAAAGAAAGAAGAAAAAAACCTTGATTGTTTTTTTTTTTTACTAATATATGAAAACAACAAAAATGATCACATAAATTGTTGGATTTATTTCAATGAATATTTTCATATTTCAACTTTTTATAACATTAGCAAATACATAATTCGAGATAAATTGTTGTATTGACAAGTGTGAAAGTCAAATTGTTGCATTTATTTAAAAACGCAGGTTAATATTTGCTTCTCTTTTTCCATAAAAAATACATTTTTTTTTTCACTTTTTCGCTTCAAACATTAAAATGGTCAAACAGTACCATCCAAAAGTTTGAAAATGACATTTTCTAAACTCTTGTACAAAACATAATGCAACAATGAAAAAATGGGGAAGTAACTAACAAGTACAACTGAATTATCCAATTCACCAAATATACCAACTACATCACCCCGATTACATATAAAACTTGGTTAACCTATCAGATAAATTATTCACTATTAATAAAATTTAATCTAAGATAAAATCCAACTAATCATTAATATTAATTTCTTATTAATATAATTCTATTAAGGTGTTGTTTGGTTGGAAGCTATTTTCCTTGAAAATACAAATTCCTAGGAAATACATTATGGGTGTTGTGTTTGGTTGGAGGGAAATGAGAGAAGCATAGGAAATAGAAATTCCAAGGGAAATAGAATTTCCCATGAAACATGGGAAATCACTCACCAAGCCCCCCTTAGTGAGTAATTTCCTAAGAAATACAATTTCCTAAGGTGTCAACCAGACAATTTTGTCTAATTCCTAGAAAATTAACAAGGAAAAGAATTTTCCATGAAATGTAAATTCCCATGGAAAATTACTTTCCAAGTAAACCAAACGAGGCCTGAGAATTGGTAATCTATATAAATATATTAAAAGGCGTGCGTAACTGCCACGTGGCACCCTCCTCCTACCACCGGAATTTTGCTACGCGTCTGTTGACCAACAAAGTCAAGTGGTCATTATTTAAAAAAGAATCATGCTGAAGCCTAGGCTCGAACCCTTGACCTTATGTAAGGGTTTTCAAAGAATCACCATCTAATCTAACGTCTCTTAGTGATCCATGTTTCCACAAAATTACAAATATGTGTTTGTAATTAGTTAATGTTATTAAACATATCCCTTGCATCCTTAAAAATAAAAAAATTGCATGTTCATTAAAATTAATTATGTAAGCATGATACCATTTGAAGAGCAGTGTTGACCACTACAGTACTACCCTTATATTTACAGTAATACTATAAACAAAATTTGATCATAAGTCTGTACTAAATATGGGCCTAGGCTGCATCTGCGTCTAATACATTAAGAAGCGTTCCTTAGAATGTATGTGTGCCATGTGTCACAATCCCTTAATGAGTAACATTCTATCCACGTCTTTCTCATATAGTAAAAAAAACATACATGAACATTCGATCCCACAACCTCAAGTATGAAAGAAAGAGATATAACCATCACTCTATTATACTATTATTGCTTATTTAATCAAAATTAATGATGATGTATGAAAAGAGAACTTTCGAAATCTATATAATGAATGACATAACTTTTTAAATGAGTATGAAATAATTTATTTAATTATTACTAAATTATAGTACAGAAAAACTTCGAGGCATCGCTCGGACCTAAACACTAGTCTATCTATTAAATCATGTCATTATGTACCCGAGAGTCCCCGATTACTACTACTATTCAATATTCATTTCATGATTTTCATCCTCCCGAGATTCACTCAAACTCAAGCGACAGCCATTTTCCACTTTCCAGCAAAACCGCACCCATTCCCTTCATTCACAATTCACAAAACACAACCAAAAAAAAAACTTATTCCCTTCTCCCCCACAACTAAAAAAAAAAAAAAAAAAAAAAATTTAGTTGAACCTCTACGCCACCTTCAAAATTCTTTGCCACCTTTTTCTCTCTCTTCACTCTCCCACTCCACATTCCAAAAACCCAAAAAAAAAAAATATGACAGGCCAGGACCAAAATAAAACAGAGATCACCAGAGAAACAATTACAAAACCCCGACGACAAACCCACTCAAGCCGTCAACCTCGTCCCACAACCCGACCACCACCACCTCGTCCTCCACAACCTCCTCCAACCCGGCCCGCCCGAGTCCCACTAAAAAAGCTCTTAAAAGTAACATCCGTTGCAGGTGGCATACAATTCGGTTGGGCCTTACAACTCTCTCTCCTAACTCCTTACGTTCAAGAGTTAGGCATCCCTCATGCTTTTGCTAGTATCATTTGGCTTTGTGGTCCTGTCTCTGGTTTCATCGTCCAGCCTTTAGTCGGCCATATTAGTGACCGCTCTACTAGTCGCTATGGCCGTCGTCGCCCTTTTATTCTTGCTGGTGCTGCCATGATCATTGCTGCTGTTTCAATTGTTGGATTCTCCGCTGATATTGGGTTTTTGATGGGGGATAAAGTTGATGGAGGAGAGAGAAAACGACCGATGGCGATTGTTGTTTTTGTTATTGGCTTTTGGTTGCTTGATGTTGCTAATAATACTACTCAAGGTCCTTGTAGAGCTTTGCTTGCTGATCTTACTGGTATGTTTGCTTCTCAATTTTGTATTAATTATTAGTGTTGGAAATGCGACTAAGCCTAATGATGTAGGTAGTTGATGAGATTCGATTTCAAGTCTTTAGTACTAATCTTACCCGTTAGTGCTCGTTCGATATGATTATCGGTTTTTAGTTTTTGATTTTATGAATACAAAAGTCATATGAAAATATATTATTTACTATTTTATAATATTTTAAAATAAGTGAAATATATCTCAAAATAGAAAAAAGTGATAAAATGATAAGAGTAGGCATAAATTTGTGTAATTTGTTTTTCTCTTCTCCTTTTAATCATGAAAAGGATATTTTGTGATTTTTAACTTTCGGGAGTGATGTTTATTAAATTTTGCACTCCATCATTTACTCCCTCCGTCCTTTATTAGTTTACTTTTTTTAATCATCAAAAGGAATAGTATTGTGGAGCGTAGAAAGAGAGAGAAAAGATTATTTATACTTTAAAGTTAAATATATGTGTGATGAAAAGTTTGTACTCTCATCTCAAAAATATCAAAAAAAAAAAGAAAGACAGGGGTAAACTAATAAGGGACATCCTTAAAAGAAATACAGGTAAACTAATAGAGAATAAAGGGAGTATTATGGAACAAAGAATGTGTGTCAATTTTAAAACTGACAATAGAAAACCGAAAATTATCTTCTTTTTATTTTTATATTTTTGTTTTTGCTTTCTAAAAAATTGAAAATTAAAATAAAAAACGATAATGAATGAGCTTATGTTAGATGATTTTTATTTGTTTTGCGGTTGTTGATTGATTGCTTTTCTAGGGTTTTGTTGATATTTTTGGGATGCAAAAAGAAAAAGGAAAGTGTGAGTGAGAGAATGCTGTGTTGGTTTATGCCGGTTTGGGTGTCAGCCTATCAGAGGGGAGGGAGGTGGCGGGGAACGTTACTTTTTTTGCATTTTTTAATTTTTTAATAAAATGTTTAAAAAATAAGATAAAAATGAAAATATATTGTGAAAGAGACAAAGAGCCAAGAGGATTTGCTTTATTAGTTGGTAGGACGGTTTTGCCCCTATCTCTAATTGAGGCTGACATCTTGGAGTGAATTTACTTGTCTAATTTATTTTTATTTTTCAAAATTGATTTAATAATTCTTTTTAGGGGTAATTTGATTTAATTAGTGTAGTGTGTCTCTCGCTTGTTAATTTTAAATTAATATTTATTGATTAATTGGAAATTATACAACATTATAATAGATGTCAATGATGAAAACATATTCAACTTGGACCATAAATAATTCTTAAAAGCCTCTAGGGGAGGAAAAAATCAAAACTTTTTTAATTTATTAGGATTAGTTTATGTCCGTGCTATGCGCAAGTATCTAAACAAAGGAAAATAGGAATAAAATAAAGGAAAGATTTACCAAACATTGATTTATGTGACTACATAATTAATCTAAAAATGTTTTTCTATTATAATATTATATTTAGTTCTCAAAATAGTAATACCTCTTTTGGAAAAAAGATGTGTATGATTATCATAATATGAATGACTGAGATGGTGCGAGACTAATAATTTTTGTTGATCACAAGTATAAATCTTATTAATTATACCAATTTTTATCAAATTTTTAATTTTTTTAAAATAAGTTTCCAAAGCTTAACAAATGAACAGATAACATTACCAATTAAATTTGAATGGTTCATTCCCCTCAAAATAATTTTTTTTTGAATGGTTCATTCCCCTCAAAAAAAAAATATTTGAATGGTTCAAACTTTGAATAGTTACAATGGCTACAATTTTTTTTTTTTTGCTAAGTCATTAAGAGTTACATTTCAAGCCCAAACTTTACAACCTACACCAAGAGAACTAATTATAATCAAGAGTAAACTCTCTTAGGGAATGTTCGGCAAAAGTAACTGTTAGGTAGCTGTTGGCTGTTGGAGTAGCTGTCAGCTGTTAGCTGTCGGCTAGTAGCTGTTAGCTCTTAGCTGTAAAAGTAGCTGTTTACAATATAAGTGTTCGGTAAAAGTAGCTGTTATGCTTATATATGATAAAAATAACATATTTTTTAATTATAATATTAATTATAATTATATGATTAATTACTATATGGTTCATACTAAGATGACAGTGTCCTCATCAGTCCACTTAAATACCTCATTCGTTCCTTCTTTGTTATTAGATGAAGTCATCTACGTATCTAACATAACCATGAATAATATAAAAATATTAATGAGAATATAATGCACCAAGCCATCTACGTATCTTGCAGCCATATTAGTATACTAATCAACGTTAAAAAATATAAGCCGAACGAAAACAAGAGAGTTAGTTGATAAAAAAATTTATCTTTGATAAAAATGAGAAAGTGGGATTTTTCCCTAAAAAAGAAAGTGGGATTTTTTATCCTTAAAGAGTGGGATTTTTTTCTGTTAATCTGAAATTTTTATCCTGAATATATGATATTTTATTAATCCCAAATTTTAATCCTTAAATAGTGGAATTTTTTCCTTTGAAAAAAAAAAATAAAAAAAAATAGAAAGCTACTTACAGAAACTGAACGCTATAAAATACTTATAACGTTTGGGAAAAGCTATCCAAAAGCTTTGAAACTCCAATAGCTACTCCAACCTCTACTATGCCAAACACTTAATTAGTGTTTTGACTTAGTCAAAACACTAAAAGCTAGTGCAAAAGCTATTGCCGAACAGGTCCTTAATCACATTCTATCACTTCTAGAGACTTTTTTTTGGCACAACACATAGATTCTATACATGTTTATACAGCATTGCTAGTTTACTATTCCATAGAACATCATTCCTGGCCCACCATATCTGATAGGCAGTAGCACAAATCACAACACTTTTCACTTGTCGCCTGAATTTGTAACCTCCACTGTTGTTCACCATCAAGATCAATCCTTGAATTGATCTATCCTGACAGCTCAAATTCAGCCATCTCACACAGCTCCTAATTACAACCTTACTGAAAGGGCATGAAAAAAATAAGTGATTGTGAGTCTCTCTTTCATTCCCACACAACAGACAAGCAGGATCATCAATCACTCCCACATTGTTTAATCTATCAGCTGTGTTCAATCTGTCCAACATCATCAACCACCACAAGAATCTGTGCTTTGGTACATTAATTCTACTCCATACAAATCCATGCCAAGGAACAGCAGGATGAACTTCAATCATCTTTTTGTAAACATCGTGAATAGAGTACTCTGTCATGTTAGTGATCTGCTGAAAAGAGAACTTCATCTTCATTTGATCTTTAGCTAGGCATACTATTTTCCAATACCAGCTGCAGTGTTGAGGTGGTTTATATTCCCACCACTCTTCCTCTTTAACATAAACTTCATGGCCCCATCTTATCCAGAGGTTGTCTTTTTTTGTAGCAATAGCCCAAACATATCTTCCTAGAGCAGCTTGATTCCATACCATAGTGTCTCTCACACCCAGACCTCCCTCTCCTTTAGTGCTATGGACTTTCTTCCACTTCACATTTCCAACTTTCTGACTGTAATACTCACCACTCCACTGATAAGCTCTGCAAATTTTATTAACGTCTTCAAAATTTTCCTTGGCACAATCAAGATTTGTGCCCAGTGTACATGTAAACTCATCAAAACTGAGTTTAGCAAGCAAAGCCTTCCTTGATAAGACAGATGCCTACTGCTCCAGCATCTGATTCTAGCAATCATTTTTTCAATCAGGCTATCACAATCTTTAGCACTTATCCTCTTATGACAAATGGGAATCCCATATCTCAAAGGAAATTTACCCAAGCTGAATCCAAACACATTCAATAATCTTTGTACTTCCTGCTGCTCGACTGACTCCTACTGTGTACATTTCAGTTTTCTGCTTATTAGCTGTCTTCGAGAAGTGTGCAAACCCTTGCAACATACATAGTACAGATTTGAAATCACCTTTACTGCACGTGATAATATCATCACGAAAACATAGGTGATTTAATTTGACCCCAGTGCATCTTGGATGGAATTTGAAATCATCTCTCTCTCCAACTCTCTTCATGGTTCTGCGATAATACTCCATACATATCAGTTATCACAAATAACAAAGGAGAGAGAGGGTCTCCTTGTCTAAGAACCCTCTTCCCCTTGAAAAAACCCACTAATGACCCATTAATCATCAAAGAGAAATTGAGAGTTTTTACACATTCCATCACCATCTCTACAAAATTTTCAGCAAACTTCAAAGCATTTAGTAGATCTTCAATGAAACACCAATCAAGTGGATGATATGTTTTTTTCAGATCCATCTTCATAATGCATCCAGGGGAAGTTCCTTTCTTCCCATAAGTTTTGACAATATCTTGACATATCAAGATAATATGAGCAATGAATCCACCCTTTATGAAAGCACCCTGATTTGCAGCAATGATCTCAGGGAGAACTTGACTCAGTCTAAAGCATAATAGCTTAGTAATGCATTTATAAACTATGTTGCACGGAAACGGGTATGGGGATGGAAAACGGCAAAATCAAAATTGCAAAAAACTGGTACGGCATGGATTCGGCAAAAAAAAAAAATTTAACTAAATTAAACATCCATACATAAATAGTTCAAAGTTAAAAATACTTTAAAACAACAATTAAATTTAATGTCTTAAAGTAGATAAAGCTTAGATAAGGCAACACCGCAACACATCAATCTTCAAGGAGCAACTCATTTTCTGAATCCGGTTCATCTAGTGAAAGTTCCGCTACATCCTCCAATGAATCAAATGCATCTCCACCAATATCCCACATCTTTGTATAAAGCTCCTAATATTCTTTGGAATTCCTTGATAAAAGGCGAAGATAGTTGTGGATGAAAACCAAATCTTGTGCACGACTTGGATTTAGCTTGTTCCTCCTAAGTGAGTGAATGAAGGAATATGTACTCAATTTCTCTCACTACAAGATGATGAAGTAGGTTGCCCAAGCACTTTAAATGCCAAAGATTGGAGGAGAGGAGTTTGAGCTCCAAAGTTTGCCCACCAACTCTTAGGATCCATAGAATGCATCCTTTAATACAAGTTAAATCCTCAAAAGGTCCACTCTTCATAGAGAATAGTGCATATTCATCCATTACTTTACCAACATCATCACTAAGTGCAAATAATCTACGAAAGCACTTCATTCTTTCTCGAGATACTTCACCATCTCTATGAGGAGCAACTCTAGATGGAGCTCCAAGTAGCCATTCATCACTATAGAACCTTCAATATTTAAAAAAAAGATTATAAATTTGTGTTAAATATAAAAGATAAAAAGAATCCAAAGAATATATACCTCGGGTTCAAGGAGTGGGCTAAACAATGGAGAGGAGTGTTGCTTTTTGCCCAACGAGCTACCAAGATTTCATAAACCACATGAAAAAAGGGACTAAACTCCGAATGAGGACGACATTCTTTCTTGTAAATCTCAAGCTTCACTTGTTCAATCATAGAATCCCACAACACTAAGTGAAGGCATGGTTTATCGGTGTCACAATGCCTAATCATGTCATAGATAGGCCTTGTGAAATCAACAATGTAAGAAAGTTTGTCCCACCAATCATCATTCACAATCTTCTCCTTCACAAAGTTTGCCTTCCCTATGTCTTCTTCTCTATAAGAAGTCCACTCATCACTTATAACCATGGCTTGAAGACCTCGTTTGATGAGCTTAAATCTCTTAAGCATCACAATAATGGAGGCAAAGCGAGTATCGGCCACGGAAAGCAACTTAAGAGGAGAAAACATCTGGAACATGGCCAATCTCATGTTGTGGTTCATGATGAAATTTTCAATTTGAAAGTCATCCCCATGGATTTCAGTGATCCAACTACATTCTTCATAAGTTTCATGATTGCTATTCACATTCCTTGCCGCACAAATATTCTTCAAAGCAAGATTAAGGGTATGAACAACACATGGTGTCCAATAAATGTGAGGAAACTCACTCTCAATGAGCTCCCCGCCCCTTTGCAATTTGCTGCATTGTCAGTTATGATTTGCACAACATTTTGATGGCCTACTTCTTGAATGACTTCTTTCATAAGATTAGCTAAAATACTTATCTTTCACTTCACCAAAACAATTCACAGCTTTAAGAAAGATTGGACCATTACCAGAAGTAGCCATGAAATTAATGAGAGGTTTTCTTGTTGGATCACTCCATCCATCAGTCACAATTGTTACCCCTTTTTCTCTCCAAGTTGATTTCAATGGTATCATAAGCCTCTCTACATTAGCTTTTTCTTGTACAAGTAATGTAGTTCTAAGCTTGTTGTAACCAGGAGGTTTGTAACCTCCTATATTATGGTGGCAGAAAAGTAACCCTCATATAGTGTGGATTCCTAGCAAGATTAAATGGCAACCCTCCTGTGTAAAACATCCTTGCAATTTCTTGATCCAATTGATCCCTATTTCAATCCCAAAACATCTAGTAATAGGTGATTTTCAGACTTTCTTTTCTTGAATGTAGAATCGGAGTCCAAATGAGAAAGAGATTCACTAGGCAAAGGAACTTCCCTAGGGCCCGAATCGTTTCTTATTCTCAAATTCATCATCGTTTTTGCATTTCAAGTTTATCAATACGAGACACTTTCTTACAACATGCAATTCCTTGACCCTTAATTTGAAGCAAAGGGACTCTAACTCTAGAATAACTAGATGTTCGATTTTCATTACAAAAATTACATCGATATTTGCATGTTCCACCAACCGCCCCTTGTTTTTCAAGTCTTGTTACAAACATCCACAATGGAGGAAAACCCTCACTTTGCGTTGATTCGACGCTAATGGACCCAGACCAGACCCACTATCCGTGCTGCTACCAATATTAGTACTTTATTGTTGAGATTGGGATGTCATATTTTTCCTAATAAACACATTCAACACAACAATCAACAATTCAACAACACAACAATTCAACAGAACACAACAACAATTCAACTTTCAACATTGAAGTAAACTAAATAATCTAATAACACTAATTCACTAGACACTAACTTACTGCCTTTCTTCCTAAAAAAAAAACCAAACAAAAACAGAAAAAATGAAAATAAAAAGCAAGAAAAACAGACCCAACATTTTACATGCGAAAAGTTGAAACCCTAGAATCCGAAAGTAGAGAGAAGCTCACCTAGGCTAGTGAGAGAAGAAATCAGGCAAGTTGAGCTACCAAGGAGAAGAAAACCGATGACTTACGAGTCGAGCTTCCAAGAGAAGAACCAGCGAAGAAAACCACGAAGAAAAGAGAATAAACGAGTCGAGAAGAAACCGACGGCGAGGCGACGAAGCACTTCGCAGTTCATATGAGTAGTAGAGAGAATTTGGGAATTTCGAAAATCTAAAACCCTAAAAAAATGAATTTGGGCCTCTCAAAGTTCATTAAACAAGTGGGTACGTGGCTCCTTTCTAAAAAGCGTCCCCAGCCCGTCCCAAAATCTTCAGCCGGGGTCAAAGGAACCATGAGGGCATTCCTATGATCCTCATTCAACACAGGAACACAGGACCTGCTAGAACCACTTCTTGCTGTATTGTGCTTCTACTTTCTCTAGAAGTACCCAGGGGACTATGTAATACTGTAAAAAAGCCTTGTTCACCTCTTCAACACTTTCAACCCATTGACCATTCATATCTGCTATCCCATAGACACTATTTTGCAATCTTCTAGCTTTAATAGCATTATGGAACATCTTTGAGTTCTCATCTCGTGATTTAACCCAGGCGAGTTTACTCTTGTGCTAAAGAAAAGATCATATTTTGAATGCACCTGTTTATACTCCAGAGCTAACTTCTACTCAAGATCACTAGCTTGAATGCTAGTAGGATTTAGTTGCAGTGCATTCTGAGCATCTTTCATGGCTATACTAGCCTTAGTATCACATATATGAATTTGAGAAAAACCTTCTCTATTCATCTCTTTTTTTACATGTGTTTCACTAGCTTCAGCTTTTGCACAAACTTAAACGTGGCACATTCATTTATATTCACACTCCAGACTCTCTACACCTTCGCTTTGAATTCTTCCACCATACTCCACATATGAAAGTATTTGAAGGGAGTTTTGTTGCTTGTGACCCCCTCATGAACTCCTGGTGTATGATAAAAAATCCCCTCATTCACAAACATGGCTTCAGCTGTAGGGAACTTGTCAGTCCATTTCTCATTTCCCATAACTCTATCCAATTTTGAGAAAACTTTGTCACTTGCTTGCTGTTTGTTATTCCATGTGTAATAACAGCCATTGGATTTAATGTCATCCAATCCACATTAAGTAACACATCTTCGAAAAGAGATCATTTCATTATCTCTAATAGTAGAACCCACCCTTTCCTCTTTATTCAAAACACAGTTAAAATCACCTCCTACCATCCAAGGAACATCCATATTGTCTGCTATTTCCATCAACTCAACCCACACTCTGAGTATGTCTCTATCTCCTGCATTATTAAATGCATATATAAAAGAACAGCAGAACCCATCTATAGCCCCAGCAGGCTTTACAAAGCAGTGAATTAGTTGAAGCAGTTTATTAGTTGAGCACTAATCCATCTAATATCCACCTGAAAACTCAGTGGAGTCCAAGATAAAGTTAGTCTTCCACCAGAATGAAAGGAGGAATTGGAATAGAAACACCAACCTGCAAACAAGTTTTGATACATCTTACCCATATTTTTGGCTTTCACCTTAGTCTCAATGAGACTAACCATTCCAAGGGATCTTATATTAATCATCTTCTTTACTTCCTTCTGCTTCATCAAGCTGTTTATCCCCTGAACATTCCAGATCAAAATACTATCCATTTGCCTCAGGAGGGGGGCGCCCTCTCCTTTATCTGCCTCACATGGCACTGTCCCTACCATCACTTGGTCTTCTATGATTTCATTCAAAACCGTGAAGGAATTATTGACACTGACGGGACCAGCAGGCTGTATACTTCTTCTTGCTGATTGAGTAACCCTCTGAAATTCTGTTTCAGCTTCATTCATTACTTCCCTTTGCACCACTGGTTGCACTCTAACCTCCTTTGCCTTCCAAACTTGCCTCTTCACTCCTCTATTACACACCTTTGCCACATGGCCCATTTTCTTACACACAGAACTCGTTTCCATTCATAAGACACATCAATTACAACCTCTTCACCATTCTCATTAATAAAACTTAGTTGATCAGATGAATTTTAACCTCAACCATCACACGAGCATACTGTAACTTCTCCCTCTTTGCTGTTGCTGTATCAACCTTAACAAACTTCCCTAGAGAGCTCACCAATTTGTTTAAGCACCTCTCACTCCAGTATTTAAAATCTAATCGCAGCTGTATCCAAGTAGGAATGAAATCAAATTGGTCCTTCGTAACATCCATGTCCTGTTCCCATGCTCTCACAATCACCGGTTTATTGTCAAAGAAAGGAACAGAACCAGTCAAGACATAGTCCTTCTTTTCCATTGACAAAAAACGCACTATATAAACTCCATTCTTCAACAATGCTACTTTATCCACTCCATTGTTTTTCCAAATTCTTCTAATAAAACCTTCCATAACATATGGAGGAGGACTAGCCCCAACGACATAGAAAATAATAGAGGAATTCCAAAAATCTACTTCAGATTGTACATCTTCTAAATCAATTTTAACCAGATTTTTCACATTACAGACATTATCACCATAACCAGATGGATCAGAATCTACCTCATTATCAGACATTTGCAAAATTGGAATCGGATTAACTCTACGCATACTCCTATCAGCAACTACACTTCTCTTTACAGTATTCCTCAGAGGTGTGAACAGCTCATAACCACTCCGAGAACATTCTATGAGATTGCATAGATTGCTGCACTGCTCGAATTTCTTCCTCAGTTTTTTCCTCCAATTGAAAATCCATAGCATTGACACCAAGGTTTCATCCATCGATCTTGTCTTCTTTGCATTTGAATCAGATACTGGATCTTTTGGTTTTTGATTGCTAGAATTAACTTGGACTTTAGAATTCCTCGCCATGGCAGAGGGAATTCTAGAGAGAGAAACACTCTAGTTATCGTACTTTCGCAGTGCTAGAAATTTATTGTAGGCATGTAGAATCTTTCAGAAAATACATAAGTGAGAACATAACATTACTTTTTATACAAAGTACAAAACTAGAACCTAAAACTTATATGGATGTTTTTCTTTTATATTAGACTTTATTTGAATCCATTACGTTACCGGAGAATTTCATTTATTAGCTTTAGTCCACAATCTGTAATATATATTATATATTGGACACTTTTTAAGAGTGATTTAACATGTCTGTTAATAGTAATCGAAAAGAAATTATTGTGTAAATAATGTGGTGGCTCACCCTCAAAACTATTAATTATCGCTCTAATTGGTTTAAAGTACATCTTGATTAATTAATAAGCAACAATTTCTTTGCCGAAGTCTACCACTCTTGACAATTGTTCTTTAAAGGCCAATGGATTATTTCAACTTTAGCCATTTAAAAGCACCTCAACAAATTTGTGATCTTGCGTAGAGAATGAATAGAACAACTATTAATATAATTTGTTCAATGTTGTCACATGCAACGTTATCTTAGTAAGTGTTGCTATTTGTTGATTACTCGATGGAGATGCGCCACAAAATTGATCTCTTCATGGAGAAAAATAAATCATAGAAGGTGCTGGGTAGAGCAATCGTTGATGTCCCAAAGGACAAGAGGTCCAAGCTTAATAGAAAAACCAAAATATGTATCTTTGTTGGCTATCCACAAGATGAGTGCAATTATAAGTTATCATGTTTGATGGACTACAGAAAACTTATTCGAAGTAGACGCGTTTCCTTTTTCTGAAGACCAAACCGTTGGATAATTTACAAAAGGTGAATAATGTTTAATTAAGAATCGACAAAATCCATTTGCTATTCTAGATGTGATTATGTTAATGAGAGAGAAGTAAACACAATTTAATATATTGGTGATGATGATAATAGTAAGCAAGAGGAACACATCACAAATTAATGAAGCATTGACACTAGGGTTAAGAAGATTCACTAGAGATAAACGACTTCCATGAAGATTACTTAGAGGTGTATCAATTGATAATAGAAGGAGAAGAGCTATGTTATAGTGGATGTGAAAAAGAACAAATAATGAACACAAAAAATAATAAAGAACACAAAGATTTAATGTGGTTCACCACCATAGTGTTGGCTATGTCCACGAGCAGAACGAGAGAGCGAGAGAACAGAAGATCTTCCTTGGAGAGGATTTGCATCCCTATCTCACTCATATGCCCAAGTCTTATGTTCCATAGCTTTGTTATCTCCTCCTTCAGAATTTAAGGTGAAGCAACAACAACCGAGCTTGAAAGAGTAGAACCTTGCAAAACGTACAAAGTGCCACATTGACTCCCTCAACACATCCTTTGAACCTTTGATGACCTACACAACTTCACCCCCACCTCTGAAACTGAACCCCTTATTGTCTAACATACTAAGCGAAATCAATTTCTTGGTCATCTATGGAACATGCCTAAGATTCTTCAATGTGCAGAATATACCATCATGTGGCCGAATCTTAATAGAGCCAATTCCAACTGTCTTGGAGAATGCACTCTTAGCTATTGAAATATTACCCCCATCTACCTTCTCATAAGTAGTAAACCACTCCCTACGAGGACTCATATGATACGATGCTCCAGAATCTAAAATCACTTATCAGTGCAATGTGTTTGGTCATTAGCAACTAAAGCAAGACCATCCTTAGAATTCGAATTTTGTGTTGCAACAGCAGCAGAACTAGACCAGATTTATTTTCCTGATGCTTTTTCTTAGGACATTCCTTCTTCCAATGCCTCTTCTCCTTACAAGATATAATTAGGTTTAGGACCCTCTTTAAAATTTCCGAATATTCTGAAATTCTTTTTGTCAGAATTTTCATGTCATTTATTACTACTGGCCACTAATCTAGAAGCTTGATCATATATACCTATACTACCAGATGCCTTATGGCGTAATTCCCTAGTATGAAGAGATGATCTAATCTGTTATAGGGACACAAAATCTATACCAATAATAAAATATTGCACAAAATTCTCATATGACAATGGTAAAGAAACAAGTAGAATTAAAGCATAATTCTCATTCTCCACCTTAACATCAATATTACGCATTTCTAACGAAAACATATTTAATTGATTTAGGTGATCTCTAAGAGGTGTACCTTCATTCATGCGCTGACGTTGCTTCAAAAGCAACTTGTTGGCTAGAGATTTTATCATGTACAAACTCTCAAATTTTAATCACAGACCAGATGTGGTTTCCTCCTCTGCGACTTCAGTGATGATGTCGTTAGCAAGACACAACATAATCGTTAAATGTGCCTTCTCCTCCAGAACGACCATCTCAACGTTAACTGAATCCGATGACTTCTTTGCCAACGATGCCCACAATCCTTGTTGCTTCCATCTTGATTTGCCACAAACTGAAACTCTATCTCCCAGTGAATTTATCGAGTTTCACATTCATCCTAGACCTGTTTCCCATTCAGATCAGAAACCAAAGCTCTAATACCAATTTGTTATAATTATAACGGATGTGAGAAAAAAAACACTAAACACATAAAATAATAAAGAACACAGATTTAATTTGGTTCACCAAGAGAGTGTTGGCTACGTCCATGGGTATAGAGAGAGAAGTTTTTTTCTCTCTTTAGGAATTGATGTGTTTCTCGCACTAATGAAAACTTAAAACAATATAGAAATAACATATTATAACCCAACTCAAAATCGCCTACTCGCGTCAAAATACCCACCGCTAGATCGGGCGGTCAATTTCCCCAAACCTAAATTCTTCTCGAGCCCGATGGGGCGCTGGTCGTCCGGTCGTGATTCGGTGATCACGCCTGATCGGACGAACCCGTCGAGCTCATCGGGCGGCCTGCTTCTAAGGCCCGTGCTAAGACTTTCTCCTTGCCCGATCGGGTGGCATTGCCCAACTTGATCGGGCTGCGACATCTCCCTTTGACGAGATTCAAGTCCTAGAAGCTAGAATCCTATGAAGAGGTTTATTTTTGAGAAAGAAGATGAAATCCATGCAACCTGATATATGATTATTGCATGATAACCACGCATCTGATTTGGTAGAACTAGGAAAGAAATAAAGCAAGGCTAGCTCTGAAGGGGTTTAGTTAAAAGAAGGGAATTGGCTTTGAAGAAGTCTTTTCTCTTGGGTGAAAATGTCCTCAACCCGATTTGTCCTTGGCATGGAAGCATATATTGATTTAGAAATTGAAGACATGAAAATAATTTACATCTAAGAATTTCAGGTGGATGGTGTGTCGGTTATATTAGAGCTTTTGTAAGAAAGTTTCACGACTTTTGTACAAAAAGTACAAATATAATACTATATGAAGGATTATGATTATCAAAGACAACATCATACCACTTTGTGGTTGATTTGTAGTGGGAGATTTTTATTAATTTTCTCCTTTATGTTGATGATATGTTAATCATTCTTCTAATTTGAAGAAGGTGATGAACAAGTTGTTTTCCATGAAGGACTTAGGGTATACAGATTCTTGACATGAATATCTCCCATGACACGAAGAAACGGCTATGGTTGTCAGAGGAAAGATATATGTCTATTCTCCACTTGTAGGCCATTTTAAGTTTAGTTCTAAGTAATGTCCGACAAGTGAGAATGAAAGAGAAGAAATAAGGGAAGTCCCTTATGCTAGTGTACATTGTTGTTTAGTGTTACTATGACCTCGTATAGCCTATTTAGTAGGTGATTTAAGTAGGTGAATAGAGGGAAACCATCATTGGGAAGATCTGAAATGGATTTATATGTATCTTTATAGGACATATGAAATGGGTCTGTGCTTTGGTTAAGGAGAACCTCTCTAATTAGGATACATAATTACCAGACATGTGGACATGGCAAAGCATGTCAGATTAAAGGATGATTTAAGTGATGACCATTTAGTAGGTGATTCTAGTAAGTGATGACTTTTGTAGTGAAAGCTCTATCATGGCTTCTAAAATATGTTGCTTTATAAAATAAAAAATACGACTATATTGTTGTAGTACGAGCTTGCAAAACAGTTGTTTTAGATGAAGACTTTCCTACAAGAGTTAGGTATTAAGCAAAAAAAAATTGCATTATTGTGATAAGTAAAGTTCTAGTCACCTTGCTGGAAATACTACTTTTCATCTTCGTTTGAACTTCGATATTTGAGGTATCATTAAACATGAGAAGTTTGTGAAGACAAGCTATTGCAGTTGAATAATATTCTCATGATCACAATGGTTCATATATGATTATTAAGACATTGACCATGCAAAAGCTTGATGTGTGCCGAGAAATAGCAATATCATCATGGATTCCTTAATATGTCGTCAGGGGAAAATCTGTTGGTATCCGTTCTTTTTTACTTGGATACAAGGAGAACGAAGAACTAAAACTAAAGAGAGTAAGGATCAGAATCGGGAGATGGGAAGGAAATTGAGAGTAAAATGAATTGAGAAATGTAAACAATGTGCACAATTGTTTTTTTCTTTTCTTAATTTGTTCTCTTCTTTTGGTTTAAAGGATTCTTTTGAAATTTAACAATTCATTACTTAATAATACACATCATATATATGTTGTAATCCCCTCAAAAAAAAAAATATATATGTTGTAATCATTTAGTGATAGGAATTTCAAATTATATTACAAAACTAGAGATATGAAGCATGGATCAATAGAGTTAAGAAGATTCACTAGAGATAAACGACTTCCATGAAGATTACTTAGAGGTGAGTATCAATTGCTAATTGAAGGAGAAGAGCTATCTTATAGCGGATGTGAAAAAGAACAAATAATGAACACAAAAAACAATAAAGAACACACAGATTTAACGTGGTTCACCAATGTAGTGTTGGCTACGTCCACGGGCTGAGAGAGAGAAAAGAAGATCTTCCTTGGAGAGGATTTGCATCCCTATCTCACTCATATGCCAAGTCTCATGTGCCATAGCTTTGCCTAGGGGGTGCCCATGTGCTTCCTAGACAACACTTCCCCTAAAGAGGCTTATTTGTGAGAAGCCTCGTATGCCGATTGAACACACATATTGGAGTAACATAATAATGGGCTGTTTGGGCCGAAAACAAGCTTCAATTGGGCTCAAACTTTGGGGTCCATATTTTGGGCCTCTCAAGATAATTGTCAGGCCACATTTTGGATTTCTAGGAGATGGTGCCTGGCCATTTTCTGTGGTGCACCTGAAGGATCTAAAAGATGCTTTTATATTCTTGTATGTATTTTCGTGGAAAACTCTAGGCTAGGGAGTCTCTAGAATTTATCTAGATTAGTCTTTTGTACACAAGTGTCCAGAATGTACTAGGCGGTAGAGAGCTTAAGTTGTTTGTAGGATTTATGTTTTTTTTTTTTTTAACTTCTACTAAACAGAAAATATTCTATGCATCCTATATGTATCCATGTGGCGCAATGAGCTACCCGCTAACCAATCAAGTTATTATACAATCTTCTTTTTATTTAATTAAAGTCCCTAACCCCCCCCCCCCCTACCTACCTCTCCGGTTTTGTGAGAGCTTGGCGTTGACATGTGGTGTAAGTGTAACTGCTACATGGAAAAACTTCTGCTCATATATTAAAAGCCTTGTAATAGTTCTGATTTTTAATCTGTTCAAGAGAGAGCAAGAGACAGGTTTAGATGTCATTATCTATGTAGAAGTAGATTAGTTTTTCTTAAAAATATTATTTCTTGTGTCAGGCAAGGATCATAGAAGGAACAGAGTAGCAAATGCATACTACTCTTTGTATATGGCTATTGGCAACATCCTTGGCTTTGCCACAGGATCATACACTAGCTGGTACACTATTCTTCCATTCACTCGCACTCATGCTTGCAGTGAAAGTTGTGCCAATCTCAAGTCAGCTTTCCTCATCGACATTATATTTATAGTAATAACAACGTATATAAGTATCACAGCTGCTCATGAAGTTCCTTTGAATACCGAGGATGGAGGCACTGGCATATCAGAAGGATCTCAGCCATCTGGCCATGCTGAGGAAGCCTTCTTTTGGGAACTATTTGGAACTTTTAGATATCTACCTGGACCTGTTTGGATTATCCTTTCGGTTACTGCACTGACTTGGATTGGGTGGTTTCCATTCCTACTCTTTGACACTGACTGGATGGGTCGGGAAGTTTATGGTGGTGATCCAGATGAAGGGCAAATCTACCATAGAGGAGTCAGTACAGGTGCTCTTGGCCTGATGTCGCAATCAGTTGTTCTGGGTATAACTTCATTGTTGATGGAGAAGCTCTGCAAGAAGTTGGGTTCTGGGATTTTGTGGGGCATCTCAAACATTATTATGTCTTTGTGTTTTGTTGCAATGCTTGTCATCGCTTTTGTACTGAGCAAGGCAGACTCCTTTGGTTCCGGGAGTCCTCCTAATGGTGCTGTTATTGCTGCAGTGATTGTTTTCACGATTCTCGGTATGCCATTGGCGGTAAGTAACTCTCAATCTTTATATGATCAAATGAGAAGACGCTTAAAAGTAGAGAAGTAAGAACAATTTGTGTGGATTTTTTTCGTGGCTATGTGCATTCTTTTAGAGTATACACAGTTCTTTAAAACTAATGAATAAATGCATTCTTTTTGAATAGAATGTGCATATCTTTTTTGTGGATTTTTTATTTTATTTTTACCTTGTCCTTCTATCCCCCCCCTTTCTCTCTCTCTTTTTTGAAGTGGAATCGCTACTTTTTGTCTTTAGTTTTCTTCAGTGCCTTCTCATATATGGTACTCAGGTAAACATAATGAATGATCTAATTCTAGATTTAACAATAGAAATAGAACACTTTATTATAATCAGGTGTTGCACTAGGATACGTTTGCTGAATTAGCTGGTGAACATGGTTTGTGATAAATTTTTATGGTGAAGGGGCTACAATTTTCTCTTTAATTTGCTAAAAATCTAGGGTGTGATAAAGACTAAGTAGAATTCTGAAAAAACATTTGTCAGTGGGAGGGAGGGATCAAAGAAGAAAATATAATGAGGATGGAAATACACATGGATACTCTGAAGGAGGTGGCTATGTAGGAATATTCCCACAAAATTTTATGGATGTCGCTAATTTCCACTAAATTGGGTCCTAATAAGATGTTAATAGCTATGATGTTGAATTTTAAAGAACAATGCTCTTAAAGAATGTGCAGTAACTCAATGTTATTTTTGCCTTTTGATTGCAGGTTACTTATAGCATCCCATATGCACTGATTTCCTCCAGGATTGAGTCACTGGGGCTAGGCCAAGGTAAAGGTTGCTGGATTTTTCCTCAGTTACTCTGTATTAAAATACTGTAGACTAATAATTACTTTCTCTGCAGGCTTATCAATGGGTGTGTTAAATCTTGCAATTGTGCTTCCCCAGGTGAAGTTTCAAAGCCCATTCTTATTTTTGTCTTGTTTTTTCGACTTGAAGCGATAGTACTCATCTTAATTCATATAAAAGAAACATCTAAGGTGCAAGGAGACATGATATGTGGAGCAGACTAGCCTGACAACAATGACATATTCAACCCTTGTACCTGCGGATTAGAAAGATTTTGTCTTTGATAAAGCAATGTCCCAAGAGAACCAGAAGTCTTCTCCACAATGTTATAATTAATCACTGTGAATTCACCCTATTATACATCAGATAAAGAAGCTCACAAGAAGCTCCAGAAGCTTATGTCAACATTAACATATAAATTCATCATATGTTAAAAGAGCACGCTATTTGAGCTTTGCTTTCTAGCTAGATCCTTATAGTTATTCACATCAAACCACACATCTAAGTTTACTCCAAGCTTAGGCTAGTAACTCGTGATCAAGTTAGGCTGTGTGGGCCAATCCGGTCCTAGTTTGGGTAGGTAGAACTAGAATTATAAGTAGTATTATGCTATCACTTTGTCTATTGGTGTTGATAAGAGAGAACCAGTTAGGTTGTTTTGGGAATTTGCATCAATTAGATGACCACACTGATAAAAGAAGTCAGAGTTGCGATTGGTATTATGGAGATTTTGGAAGTCCGAGGAGGCCAAAAATGACTTTGTTAGAGGGCGTTAAGAATGATTTAAGGAAATTATGTTTGCAGGAGCATATAGCAATTGACAAAAAGAATGGATGTGAAGGTTCCATGTGAACCATCACCAGAGATAAAATTTGATTCATGTGGCCGTCTTCATCCTATCAGCATTGTCGTCTGACAGTGTGCAATAATGATTTGTTGTCCTGTCTAAAACAAAGGTGGATGAAGTTAGGGTGAGAGAGAAACCTTTTAAAAAAACTACGTGACAAACAATTCTTCGAAAATTTGCTCTTACGGGGCAAGAAGTGTAGTCGTGCAATTGAAACTATCATTGAAGGAGTTCCTCATAAAAAAGTTTTATAGGCAATTCCTCACAAATTGACCCTTTTAAAGGAACTATGTGACAAACTGTCCTTCAAAAATGGTTTTCTTAAAGTATCATACACAAATTTTTGAGTGTAAAATTGATTGACAACATGAGTAAAGTAGAAGCATGCCATACTAAAGATCAATCAGAGGGATGCCACATAGGAAGGCCATGGGATAAGGGGAGATAATGCCTTTTAAGATGATATTAAGAACTTAACCGTATAATATGATACTGTATTACTATTAGTAATATAAAAGGACCAAAATCTGAAAGACTCATCCGTGACTTACTATAGTATCATATTATGCAATTTGGTCCTTTTTATATTCATGAAGCATTAAAAGGACCAACCTTAAAGCCATACATCTAATGGATCTAATACTTTATGAAATTCATTAAGAGCCTACCTCCATGGTACATCAAGGGGCCATTCTGTAATAAATTCTCCAAATGAGCAAAATTCTGTTCATAATTCTATTCACTTATTTCTCTCTTTTCTTTCCTCCTCTTTTTTTACTCCTCTTCTTCATTAATGTCTCATTCGTTGTTTTTCTTACCGCTAAATTTTTCTCTCCTTTATTGTTTCTCACCTCCAAATTTCTCTCTCCTTTATTGTTTCTCACCTCCAAATTTCTCTGTTTTATTGTTTCTCATCTCCAAATTTCTCTCTCCTCAATTTATTTCTCCTACATTGTTTCTCTCTTCCCTCCAAATTTGCAATATTCATTGTAATTAATCAATAGCAAATCAAGTATTGGAGTTTTGAATTTCATCAATGGTGATTAATTTCAGATTTGAAAATCAACAATTGTGTTTCTAAAATTCTTCAAGGGCGGAATTAATGATAGATAATGCAAAAGATAATTTAAGAATCAACACTAGTTTTAGATTCTTCTCTGCTCCATTGTTTCTCTTACCTCAAAATTTCTCTCTTCCATTGTTTCTCATCGTCTAATTTCTCTCAACTTTATGGTTGATGAGAATCAATAGCAAATCAAATGATGAATTGTAAAATATGATTTGAAAAAGGTGGGCTTCATCGATGGGAAAAACAAATATAGAAGTTTCGGAGTTTATCAATGATGAACTCAGTTTTACATTTGAAATCAATATGAGCAAGCACTTATAGCATAAGCGTTAGTTCATTTGGGCAAAAGTGTGCTCAATTTGACAAATGAGTAGAAGTGTTTCTCATTTGAAAAAGTTCGCTTATTTGAGATTTCTCAAATGAGTAATGAGCAAAAGAGTCTTGCGTATACCGTGAGTCCATGAGTATGATACCTCTAGGTGTATGATAAAAGTTTATGACGAAATAGCAAACCAGAAAATGAATCTAAACCTGATTATATCCAGAACAAGCCAAATATGGCGCAAGCCGACTGATAGAATAGGAAATATTTTTGTATATATTTTGTGATTATATTGTAATCTCTTTTGACTTTATCTTTATTATTCTGTTCACATTTTGTATGACTGCTGTACTGGTATACATATTGAAGGGAGTACGCAATTCCATGGTATGGCAATTATGGAAAAACTCTTAAGATTTTCTTTTCCTCTCCCCCAGCCGTGACCTGTTTACCTCCTCTTCTCCTCAATTTTCTCTATGGACGCAGGAAACGAAGATCATCTTACTTCATATTACCCATCTTCCACCTGGTCCTAGGTGTCACCAATATTCAGAACCTTGTCCCTCATAACCTTTTGATCTGGAAAAGCTGCAGTTTTCCTCATGGACAGAGTTATTCAAGTGCTTGGTCTGTGCATAACATCCTTTGTCGGATTAATGCTAGAAACCCTAAATCCTCCAACATCGATGATTTTTTGTGGAAAAGACTAGATGCCATTATCAAGCAATGTATATATTCTCCAAACAATGCTCAAGCTCCACCGCAAAGGACACATGGGATTACCTATCTGACGTATTCAAAAACAAATATACACGTGACGACATGACGTCTATCTCGAAAATCAGCTTTCTTATACTTTCTCTCGAGATCCCGTAAGGCCTCTACCTATTGTCAACAATTGAAGAACTTATCTCATCAATTGTATAATTGTAGGAGCGTCGTGTGAGATAGCAAGCTTGATCTTCAACAACTTCACTCATGATTATAGTAGAGGGGCCACAATGATGCTGCAATCAGATCCTCTCCCGCCCTTCTACAAAGCATGCTCAATGTTGGTGCTTAAGGAAACTAAGCATGCTCAACATGCCTATTCCTCCCGCAACACTCGTTTAACCCTCCTTTCCTAAAGTCCCACCCCAAGAATACAATAATGGATGTAATACTATTAACCGTGGAGGAGCCAATGGGCATGGGTGTGGATTGAAGAATCTCAATGAGCACCGTGATAGTGGCGGATGAAATGCCTGCGGGGGTGGCCGTTGGAATAATAATCAGCATTGAAATAGTTGGCAGCAGCAGTAACTCTGGAACCAGTCTTGTGTGCATAGCAGAACCACAGGGGTAAGTGGGCAGCACCTACGTGTCCTTACCCTTTGATCCCGCTCCATCTGCAGCACCCACTGGGAAGCAATATGGCTGCAGGAGTCCTTGGTCCGAGTCTGTGGCAACAACAAGCATATCCTGTCTGTCCTCCATCAGTCCACAACAACGATACTTTTTAGACAATGAGTCCTACTCGCCCCAATGATGCATGGTATGTGGACTTAGGGAGCGTCGTTTCATCTCACTACAATGCAAGTAACCTCACTAGAAGGTTAAATTTGCGCACTAATACTAATATTTTGGTGGGAAACGCTCATCTTGTTCCAATATAAGGTCTAGGCTCATCTCAACTACACCCTTTTCTTTCACCATGCTCTCTATCCTCTGAAAGTCATTAAAAACCTGATATTGAGTTTCTATTGAGTTTGACCTTTGGACTTTATGTGAAGGATCTTCATATAGGAGCTTACCTTATGAGATGTAATAGCTCCTGAGAGTTGTATCCCCTCATGCCGTCAACTCACCAATGTGCTGCCAGCCTGCCACTATCATTTCCCTTGCTGCCATCTTTCCTAGCATCTGGCAACAATCATTCTGTTCATCCTCTTCGATGTCTTCATTTTAGGAATTTATTACAGTGGATTAAGGAGTCCACCTCCACCTATTGTTACTCTTGTCAAGTTGTAAAACATGTCAGGAATCCGTTCTCCCTATCTGAGAATGTAACCCATTCCTGTTTTGAAATGATAAATAGTTATTTATGGACTTTTTTAGTGCCCGTTTGTTATCGTTTTTTGTTTTCAATTTTCAGTTTTTTTGAAATCTAAAAACCAAAAACTGGAAACTAGAAAAAGTGGTTTTCACTTTTCAGTTGTCAGTTTTCAAAGTCATCATGTTCCCAACAAAATTTGACTAATTTTTTTATTCATTATAGGACATATATCATATGACTTTAAAAATCAAAAAACCAAAAAACAGAAAACCACAGTAATACTGAACAGGCCCTTAGTTTCTAGTTAGAATGTTTTCATTTTTATTTAGTGCTTTTTGATGATTGCTCTTATTATCTTTGGGTTTTTTCCTCTTAAGAATAAATTAGAAGTGTACAAGATATATTTAATTTTATTGTTTATGTTCAAACTCAATTTGAGCACCTTGTTCCAATATTAAGGCTTTGCGGACTCCAAATAGGAATGCAACTATGCAAGGTAAGTATAGTGTGTTGATTAACAATAGTACTTAGGGACTTAGTGCCATGCCTCCTTGGGGGCTTATGTGATCAATGTGGTTATATAAGATCAAAATCAAATCAGATGGTAGAAAAACATAAAGCAAGATTGAAGGTAAATGGTAAGTCCAAGGCTCGGAATTGATTATAATGAGATATTAGACCTTAAGTTTATTGGTGAAACCGGAACAATGCACATTGTATTAAGCGTGGCTACTTTGAGTTCATGGCCTATTCATCAACTTGATGTCAAAAATGCTTTCTTGCATCGGAACTTACATTCAACAGTGTATATACATCAATTGCCGGGTTTTGTTGATAAAAACGTCTTGTGATCAAGTGTTTGCTTCGGCGAAACCTTTGTATGGCCTTAAATAGGCTCCTTGGGATCGGTACCAAAAATTTGCCGCATTTATTATGCAATCAGGATTTGTCAACAGTAAATCTGACACTTCTTTGTTCATCTACCTCAATGGTGTTGAAATGATATATCTTATTCTCTATGTTGATGACATTATGCTCACCACGTTGTCGAAACACTTTGCATGTAACACCCCCAAAACCCACGTGCGCCCACCACTGCTGCGTCGCGTCGACCTCGGGGGCGTTACCGCCGCGATGGAACGCAAGGCATAATAAGGGTTAACGATAACTTAAAACATTAACTTGAAAACTAAAATGCAGCGGAATTAAAATATAAATACAACTCGGGAATCATCAATGACCCCTTTCATTCAAACCACAAACCATATATAAGTCTTAGAAAAACCAATAATACTTATTTCAAAATGCTTTAAATGTAAATACCCAAGCCTAGTCCCCGTATGCTCGAGATTATGCAGCAGCACCAGCACACCTAGTCTGCTCCCCATTGTAGCATCAATGGTTCATCGCAGTTCATCAAACACATAATAACACACAATCAGCTATGCTGAGTACGTAATGAACCATTGAATACATGTAACATAAATGATGCACACATGAACAATCTTAAGCATGATGCTACACTATGTTACATCTTATCCTTTAACCTTTAATCTTTAATCTTTAATTGGCATCGAACGGCACCGTCATCTTACTAGAATCATACGGGCTACTGAATCCTTAACAGACACTAGGTCTGTTAGATGAAATGCAAATACGGTTTTGTTCCGTCTCACACCCATCACCTTAGTATGCATACCCCCAAGATCGAACGGAACCTTCCGCCTACTTGAGTGTCAAAATATAAGGACACTACTGTCGTCACAGTAGGCCTGCGTAGGAGCGTAGGACAAGTCCCACACTCCCCCCATTGTTCATCACTTGTAGGGAGTCCAGCTACAAGATATTGCCATAATTCATTTTAATATTAACCATTCATTTCATAACCACATATAGTCATTTACCTTTTTTCTTAGTTACAATGCTCAAATCGTATCTCTTGTAACACTCTTGTTACACTATGGATACATAGAATCATTTACCTGTACTCTTATTAAATGCTCAATCATATCTCTTGTAACAACCTTGTTACACTATGGATAGATTAAAAATGCTCTTGTTTATACTACGATAGAATTACGCATTCCAATGCAACATATCAATTTCAATTACAAATGTCTAACCAGACAATCTCAATCAATCAAACATTCCCTATCATGCTTCTAGGTTCCAATAACATAGATTGCAACCTAATCATGATACTAATACTTGGGATTAAACTGGTACGCGTACGTACCTTGTAACGGAGAATTTTCGCTGTCTTAATCGAACGTTCCGCTTATGAAATTGGGACCTAAACCGTTAAATAAAAGCTTTAGTGCTACGTC
Source organism: Beta vulgaris subsp. vulgaris (assembly GCF_026745355.1). Lineage (NCBI taxonomy): Eukaryota > Viridiplantae > Streptophyta > Magnoliopsida > Caryophyllales > Amaranthaceae > Beta > Beta vulgaris. The sequence continues at coordinate 3,802,585 of NC_079202.1, read as the reverse complement.
GTTGGTAATATTAACAACTACTACGTAACTAAGACTATACGGTTTAATAATTGAAGTAAACGATAATAAACCCCTTGTTTATGAATTTTCGTTACTTTTCTATTATAAAGAGTTTAACGTCTTTTAAGAGTCAAAGCTAGTGAACATACTAATATTAGTTAGTGTCATTAGTCCACTATCTTTACCAAACCAGTTAAATTATAAATCCAACCATGTTTTATCTCCAAAATCTTATGCCAAAAGTCTTAAATCCAATCCAGTATTGTGTCCAAAAGTTATATTCGCAATTATAGTCAGAATAATAACATGAACTCATTAACTTGTATTATTAATTAATTAATTATAATTTAACATAATTATGAAAACATAACTTATAATTAAACTTTAATAATATAATTGATTTTATACCGTTAAGCTCGCCGGCAATCAATTTCCGGCGACCGATTTCCGGCAACGGCGCAACAACTTCGTCGCACCACTTGCACAGCAGCAGCAGCGCACGTTTCGAGCTTCGTCGCACAACTCGCACAACTCGCACAGCAGCAGCCTTGCGCAAGGCTTCGTCGTCCCTCGCTCAACACTCGAACCACTCGACTCGCACTTCGAGCTTCGTCGCACTAAGCCCCTCCTGCTTGCTCAACACTCGAACCACTCGACTCGCACTTCGAGCTTCGTCGCACTATGCCCCTCCTGCTCGCTCCTTTGCTCGCACCCGAGCCTCGCACCAGCTTCGTCGCTCGCAGCCCTCGCACGTCCCTCGAACACACGGACTCGCTCGCTCACCCACACACCAGCACGTTCGCTTGCACACACCCGCTCCCTTCACTCGCACACCTCGACAAGGATCCGCGAAGAACCCAGCGAGGGAGACGAAGAGAGAGACGAACAGCGAGAGAGAGGGAGATGAGGAAGAACAGTGCGAGAGAGGAGAGAGAAATTGAGAGAGAAGAAGAAAGGGGGATGACGGCTGAAGGAGAAAGGAAACTTAGGGTTTTCTGAAATTTCTCCTCTTGCTTCCCTTTTTATAACCTTCTAAAAGTGGTAACTCTAGATCGGGTGAACTCGGTTTAACCTTTATAAATCCGAAATTAACACAACCGACTCGTATTAATATTATTATATTCTTATTATTCTTGTAAATAATACTAAATCCTTTTTATTAACTTCCTTATATTTTCTTAATTAATACGAATTAATTCTCAAAAATACGGAGTATTACATTGCATGTGTTCTGCATCTAGCCATCTCACATTTACATGTCGAGTTTCCTATGACAAAGCTGGGTCCTTTGATTTACTCTTTGGGTGTTGCGGTCACTCAACATCCTAATAGTTATTTATGTTAGAGGAAATAGTTAATGGTGCTAGCATGTCGAATGATAAACCTGTTGCTACACCGGTAGATGCAAAGGCAAAAATTCAGTGATGACGAGGCCCATTTATATTTGATTCTTCACTCTATTGTAGCCTTGCCAGAGTTTTGCTATATCTCACCTTCGTCTGATATAGCTAGGTGTGTCTTTTTATGCACGCGCCTCATGAGCCACACTTTAATGCTCCACCGTTCATAATTCGGTATTTTAGAGGTACCTTTGGTGCAGTAGGGTACCCGGACGCATGCAGGTCGACTTCAGTTGCTAGGTGACAATTTTGTTTCTCGCAATGGAGCTGAAGCGTAATATAGCAATGAAAATCTCTACTCAAACTGCATTGACCATTATATTGTGCTACAATCAGTATGGTGATAATGTCAATGTCATCTACCTTTCTAGTAATCCCTTAAGCATCGACGAACGACACATGTAGAGATGGATATTCGTTTAGGCTCAGAAAAGGTTGCTTTAGTCCAAGTTGGAGTCCTTTATGTTTCTGCTTCTACATTCAAGCATGCGCTCCCCCCCCCCCCAATCCCCTTCCAATTGTGAGGTGTGATAGAGTAGGTAATGTTCTTGGTTATATTTTGTCAATATATTATGATCTCTTTGATTTCACCTTTATTATTGTACCGACAATCTTCACCTTTTGGATCACTGCTGTATTGCTATTTATATTGAAGGGAATACACAAATCTAAGTAAGGAGATTCTCATATATCTAAATCGACCTAATTTAATAAAAACGACATTTTTTTGTTTTGCAAATTGTGTTAAAAGAGACCTCTAGTTGTAATTTATTATTTTGGGTCTATGGCCATAGTCACAAGTTACAATCGCGTCTGTGATGTTCGTTATAAAAACCAATTTTAAGAGAATGAAAAGAAGGAAAAGTAATAATACCTATGAGACAAAACCCAAACGACTTTTATAGAAAGCAATAATGAAATTAGTGCTTCTCATCTAGTTTTTGAGCTTAACAACTTAAAGCAAATCGTGGAATTATTGAAACAACAACATCTTCTTTAATCAAATTACTGCTCCAATATTTTCCCAAATCCCAAGCACTCTCTACTTAGCGCCAGAAACCAAGTGTGAACTAAGAAGATCTTGTTCTTTTTATCTTCCCCTCTTCACCAAGAAAAACCAGTCCATCAATTTCTCTAAATTCCTTCAAAGAGGATGGAACAAAAGCATTCATATTATATAATCTGAACATGGATTTCTATGAAATTGTTTTTCCCATGTTGTTTTATTTCCTAGGATGTATAATAAGTTGTTTAGTTTAGGAGGACAAGTAATACTCCCCATGTTTGTTTTAATGTCAACCAAACGAGTTCAAAGTATAACTCTCTCTTTTGTAACTATAACTGTTGTTTACCATGGAGTGGAACGGGTTAAAAAAGAAAGAAAACGTAAAGGCAAAATGACAAATGAGAAGCGGCCACCCCACTTGGCTAGGTCAACAAAACTGAAAATGCAAAGGCAAAATTACAAATGAGAAGCGGCCACCCTACTTGGCTAGGTCAACAAAAACTCCATTGGATTTAGAGTTGGAGATGAGTCTTTTGATCTTGTAAACCCATTTTTCACCTATAGCCAAGGAAAAAATCACGGATGTGGTCGCGGTCGCGAGTTTGCACCGTCGTGGAAGTAGCTTGTAACGGATGATTGAAACAAATCACTGTCGACACGACATCCAAAAATTCACATTAATATATGCTAAACTTATTTGCAATTGTTTTAGTTTATGAAGCATTATTACAATTTACAACATAATTAAATCAAATCTATCATAATATCATGTTTTATTAGCTTTATAATTAATTCATAAATTGAATGTCTGAAAAAAAGATCTAACAGGGATAAAAATGTTCTAACGCGGGGAGTTCGCGTTACGGAACGGAAATGCAGCAAAAATTATATGATTTTTATTATAATGTTTCTTAACGAGACTTCACGAAACGTGCAAATCCAAAATTCTTTTGTAGAACGACCGTTCTGTAACGGAACGGAAGAGTTTTAATTCCATGCCTATAGCCTTATGGCCTTTTGGCAATGTAACCAACTCCCATATATCAATTTTCTCTATTGAGTGGATCTCCTCTTTTATTACAGATCTCCATTATTCTTTTGTAGCAACTTCTTCAAAATTGATGGATTCATACGTTATACTTCCTCCGTTCCATAAAAAGTGAAATGACTTGACCATAACACGTTAACTAGTGGAATGTTTTGATTCCGTAAGACTTTCTCCAGATGATCTAGTATCCGGAGCAGCTTTTCTTCATTACTTAAGGTCTCGTCAAGTTGTAGGGCCTCGTAAGATAACACATGAGAGGGGTCATGTACATACTTCCGTAATTGGGATACATGAAAAACATTGTGGATTTAGGACATCTTTGTCGGTAGCGAGATCTTATATGCTACCTCACCGACCCTTTGAAGAATCTCGTACAGTCCAATAAACTTCGGGCTAAGCTTCCCCTGAATACCAAATCTCTTCCCACCCTTAGTAGGTGATACCTTAAGGAAAACCTTATCACCCACCTTGAATTCTAATTTCCTACTCCGATTATCGGCATATTTCTCTTGGCAATTTAGGGTGATTCTCATTTTCTTCCGAATCACTCGGACTTGATCCACGGTCTCTTGTATTTCGCCACTCAAATTGTCCCAGCAAATCGGTGTTCGACATCTTCGATTATATAAAGCTTCATGTGGGGCCGTTTTGATTGTGGTTTGGTATCCTCTCAAAACTCTTGGAACTCCATGGCACATGCCTGTAGCATGTTAGTGCGTTCTGTTTGACCATTAGTGGCCGGTTAGATCGCGATTCTAAATTCAGTGTTATCCCAAATGCTTCTTGAAACTTTTGCCAGAAGTGTGCTAGAAATCGAGGGTCCATGCCTGAAACAATAATTACCGGTACCCCATGAAGTCGAACAATATATCGGATATAAGCTTCGGTTGTCTTTTCATATATGTCTGTTAGGCTTCTCATCTTAGCATGTGTTTTCATCATATGAATCATTGTTATTTCTTTGAGTCTTTGGTTGAGTTTTTTCAGAATTCGTCCCCGTAATATAATATGTTCTTCAAACACATTTATTTTTCCTTTTTCCCTGTCTTGATTATCCCATTTCCATGATTCTTCTTCACTAAAGATTACAACTTATGATAATCCACATTATCGTCATTTTTCTAAATAGGAATTTTACCTTTTCCAAATGATTTCCATTTTTTTTATAATCTTCAAATCGTGCATAGGAATTAAAGGAGCGATCATATTAAGAGAATAATTCTTTATTGCCCTATATGATTGCTTGATATGGTGTCACATTATCTTGGCCTTCCTCATTATTACAAACCAATAATACCGTCTCCTCTAGTTCATTTTCAGATTTCTCCGTGTGATTAACCTTTTCTTCTACAGGGGATTTAGAATAACATTCTGTAATGTACATGTTTATTGCAATTGAAACATTAAACACGAGACTTATCTGGATTTTCATTACTTCTGAATTCTTGACCTCAACTACGACCATATCCACGCTCACGACCTTGTTGTCGCTGATTGGAATTATATTCACGATGGTACCAAACACCTTCATTCACAATGTATCTTTCTCCTCCTTAAGCCTCAACCTCCAGAATTTCCATGTCTATTTACAAGTGTTTTAGCTTGCAATGCTTGCTCTTCAAGCTCATAAGAATTCGTCCTTTCCTCATGTACTAACAGTACCATGTACCTCATTTAAAGAAAGATGTTTTTGATGCTTCGCTCATATAACATGCATACTATTGTCTGAAACTTAGAAATTATAGATCTAAGAATCTCTAATACTATTTCGGATTCTTTGATGTTATCGCCAAGTGCTTTCATGTTATTTGCTATAGAAATAATCTGATCAATATGCTCGGATGTTGTTTTCGAACTTTTCATTTTTAGAAGTTCAAAATATGATTTCAAATGTTGAATTTGACAATTTTACAAGGGTATTTCCTTGACAAGTTTTATCAAGGATATCCTAGCTATTTTCTCAAACGGGTTTTGTCCATCCATAGCCGAATGGATAAACTTAAAGACTTCAATTCTTTTTTTCTTGTTTCATTTAGTTCCTTCTTTTGTGGTTCAGTCATAACAACCTCCTCTTCTTCTATTGGCTCCTTATAATCACTTTGTACAACATCCCACACTTCATGAAACTTGAAAATAACTTTCATTTGCACATTCCAAGGCTCATAGTTTTTATCGGAGAATTTAGGCAAAATGGGACTTGAAGTGGTACTTGATGATGCCATTCTCTTAGGTTTATAGTTAGAGTACTTAGAGGGATATTGTAATTCACGGGATATATAAGGTTTTGCTAATATTCGTTGAAGGATTAGTGAGACCGTTGGTTGTTCTTTTTGTACCTCTTAAGGGGGAGGTTCCCACGTTAAATTTACGTTGTCATTGCTTTAAATTTCGCTCCTTAGATGTGATATATTGTTACTTGCTACTACACTTCCGCATAAGTCCTAACAAGTGGTATGAAGAGCCTAGGTGAAACCTAGAATAGATGGACAAGATTTTTGGAGGAAAGTTCAAGATGAAATTGTTCAATGACAAGAACAAATTTGCATTATTGACAAAGCATGATGAAAGATATTATGACTCAACAAGGATTGTATAATGCCTTTGTAGACAAGAAACCCGAAGATGTCAAAGATCCCAAATGGGAAGACATGGAGAGGCATGCAACATTGAGTATCGGATTAGCCCTTGCACCAGAGATTAAGTATGATGTGCTTAAAGAAACAAAACCCAAAGAGTTGTGGGATAAATTGGAGAAGGTGTTTCAATCTAAGTCTTTGGTGAGTAAGTTGTTTCTTAGAAAAAATTTCTTCGGTTTGGAAATGGACCAAAGCAAAGACTTTACATATCACATCATGTTCAATAAATTGATCACCCAATTGGTAAAGTTGGATGAGATGTTCAAGGATGAAGACAAGACAAATTTGCTCCTAGTATCTCTTTCAATAAAATTTAATACTGTTATTACTTCTTTGTTGGTAGGGAAGACAACATTGACCTTGGATGAGATGCCTTTCATAAGTCGAAAAGTTGATGAAGCAAGGAGGAGGATCATCAAGTCAAAAGGGAGCCTTTAGTGTGTCGGCGTGTGGTAAATGGGGTAAGAAAGTGTGTATTTCTGATGTGACCTCTCACTATTGTGATAAAAAGGGGCACTTCCAATCGCAACGCCCAAAGGCAAAGATGGATTTGAAGAAGCTCAGGGAGTGAAAGGGAATGACGACCATGGTTTGAGGGGGAGATACATTTGACGAGGAATATCCACATGACGCTCCGTTGGTTGCAAGTATTGTAGAACCAACAAGCGAATGAGTTTTAGATTTGAGATGCTTGTTTCATATTTGCCACAAGGAGCATGACTGTTTTTTAGAAGGTGTGAAAAAGAAGCGATCAATCTACTTGATGGGGATAGAGTGAAGGATGACGGGATAGGTGAGATCGTGCTCGAGCCTCATGGTCATTGTAGACATCTTACGCAAGTAAGATACATCCTACTCGTAAATAATAACATGATTTCTCTAGAAAAACTTCACGATGGATGCACTATCAAGAGACATTAAGGAGCTATTTTAGTTATAGAGTGCTGGGAGACAATCATGAAAGCAACACGGAATACGAAAAGCGTCTTCGTAGTTGAAGCATGTGTCAAGCACGGAGAGGTCTTGGTTTGAGGGGAGGCATCGTCACCCCACCAACGACGTGAAGCTCTTGATCGTTGATCGAAGAGGTTGGCCGTGTTTGAGCTTGATGGGAGGTTCTTTGTTATGCAAGTCCAATAGTCCAATATGGTTAGTATGTGTGTTTTGGGAGTGTTCAAGGAAAAATTAATACGAATTGGATAATTTTTGTTTGCCCGTAGGGTAGAACCCTCTCCCGCGGGACTTTTTGATTTCTTTTCTTTTTTTTTATTTTATTATTTTCTAAGTCTTGTCATGTTAGGATTCTTTAGAGATTATTTATTTCCTAATAAATTGATAATTGTATTAAGAAATAAATAATTACTTTTCTAAGTCTAGTTAGAATTAGATTGTGTTAGATGCTAATTCTACTAGTGATAGGATTTCATCCTAAGTATAAAGGGGGATTAGGATCATTATTTTATACACTCATCAAATACATGGGGAAGTTACAAAGACTCTTAGGTTTCTAGTTAGAGTTATTGAGAGATTGTAATTCACGGGATTTGTGAGTTTTGGAGTTTTGCTAATATTCGTTGAAGGATTAGTGAAGCCATTGGTGGTTTTTCTCTGCTTGTTGATGGGGGAGGTTTCCACTCTTTGCATTTGTCATTGCTTTAATTTTGCTCCTTTGATTTGTTTATATAGTTTATTTGCTTCTAGACTAACGCTAAGTCCTGACAGCTCCAAGGTAGAAAAATTTCCTAGCTATATGTAAATAGTGAAGAGTTTATTTTGTTTAAAGCTGATAACTGATAAATGAGCTTCCATGGTCAAGATGCACAAGTATTGTGCCTCAATAAATACTCTGATGAATTTGCAGGTGATTGTGTCCTTGGGAAGCGGGCCATGGGATCAATTGTTTGGTGGGGGAAACTCACCATCTATAGCTGTAGCAGGAGTCGCGTCTTTTGCTAGTGGACTCATGGCCATCTTGGCTCTTCCTCGATCTAGAACTGATAAATCCAGAGTTCATGTGATGCATGTATGAGGTATTTAAAGTTTTGATTTTGTTTAGCTATTCATGCATATGAATAGCAAGATGTGAAACATGAGAATCTGTACATAGTGATATACCCATTTGTTATAATAAAAAGAACGTGTTCCACTTGATGATGGTTCAGCTATAACCATTACTGAATATAATTGGATTTGCTATTTTTATTAGATTATTAGATGTTTGTTTGTTTTGTTCTTCAGGAATGGAAACATTTCTCTTTGGTGGCAAGGTAAAACTAAATAGAGATAAAAGAAAAGTAGAGTGGTTTTTATGCAGGAAGACTCTGAAGATTCATATTATACATACAAATTTTGGTATGGTAATTCAAATTGGAAAAATCCTGCTAAGTTCATCTCAAATTAGTCATAAAGTTCCAAAAGTTACGTTTGTGCATATTACATTATCATATGTGCATGGCTACATGTCTATGATATAAAAAAAGGATGTTATACATGGAGCCTCGGAAAGCTAAGATGAGTCATGTTATATTGCTCGTTCTTATGGGTAGATTAAGCTATGTATGAGTATGAATGAAATATCAGCGCACTAAATTTTCTGAACTTTCTTGTTCACAAAAATGGGAGACAGTCCTCTCTGGCTTCCAAGGTTCAAATCATTCCAAATTTGACATGTAATCTGCTGCTTTTTTTGGTTATGTGGTTATCTTGCGTCGCAAAAGTTTCATATATTAAATATGCCAACTGGAAAAAAAATCTACGTACAGATTCTATTTTTGTTTCAAGGCATATTCTTGTTTGTGCTTATAACATAATTCTTTTTGGAGGGGATGTAGATGTTACTTGAAGTGAAATTAGGTTAGGTGCAGTAAGGAAGAGATCAATGTCTCTTCTGCTAATGTTCTTAGTGTTCTTACCTCTGAGAGGATTATATGGGAAAATGCTAATGGATTAGAAGTATGGTGGAAATTCATGTTGTCCAATCAAATGTGTCCTAGCTAATAAAGTCTATGACTAGGTATGAAGAAAAACCCTCATTTCGTAATTGTAAAATCTATCCAAACAGAACCTTTCACAAAATCAGTAAGAGTTGCTGGTGAGGGCATACTACAGTAGTATGCAGTGACAGAAAATATCACTTGGCCATCCACTAAACTTTTGTGCCCATGAACCCTACACAACTTTTCAGTAGGTTTTGGATAAAAGATTCCACAATCGTCAGCCACTCTTTGCTTGGAGCCATAGTTCTCAGGATACAGTCAATATTGGAGAAAGAAGACATGCACAACAGGCAAGTATTTTAGAGCGGAACCATTTGGTTTTTAAAAAACTTCGGCTGCGAGAATCAATTCTTATTCTTATGGACATAGCACGCCATAATTCTAGACAGGGTATGAAACAGAAATGATAGATTTAGCACGACTGACAGCACTACAAGAGGTTATACGGGGAGTTCTTGCACATTTGCCACCCTGAATCATAGGTTCTCACTTATAATGGCCCAAAAATACAATGCATCTTTAGCTAGGGGTGATGGTTGCTTTTTAGTGTTGTGCGGATCAGTTATTCAACATCTAATGCGGAATCACTTTAGTAAAAAGAACGAGCCATGTCTTTTACATGTCTCTCCTGATGACTAATTTCCGTAAGAAAAGCAGCATCATCATCTGCTGTTGGATATGGGGAAGGATTGCTCCCCATTACGACTTCTTTGCCAACCAGGATACGTTGTTGATATTTCAGGATTTATTCCTCTTATGAGAAATGTCATTTTAACTTACATTTTTGACTTGTCCTTTTCATTATTCTCTCTTGGTGCTGGAATCTTAACCAGTGTTATGTGCTTAAAATTGATGCATGAGTGTTGGTTGAAATATGCTGAAGTGGTGGGGAGTCTTTGAAATTTATGCTTTCTGAAAACTTGATGGAGACACCTCTTTCATGCTCTAGATTTTCGCACTTGAAAAGCCTACTTGATATTCTATTAGGGAATGTTCTTTATTATCACCATCTTTTCTTTTCCTTCTAAATCATGGAATCAATTCCTCAGTTTATCTTATGTTACCTGTATATCTCTGCTTTGTGATGGCCTCTATGTCCATGTTCTTAGAATCATGTAATGTATACTGTGATTGCTAACATGTGATTAGACAAAACACTAATCAAGATACTGTCACCACAAGAAGGGACGAACATGACCTTGTGCTCTAAGATCAGGGTGTCAGTAGGTTCAGCAGCACACGAAGTCACGTGTTCGTTATCTAACGGAGGGGATCAATTGTCGTAATATAATAATGATTTGGTTCCCAAATTGTTATTAGTTACATCTAATTTAATACAAATCTTTGCTAATCTCCCTTCAGCCACCAACCCCACCCCAATCAGGAAATGAATAGCTGCTGCATAGACTTTTATTCCCAAAAATTTTAGGCAGCTTCAGAAAAATAATTTCCCTTGCTGGCTACTGCAGTACATGTGAGTTGAAATCACCCCAACTTGATCCTAGAGCTTGTCAGTTTCTATCACTTGTACATTGTTGTATCTAACCCCACTTTCTCACTTAAGAAAAAATTCTGAAAAATCAGAAATAATCTGCACCTCACAAATATTTTTTGATGCTTTCAACCCTCAAAACACTTCCTCTCTCCTGTTAATGATCAACAGATTCACTGACGACTGTAGCATAGTGCATTTTAATGGAGAGTTGAACATATAAAAATATCTGACATTTTTTTTTGGAAAATTTTTTAGAGTGGGGGTCTGGGTAGGGGAGTGTTTGGTTTTCCAGGGAAATAATTGTCATTTACAGAAAAAAACAAGGAAAACTGAAACTTTTGAAGGGGTGAAAGTTGCAGACTGCCAAACAAGAGAAAAAAATTATTAGGGGGGGGGGGGTGCACATATAACTGCTAGTTTGAAGAGGTGGCAGGCAGAAGCAGAGGAGGGCAGGAGGGGGTCCTTTCTAGAGAAAGTTTAGGGTCTTTTACTTTTGGGTTGGTGCCTCAAAAACAGAGGGCAGTGCACTTGTGCACCAAATGAAGAGACACCTTAATCCATTGCTCTATGACGAGGGATACAATTTCAATGGTTATTATTGGACCACGTTATTGACTTTTTGGTGTTGCCTTTCCTTTTGTTCCATCTGCTTGTTTATTATAAGGCCAATCCTATGTCATTTACCACCACCTTTTTTTTTTTTTTTTTTTTTTTAACTTTTCTGGCCCTACTAGACTACACCATGCATGGACATTTTTTAATCCTAACTTACTCTTGTTCACTTCTTTTAGCCAATGATTCCAACCCATTGGGGAAATAATAATCTATTGGAACTTTTTATCAAACTTATCCAATCTTATCTAATATATGTGGAATGTGGTGTTTAGTCGCAATGATGTAAACAAGATTTGCAAACGAGATTCAATCTCTAATTACGGATATAAATTTTTACCAATTAGGCTATCTAATATATATATATACTACAAAATTCGATATGGAACTTTTTATTTATTTAGAAAAGGTGAATAGAACTTGTGAAGAGCATACATTCTAGCTTAATACTGCGTATGTTGCATTTAGAATCCATATTCACATGTATTTTATTTTTAGAAGTTTTAAATGTCGTTTTTTCTACTATGACGCTACTTAAATTGATTGACAAAGAAAAGACCGTAATGACTCAAATTTGATATGGGATCTTTTGTAAATTATTTCTAAGCTCTAACATTGATGAGAAGTTGAGACAACGTTACGACTATATTCTTGATACAGTAAGTATTCTAGGTTACACTAAGATCATTTCGAGACTCTTGCTTTTAAAGGAACTCTTCCCAAAACACGTTTGTTAGTTCGTTGATATAGAAAAAAAGGCGAAACGTGAGGATTTGGGTATAAACAACTCCCTTGTATTGTCTCCTTAATTTCTTGAAGAAAATATTGAGTTTAGTGGCGGTGTGATTAGTTAGTCATACAAGTCGAGCAAGTTGACATGAAAGATTTAAATGTCTACAGGAATTTCACTATTTTATGTTGTTTCAATATCATTGGGGGAACTTCTTTTGACTAATATCACTTGAGCTGTTACTTCATAACCAGCTAATAAATTTGAAATATACCTAATTATGCTACTATATATATCATATATGAACAAATATGCAATGTTACATCACACTATTCAGCAGATTTGTTTATTGGTGTTAGCTTTGGCTTCATCTTAATTTAAAGAGTTTCTAGATCTTAAATTGTGGTGTGTTTTTGTGTAATGTCTTGTACAAGATCTAATTTAGTCCTTTTTTGTGTTCTATCCTAAATTAGATTATGTCAAGAAATGATTTTCTTTTTTTTGCAAAAGAAGTCATTTCGTCTATTCCAAAATTTTGATCGCTATTCTTGTTCTCGATTATTTTTCTTTTGGGATTTTTGGATTGAGTAAGATGAATAAAAAAACAATAATTATAATGTTCCTTTCATCAGTAACAATTTTTATATTTTCTTTAAATCTTAGTTCTCTTATCATTATATCACTTCATCATAAAAAACAAAATCGTTTAGTATAGGCGATTAGGAGATGTAACATATGCTTTTTCTAGGCATGTGTTTTTAGCTATATAAAGAAGCTCATATACCGTAGCAATATGGATGAGATTCGATTATATGTATTGAGTGGTGTCGGCTGCGCAAGACTTGACTAGTTAAGTTAGTTAGCATTCATACATAATAGATGTGAATTGTGATGTGATTAATAATTTGGGATGATAGGTATAATTAACTACTTGGGGCCTTTGAATCACATTGTCAGAACCTCTTTGGCCAAATTAATTGTTGGTGACGATTTATTTGGATTCTATTCATTATGGTAACAAGCATTACAATACCATCTTTTTTTTTTTTTTTTTTTTTTGTATACAGAGATTCTGCTCAACCAAGATAAAGATAACGACAAATAAAATGGGCAGCATGGAAATTTTTAAAGAATAGCTTGTCGCTACTTCTAATCTAGAATCACAAGTATACGTAAATGATTTTTAAGTGGAAAATGATTTTTCTTTGAAAATCTATTTTTAAAGGAAGTCACAATTATACTTTAGTTTCCTTTTGTTTCAATATGTTAGGATCAAAATCTCCTCAATTAGAGTTCATGCAGTTGATCAGTATAAATAGGGTTTAACAATATTTGTCTTAATTATATTGGGAATTCTAGCAATATAAGTAAAGATAATATTTGCAAAATCTATCTTGATCCTTAGAGAATGAATTCTCTATCACACGATGGGAGGATGCTGGACCCTACGACGTGATTTAAATTCCAAAATAGCTAAAGAGACCGGCCTTTCATGAGAATAACTGTGAAAGTTTAATGTAGGAACATATATATAGAATCTGAATCTGATCCAACACAACCTTTTGTGAACAAAGTGAATTTTCATTGCAACAGGTTTGGTACGTTATTGTTGCCGAACTAGGTTGTTAGAAGTGTAGATGGCACTGACATTTTCACACTATAAAAAAAGTAGTATGACATAGAGGTAAACGTACATCAATGAGTAAGTTCCGGAGCCAATGTCTTTTTTTTTTTTTTTTTTTTTTTTTGTGTGTGTGGCAACAGGAGCCAATGTCTTTGCTACTACATTAGCCACGCCATGATACTGGGCTTTAACGTTGGGTTTGGATAGGGAGTCCTGACGTTTGAAGACCAAGAATAGTCTCCCAAAAAGCAGCAATAACCAGAAGTGCGACAAGTGCCTGGACAATTTTCCTAATCAATGTTAGTATAAATGTCCTATATATGATCATTGGTGCCCGAAGTATAATGCAGAATGCTTTAATGCATCATGATGTCCCTCTTGAGGATCATGCATAGAAAGTAGAGATGATCAATAATGCGGGCCAATCTAGCCATCCAGTCCACTTTGCCTTTTGGGTCGTATGGGTTGAGCTTGAGCTTGAGAAAAGCCCGGTCCAGCCTAGCTTGAACACTGAAATTGGTGGGTGGATCATGGGCCAGATTTTTTGAGCCCAACCCACGAAAGCCCGCTAGTAAAACCGCCCATCTCGGTCCATGAAAGCGGTCCAGCCCAACCCATGAGGCGGACTAGTCCAGCCCAAGTAATTATTCAACCAAATTGTGTATATTTTAATCAAATTGTATATATTTTAATCAAATTGCATATATTATAATTCAATCAAATTCAAAAAATATGAAATTATTCATTAGTATTAATAATTGTATATATTTTGATTAATATTAGAGGTTTTATGCAACAATAATAAATGATTATATAACTTTGAAAAAAAAATTCTCATGCCGGCCCGCCAGCTCGCTAGGCTCACCAACCGTCACAATCGCTTCTCGAACCATGAAAACCGGTAAAAGACCTGTGTGGGCTAAGATTTTTCAGCCCATGGACCAGCCCACCCAAACCGTGGATTTCATGATCCGGTCGTGTACCGTGAAATCTCAGCCCGACCCACTAACACCCACGGACTAGCTCGCCCAACCCGCACCAGTGGCCATCTCTAATAGAAAGATAAAATTGTAGTACTACATAAGCAACATCAGGTTGAGTCATTGTGAAGTACTAAGAGCACATGTTAAGTTGCGATATTTAGTAAGATCTTAGACTACGGGAGTAAAAAAAGGACTAAGTTTGTACTTAGGGCCTGTTTGGTTAGTGGAATTAAAAGGTGGTAACACTAATGTTTTTTAGTGTAAATTTGTGAAGATATTTCCAAGTTAATAACCATGGTAATGAAATTTGATGTACAAACATGAGTTTTCTTTCATAAACTGGCATACCACTCAGTATCACCTTCTCAAGTGATGATTGATGGTAATGAAATATTTACAAGAAAATAGATGTTTTTGAATAAAGTAGTATTACCACGGATGTTGACATGATAATGCCTTCACAAATTTACAATAAAAACCATTACTATTATTACCATTTAGTACTACTAACCAAACAAGACGTTAGACTACTTGTTTGAGATAGAATCAAATAGGAAAGAGTACGGATAATACAATGCCCAGGAAATAGCTCAATGGACCGAAACCGAACATCTAGAACTAAGTTTTTAACTGATTAATAATTCGCTTTCACAAAATCATTAGAACAATGATATGATAAGTTGTGTTGTTACCTTGATGATGAGTAAAGAGGAACGAGTTGCTCTTCGTGATTATGAACCCCATTCTGTCATTCACAACAAATATCTAGCGAGGACCATATAGGGCTTTATGCAAATGTCAAACATGGTAAGGAGCACTAGGATCAACAAGAGGTAGGAAATTGGTGCATGTAAACCATATAAAAAGGCATATATGTATAAAAGTAATTCGTTCTAGTAAAGAGGGAAGAGTTGCTCTTCGTAAAAGGTATAATCCATTTGAAATATTGACCTTCTAAGGGGAAAAGATGGTTACAATTTAACCAAAATAGATTTTATATTAATTTAAAAAATAATTATTACAAAATATTATCATGTTCTCATATAAATTATTATAGATTATTCTTATTAAAACCTTATACGTGTGTGTGTATATATATATATATATATATATATATATATATATATATATATATATATATATATATATATATATATATATATATATAAGTCTCTTCATTCAAGAAATAGACGGTAAATAATCAAGAGCAAAAGAGAGGGAGAGAGAGAAGAAATGGAGAATCAATACCAATAAGTGTAACAACACGTATTTTAATTAATCACTTTAGCGTCTTTGCTAAGTTTAATTCATATCCTTTTATTTTTATGCAATAGTCATCTAGCATCTTTTCATTAAAAGTCGAAAAAAATGCCATTCATACACCACCATTACCTTTTATTATACAATAATTTAAAATAACAAAAAAGTTACAATAAAAAAATTGACAAAATAAAAGTCTTATGACGGTATATCAAGGAGAATTTTTATTTTTGTAGCAAAAGATTTCCAATATGCTTGTCGTTTCATTCCAATTTTATTCAATTCCACTTCCGATAAAAGTGAGCTTTTGCCAAAGAAATACAAACATGGTAAACATGAAAAGTTTTATTAAATTATCCAACATGCTCATCAATGGAGCAATAAAATTCCCATATCCGGTATGGGCCAATACCATGACATTTATGTAATTTTTATGACAAAAGTAATATTAAAAATTATAATTTTTTTTTCATATTTTATTTGGGGGGCTTGTTAGTTGAAATCTTATATCGTATCTTAACAATATCTTATCATATCAGTTAGCTATTATTCTATTAAATTATATCTGGACTACATCTAATCATATCAAGTAAATAGTACGAGAAAAATTGGTCCATACCGAATATGAGAGTATACTTTCTCCTCATCAATGACACTAAGCTGTGGAATTAGAGCCCACCCACCAATTCATATATTATTTAAATAGTACAATTGATAGCATTATCTATTAAAGCATGTTGGTTTTTGACCTTGGCGGTCTATAACAAATATACCGAATTACCGACCATTTATCAAGCCGGTAACTGTTATCGTCATGGTCTCATAGACCTATCAAATTTGATGTAGTAATAAAATTTGTATCTTACAATTAAAAGATTATTATACGAACACTTTATGAGATTCCCCTCACCTTTAATCTTACTATTAGAAGGGCCTTTATCTAATAAGCTGACTTGAGTTTACACAACGATTCTATAGAGCATCTCTTACTGAAATTAACACTATTATCATGATGGACTCATTATCACCGTCAAAAGAGAAAAAATGCGGAAATAAGAGAATATCAATGCCACCCTTTTAAATGCTTTTCAATGTGAGTTGTTGTTCTCTATAAAATAGAATGAAAAAAGAGTGTACAAATTTTATAAATAAAAGGTACACGATGAAAAACAGATTGTTAGTAGACAAAGATGCTACCGTAAAAATTATGATCCTTTTTTTTATTTAGCTGTCTATCGGGAACAATTCCAATATTTAGTTTTATAATGATTTATGTGAGGCAGTGAGGATGCCTAGTTCTTAATGGTTAAGGTAGCTAGTTCATTGAAGTTGTTGAATATTAAAATCACAAATTTTGTATATTGTTAGGACTCTTTTCTTGATAGGATATTATAATTATACTTAGTTTTGATAGTAGACTTTGTCATTTAGATTCTATAAATAGCTTTTTGATAATGAATGACATAATGACACAATTTCACTCCTATTTGCAAACTTATCACCCCGATGATTTAAATTATATACATAACACAAGCATCCAGAAACCCTTATATATATGTCATAATAAGAGGTTTTCCATACAAACACTCAAAAGTGTTTTATTTTCAAGCACTAGAGATGAGAAAAGATTTATTAAATGACAATCAACGTGAGCACAATTTTCCTAAAACTTCAAAGGTAAATTAGCTTGAAATAGCAAAATTCCAACCGACAATATCTCGATGCTCTGTAGAGGCAGAATATTGTTCTATGGCTGCTATGATGTGTGAGCTGAAATGGCTAAAATGATTACATGCTGATCTTGGGGTTTAGTATTCAAAAGGAAGCAATTATATTATGATAGTCAATATTTACTATATATAGCCAGAATCTAGTGTTTCATGAGCACACTAAACATATTAAAGCTGTCATTTTGTTCGAGATGTTGTGATTGATGGTCTTATTCATCCTTCCCATGTACCTACCAAGTTTCAGTTGGCAAGTGTCTTCTCAAAAGATCTTAACAGGACACAATTTGAATTTTTAATATCTAAGTTAGGCATTCGAGATCTGCATGCTCCAATTTGAGGGGGTGGGGGGGTGGGGGTTAGGACTCTAGTAGGATATTATTTGTATTTCTGATTATGTTATAGTTTATTCCTAGTTTGATTCATAGGACTTCGTCCAATAGGTTGTATAAATAGTTATTGAGTTGAATGAAATCATAAGAAAGCTTGACCAAACTTAATATGAATTCATCATATTTCGAACTTACTCAACCCAAATAACGTGTGTTCCCTTTTTACCAAAATATATAAGATTAGAAAGTATCAATAAACTAGATCTTCGACCATTAAATTAATTTTTTTGATATGTCATATAGCAAGCAATAACTCAACCATCACTTGAGATATAAAGCAGTCTAGATCTTTTATTTTATGAAGGCCAGTATAGATCTTAATTAAGTGGACACTAGAAGATCATGAACCTACTTAATACTTCACATGGTTTATCATAAAACACTAGGGGAAAAAACATAAAGGGCTGCGCAGGAAGGGCTGCGCTTTTCGTAAAAGCGCAGCCCTACTAAGAAGAAGGGCTGCGCTTTTTCAAAAAGGCGCAGCCCTTCACTAGTAGGGCTGCGCTTTTTCAAAAAAGCGCAGCCCTTCTGTAGGTAAGAAGGGCTGCGCCTTTTTGAAAAAGCGCAGCCCTTCCTGAAAAATTTTGAAATTTCGGAATCGCGCGCTTTGAAATATTGAGCGGGGATTCGTCAAATATATTATCCCTCATTCTCTCTCCTCTCTCACGTCCCTCATTATTCCTTTCCTCCTTATCTCTCACCCTCTCTTCTCTCTCATCATCTCTTCTCTCTCAAAAACTCCCATAAACATTTGTCTCAAAAACCCATTTTAAGTTTTTCCGATCTGCACTAAACATGACGACGGAGTCCGATTGCCTACTGTGATACCTTTTCGGAAGCGGAACGAGCCAACGAGTCAAACGCACTGCTACGCTGTGACGTTTAGGCTTTTTAAGCCATCCGAGTTCGTTTAAGCCTCCAAATAGCCATTTTAAGTTTTTTCGAATTTTTTTTTTCCTTTAAATTATGTATTTGGGTTTTGTTTTATGTATTTAAACATTATTAGGTTGTAGTTCTTGTATTTTTTCAGATCTATAATGTTCTTGTATACTTCTCTTTGTTTATATATTTTGATTAATAATGTTCTTGTATACTTCTCTTTGTTTTGATTAATGTCTTGCTTGTATACTTCTCTTTGTTTTGATTAATGTTCTTGTATACTTGTCTTTGTTTTGAATGTTATTCTTGTATACTTCTCTTTGTTTATTTTGATTAATGTTCTTGTATACTTCTCTTTGTATATTAGTTTTTGTTCCTTTTTTTCATTTTCGTTTCATTCTTTTATTGTTTTGGGTTTAGTATTTTCGTTTCCTTTTGTTTCTTTTCTCTTCTGTTTAATTTCAGAAAATGTGAGATTATGAGTAAAAAAATGACAAAATTTTTTTTTTTTTTTTAAATTTTTTTTTTGGTAGGAAGGGCTGCGCTAGTTAGGAAAAAGCGCAGCCCTTCTAGCCCAGAAGGGCTGCGCTTTTTCCTAACTAGCGCAGCCCTTCTGGGCTAAAAGGGCTGCGCTTTTTCCTAACTAGCGCAGCCCTTCTTGCTTAAGGGCTGCGCTTTTCTAGCGCAGCCCTACTTAAAAAGTGAAAGGCTGCTACTGAAAGGGCTGCTGTCAAAAAGCGCAGCTCTACATGCCTTTTTTAGCGCAGTCCTTCTTCATTTTTCCACTAGTGAAATCATTTTTTTCTCAAATTCATGGGAGATAATAATCAAGAACTATGAATGATTTTAAATCCTATATAACGATATGATGTTGATCAAATTAAACTCGCTTTTTTTAGTGTGTGGTGTAAGTAAGGTTAAAAATTCAATATCTATTCAACCTCTTCGTAAGCCCTAAGTTTAGGCTATATATAGTGGGTTCATCCCTTTGTGTGGGTGTGTGTGGGGTGTGGCTGTGTGGGTTGGGAGTTGTTTGATTTAGAAAAAATCACTACTGGTTCCTTAACATCTTAGCGGGGTCTCTCTTGAGAGAAGGGTGTTCTAACATATTTTGAGTACCTTTAGGAAAAAATGTATCTAAGCTAGAATATGATTTGGTCTAGTGGCAAGGATTGTCTCTCATACCATTGAGGTTGTTGGTCAAAACCTCACCGTAGCCACTTTGAACTACAGATTCCCTTACAATCTGCTATTTTCAAAGGGCCTTGACTGTATAGTTGGGTATGTTGGATTAATATGTGCTAGGTTTCGATCTAGTAAAACACTTCTCCTTACCAATTATAATATTAAACAAAAGCAAAGTAGAAATATGATAAAAGGTTTTTAGTGTGTCGTTAAGGCACCAAAAATCGCTATTCAAACAAAATTTATAAAACTTAATAAGCAATTACTAAGAACGTAGTAAAGGCAAGTCAAGGGTCGATCCACGTGGAAAATGGGATTGATCAAAATCAATCAAGTCTAGATTACCTAATTGTGAGATCTTTTGGGGGTTTAGAAATGATTTGGTAACAACTAAAACTAACTACTTATCAAAGAAGTAGCAAATAACACGAGATGAAATATCAAATAGAAAGACACTAGAGTTAAGGTTACTAATATAGATCAAAGTGGACAACAATTATTGATGCAATTGTGAGAGCATCTACAATGGGTGGGTGGGTTTTTGTTGGTCTTTGTAGTTTTTCCATTCTCTCTCTTTTTCTCCTTCTTACACCTCACATCCCACTAACTTCCCACCAACTCATCTTTTTTTTTCTCACAATGGCTAGACTAGTTCTACTTGGCTTTTCTAATTCTCTCTCTTACTTTTGGTATACTCCATCATATACTCTCTCTCCTATTGAAAATGTTCTTATTCTTATATAGAGTAGATAATTTTTATTCATATTTTAATTAGTGATATATTAATTAATTTATATACATTTTGAATAATTTTAGGTAGGAGAATGTTATTAGAAAGAAAAATAGGTTGTGAAAAAATATGATAAAATATATCAAATTTAGGCTAAATTTATAGATAATTTTTTTTATAGTTGTAATGTAATTTTTTTTTAAAAATTATAAGCTTATTTTATTTACTTTAAAACAAAAAAACAATCTTGTAAAAAAAAAAAAAACAGCAACAATAAAGCAATATTGATACATATGGCAACACCCCATTTGTTGTTATGCACACCATCCAAGGCATGGTTGGTCTAGAATTCTAGACCAACCAACTCCAAGGGCCAATTGCTCCAATGGTAAAGCTAAGTAAATCTAGCTTTACTTTTTGCTAGACCAACCAAAACCAACCCCATTGCTCATGCTCTGATTCAAAAGCGACAATTATACAAGGTTTAGTTTTCCTCTAAAATACTTGAGTCCTCTCTCGAATGATCCTCAAGAATAATCGCTTAATTAATCAGCTAAATCCTCTATCGAATGGTCTTTAGTCAATTGATCAACCAAGAGATTCAATAAGTACGAAAAACCCCTGATAAAGGATCCCCTTAATTTCTACTTAACATCTTGGTCTAGAAATTAAGTTGATTCATGGGGATGATAAAAGAGTTCAAAAATCGATTAAGAACATTTAAAATCAAAATACCAAAGCATAAATGTGATCAATATCTATCATAAGGCCTCAAAACACCAAAATCAATGCATAATCATCTTTAGATAATCACAATCACATTAACAATACATTTAAATCCTAATCCATACTTTCATCCTAATCCTATATAGGAAACTACTCACTAATCATGGATTCTAAGTATAAAGACATTAATTTTATAACTAATCTAGGGCTAAAATGATTAAGAAATAATAATTCTAATAAAGATAAGAAATTAATAAACTACAATAAATGAGATCTAATAATATGGAAGAACAAAGAAGAACAACCAAAATTAAGAGAGAACAAAAACTGAAAACTTTGAAACTGATTGAATTGAAAAGGTACCTTCAATGTGTAGAAATCACAAACTTTTATCTAGAATCTCAAATCTTTAATAAAACTAATGTGTTTATCTCTCAAGTATAAACCCTAATAATCTTTCTAAGCTCTAGAAGCAAAGCATAAGTTTGAAAACTAATCAACTCTTTCTTTTAACTAGGCTTGAGCCTGACGAAATTCTAAGTGGTGCGGGAGCACCAAAGTTACTGTAAACTGGGGTTCAAACTTCACAAGATGGTGCGGGCGCACCGTTTGAAATTGGTGCAAGCGCACCGTTGAAATTGGTGCGGGCGCACCTCAAAGCTGGTGCGAGCGCACCAAGCTTTCTGATTTCTAGGAACTCAATCTGTAGGGTGGAGCGGGAGCACCGAAGTCAGGGGCAAGTGCACCAATGTGTGCGGGCACTTCTAAGGTAGTGCAAAATACTTTTAGTCACGCTTTTTGTCTTCTATTTCCGCGCGTGCAAACTCCCACCTTATGCTGTGTCTCCCAACTCTCGACCTCAGAAAAGGTCACACCTGCAATCAAAGCACGGGAAAAAAACGGTGAAAGCAAATTAAATGTACTAGAAATTCATTCAAAATTGACCGAAAATCTAGCAAAATGTCACTATGATCAAGAATGATCAAATGAAAGAAAAGAATGATCAAATGAAAGAAATAGAGAAGGAAATAATGAAGAAAAAGGGAAGAAAGAGGATCAAACCAAGCTCAAAGGAGCTCATAATATGTGTTAGAAATGCACTTATCAAAATACTCTTACTAGTACTACATCAAGTATTTGAAGGTAAAATCAACTAATCTTCTATATACAAAGTCATCAATGATGCAATATAAATCAAGTTTTCCCATACTAATTAGTTGACAGTGCTAGATGAAATACAGGATCTTATAAGAGGACACGACATTATAAATTAATTCGAAATGGAGATAATCTATTCATTAAATTTTCTTATATGTGTCACCGATGCGCCATACAATGCAATTTAGTTGATGTCGAAAACTGAAACAAAGTCACGCATAATACATATAGGGAAAATTAGCATCAACACCACAAATTATGGCATGGGTGCATCTAACACCACCAACTTTGACTAGTAGCCAAAACACCATAAACTATTGGCTTGAGTGTAGCGACTGTCATATATGACGCTTGAGCTAACTTTTCTCACCGGTGGCAGGGAATCCGTATTTAATTTTTTTTTCTCATTTTCCCCATTTTTCTTACATTTATTCTATTTTTCATTAATTAGAATCCCAAATCACGTGAGCTCTTTCTTCTTCATTCTAATTATTCCCTCGATCCCCTTCCTCTCTTTGTTATCATCTAAATTGACCTTAAATTCTGAAAAAACTTATTGGGGGTAATTTTGGCTACTTTATGATCTAAACATTCATAAGGTAGTTGGCTAATTTTTACAAAATTTAGGGTTTATTTGGGGAGAAAGAAGGAATGGGTGAATATTGGGGAACAATTAGATCAAAAAAGAAGAAAAAATCTCACGAAATTTAGGCTTCTAATTAATTAAAAATAGGATAAATGAAAGAAAAAGGAGGAAAACAGAAAAAGGTCTTGGAGGACAATCTCGAGTTTTTATTTTGTTGAGAAGTCCTTGCTTGCTGTTATGGTGCGGACGACGGGGCCCCTTTAACACTTCATCTTTTATCTCGTTGTGCGCTTCTAATTTGGATGGTATGGACTTAGATATACTCGTGCCCAACAGAAAGACATGTGGTCAACTATCTGTCACACACACACACAGTGTTATTACAAATGATAGATATATAAAGTTATAGTAAGTATTGTATGTATCAGGTGCATAATTAATTTATTACGCGATCAATTGACTTTTAGCTAAGATGAGTCACTATTTAAGTCAAAAGAAATTTCTTTTAAACAAAGGGTATCTTTTTACAAATGGATACCTTCGATATACATGAAGATAATTTATTTAGGACACAAAATTATCCCCATATGACGAGTAATAACTTTTTGTTTTAGAAGGACCACTTCTATACAAGTCATCCATTAAGGATATAAAATTACCCCCATATCACAATACTTTATTTTACACTGTCTCATGTATGCATGTGTAATAAGAGTTCATTCATCATACAACATGTATTATGTACATGGTATATCCAAGACCAATTTTTGCTTATTTACTCATTTAAAAATCTCCTTTTTATAATTATATTTTAATTATTTGGATAATTTCAAACAAGTAACGAACAAAAAAATAACTTTAGATGTACCATGCTCACGAAGTCACGGTACATTTGAATGGTAAATTTGGATGTATGATAAATTGTTATTCATTACGGAGAAGACGAGTTGTAATTTTACAAGTAGTCTCCTACTATATGAAGGAGAAGTCAATGTAAATCCCTCACACAATAATGACCTAAACCTTGCGGTAAGTATATAGCAATAGGGTGAGAAATTAAAAAGTAGAAATGACGAGATAGGCCGGTTTTCTTTCCTCCATTTTATTGCTAAGTTGACACGTGCGGGACTTAAAAAGGTAGACCCCATGGCACTCACACGAAAGTGTCAAGTATAAATATACCACCTCTTCTCTCTCTCTTTTGTTAATCCTATGTCTACAAAACAAAGTAATTGCTTCCTAACAGAAAGACACACAAGCAAAAAAACCCCAACTTTCTTAGCTTACTAGTTTTTATTCTATCATTCTCTTCTCTAATAGTAATAATAATATGTCCAATTCTAACCTATCCCCTTCAATCTCTTCTCTCTCTCCTATCAAAACTCCTTTAACTACTACTACTACAACACTTCTTCCTATTGGTAATAAACTCATGAATAATCCTCACTATTCTACTACTAATACTATTGATGATTTTGATGATGATCAAGACCTTCATAAATGGCCAACCCTTTCTGAGGTATATATTATTTTTTGTTGTTGTATAAGAAAAAGACTAATTTGATAAGATAGTATATATTGATAAAGTATATAACCAATTTTGAAGCTGCAAGCCTGCAACTAACGACCAGTTTAAACTTTTGGTTGAGTTGGTCTTCTGACATATATATACACTAATGTGATAAAAGAGCGAGGCCTAATATATATCTTGTGTGGAATCAATTTCAGGTTGTAGGGGAGATGAGAGCTATAGGGAAAATATCAGGACCAACAACAGTAACTGGTTTGCTGCTGTATTCAAGAGCCATGATCTCCATGCTTTTCCTTGGCTACCTCGGCGAGCTCGAGTTAGCTGGTGGTTCACTCGCCATTGGGTTCGCTAACATAACCGGCTACTCGATTATATCCGGGTTAGCCATGGGAATGGAGCCTATTTGTGGACAGGCTTATGGTGCTAAACAAATGAAGCTACTTGGGTTAACTTTACAAAGAACAGTGCTATTACTTTTTAGTATATCATTACCCATTGCTTTCATGTGGGTTAATATGAAGAGAATTCTATTGTGGTGTGGTCAAGATGAAGAGATATCATCTGTTGCTCATGTTTTCATTCTTTTCTCCATTCCTGACCTCTTCTTTTTATCTCTTCTTCACCCACTTAGAATCTATTTAAGGACTCAAAGCATCACATTACCCTTAACTTATTGTACAGCAATCTCAGTAGTTTTTCATATCCCTCTAAATTTCCTCCTTGTAGTTCATCTTAAATTGGGCATTGCAGGAGTTGCCATTGCTATGGTTTGGACTAACCTCAACCTTTGCATCTTGTTTTCTTCCTTCATTTACTTCTCCCGAGTATACAAAGACTCGTGGATCGCGCCGAGCATGGATTGCCTTCGAGGATGGTCTTCCTTGCTAGCCCTCGCCATTCCTACCTGTGCTTCAGTGTGTCTCGAGTGGTGGTGGTACGAGTTCATGATAATGCTTTGCGGTCTCTTAGCAAACCCAAGAGCAACCATTGCATCAATGGGAATACTCATACAAACCACTTCATTAGTCTATGTATTCCCATCATCATTAAGCCTTGGAGTTTCTACCAGAGTTGGGAATGAACTAGGAGCTCGCCGCCCTGCGAAAGCTCGAGTCTCCATGATCGTGTCACTAGCATGTGCGGTGTTGTTAGGCCTTTGTGCCATGCTCTTTACCACACTCATGAGGCACCAATGGGGAAGGTTCTTCACTAGTGACCCTGAAATCCTCCATCTTACTGCCATTGCATTGCCGATTGTAGGCCTTTGTGAGCTCGGTAACTGTCCACAAACAACCGGGTGTGGTGTGTTGCGCGGAAGTGCAAGGCCTACAATCGGAGCAAATATCAACTTGGGCTCATTTTATTTGGTGGGAATGCCTGTTGCAATGTTCTTTGGTTTTGTTATGAAGATGGGTTTCGCAGGCCTATGGCTTGGATTACTCGCAGCACAAGG
The DNA here is from genome assembly GCF_026745355.1 of Beta vulgaris subsp. vulgaris. Lineage (NCBI taxonomy): Eukaryota > Viridiplantae > Streptophyta > Magnoliopsida > Caryophyllales > Amaranthaceae > Beta > Beta vulgaris. The sequence goes on along the minus strand of NC_079202.1, from coordinate 3,776,428 downwards.
CTCGTGCGCGCTACTTATGCTCTACGTCCTCTGTAGGACTGATTGGACTTTACAAGTAGACAGAGCAAAGGAATTAACCAACTCTTCTTCACCAAATACACCGGCGTTATTACCAATTACTTCATCCTCTTGTGATAAACACAAGAACATCATTCCATTATCCCTTGATGACCTTGTTTGCATTAATGGCGGCGACGCCACCACAATGGAATCATCTCCATCATCCTCTACACAAGCTCTACTAGAAACACATCCACTCTTAATAACTTGTTAAAAATTGATCAATTAATTGATAGTGTATAATCAATTAATATAATGTCATGCATTTAGCGTTTAGGTATAAGTATGACAAGTTTAATTAATCTTTTAACCCACATTTTTGCCCGTGATTAGATTGCCAAATTCGCGGTTATGATGGTGATTAGAGTCCTTCTAGCTATTCTATGTTTCTATCCCCTTGATCTTCTTGGTTTTTTTTTGTTTTATATTTGTATGAAGGTTGTTGTAGTACTAATGTTATTATTAATAATAATGATGATAATAATAATGTAAAGGAGCATATATTATACATACAATAAGTTAATTATTCTATCTTTTGTTGCTGAAATTGTTGTTATGTTTAGGAAGGAGATAGTGGGAAATGGGATCTTTCTTCTTGTTCCCTACCATAAAAGGTTACAACTTTGACTGTCTAAAAATGGAATAGAATTTGCAAATAGTAGTATAGTAGAGAACTTACTCCATCAAAGTGCTGATTTCTTTTCTTTATTCAGTTTCCACGTTCTACTTATCGTCCTACCCATGTTTTTTTTTTGATTAAGAATTTCATGTCACAAATGATAAAAACGTAGAATGTAGATGATATTCGATTTTATGCCTTTAATTTTTTTTTGCTTTATATTAATCAAAGTTAAATAATTTCATTATTCGTCCACTTCATGTCGATTGAAAACCAGCACTAACACAATCTTTTTCAGTACCGTCCTTAAGAAAAAACAAAAGAATGCCTTTTTCCCTTGTAATGTTTTATTTATGTTGCACCTTATTTTCACAACTCATTGGCAATTTGTCTTCTTAACCATGATTAAAATATCCAAAAAGGAATTGAAAAGCTACAGATAAAGAGCAAAAAAAGAGGGAGTATACAATATTACCTTTTGTGTTTTTCTCTTCATTCTCAAATCACAAGACACCTATATTGGCTAATAGTATTTCGACGGTCAATATACTTAAGTATTCTCTCCGTTTTCTAAAGATCTTTCCTCTTTTATTTTATTCCTTATTTGGAAATCTTTTTCCCCTTTTTACCCTCTCATGTCCCTATCATATGGTCCACCATTACATTATTAATTCAATTTTACTCCCTTTCTCTCTCTTACTTTAACCTCTTTTTATTTGTTTATTTATTTTAACCCCTTTCTCTGTCCTACTTTACCCACCCCACACCCTACACAAATAGATCCTCCTTGGTATCTATAGGAACAGTAACAAGGACGATCTTTAGGAAATGGAGGTAGTATAAACTTTTCTATTTAAATTGATGATACAACTTTAAAAACGGAAATGTTCATATCGTTATGAGATTTAAAGGATTTTTTTCGTATTCCGAAATGTACAACCTTAATTAACATTTGGTTATGATAATTTCTAAATTCTAAGAATAATAATTTATGGGTAGAACTATTCCAAAGCATGTAAGATAATCCCTCCATTTGTTTTTAATTTCAACATTATTTCTCTTATTTGAAAATTTCATATTAATTGCAATTTTTCCTTCTTTGATGATATCTTCTCTCTATCTTTCTCTATCACATGTATTCAATTTATATTTATATCCATCTCTCTTCTCTTCACATGAGTTTCTAGTTTTCAAAAAATTTGTCAATGGGATTTGTTACTATAATTATAAAACGAAGAAACTAAAGGCTACTCTGACAAAACCATCTATATATTACCATAGTTCATAACTTAAACACAAATTTTCAGATGTAAGTGTTAAACTATAATTTAAAACAATATATACTTTTTTCGCGCTTTTAAGTAGAGATATAACTTTATTTTATTTAAATATAATGTATACTTCTATATTTTAGATTTAAAGGTCTTATTAGCACTTATAAAAAAACATATTTTTAAATGATTATATGTTAAAGCATATATACTTTGACTTCTGAGTTGTCATTTTAGATGGTCAACTTGAGTTAGAGAACATTTCATCATTTGAATATTTATGATAGCTACTTTAGAAGCTCATTTTCACAACTCACACCCGTAACAAGCTTTATTTTGGTCATCCTTGAGACCTTGACAAAGGAGAAAGAAAAAGGGCCATGATCCTACCTTTTATGTTTCTTACACGGCTCATGTTTTCGTTGTAAACAAAGGTGGTCTAAGTAAAGAATGATTTCTAATGAAGAATAGAAATAGACATATATTTTTCGTAACTCATTAGTCATTTTTATGAGACTACATCCATTTACGGGGTTCATAGGTTTCCATAAGAAGCTTTTAAACTCAGTGGCCAATTCAAGAGGTGACCCATGTGAGTTAGAACAAAGTCGTTCAAAAAGAAAAAGATAAATTGATTAGAAATTCCAATAAGCTATTTCAAATTCCAAATATAACTAGAGACTTAACATGAATATAATCTAAAAATATATTTCACAGATGTATTGTACAATTTTCATACTTTTGAAAGCATTATAGCACATCATTGTCACTAACTTTTCATCCATCACACTTCACAACCTAACCATTACGAAAATCATGATAACTAATTAGGCACTTAATTCTATATTTCCATTATCCCATCATTCTATTTTTCTCAAGATAACAAATAAGTAATTGACCGGCTATAAAGGTATCGATCAAAACAAATTATAGTTCAAGCAATGTATAGTATTAATTGTGGACTACTTTATTGATCTGATTTTTACTGAAATAAATTTATTTTACTGATAAGAACTTAATATCAGTAGATGTCAAAGAATAAAGAGAGAGGAATTTTTTCCCCTAAAAAAGTAAGGAAAAGGAGAGAGGACATTTCGAGGCGTCAAAGGAAAGAAGAGAGTTAATAGAATGTAAATTCGATCCTTTATTGACTTCTGTACCAGAGAAAAAAAGTTGTTTAAAAAAAAGGGTATTATTCTATATATGCACCAAGTGGATCCACGAGGTGGGGTAAGGATGGAGAAAAGAAGGAATTTTTTTTTTTTTTTACGAAAAATGACATAAAGCAATATAGGAATGAATTTTATGAAACAAACTTATCCAAACCCATTAAAAGGGAGAATTTTACTTCTACTGTAGGTTATGAATAGTACATTACTCATCATGCTCTCTTAGCTTTACAGAACCACTACCCTGCCCTACTTCTTTCCTCCCGGTTTTCCTCTGCACCCTTCATTCTTAATCCTCTTCCCTAAAACCTAGATAATTCCCCGTCATTTTTTCTCTCCTCTCCTCTTCATTTTTGACCAGTCCCTCCTGCACTCCTACTCTCCCCTCCATTCTCACTTTCTGAATCTTCTTCGTCTCTCTCCTCTTTTTTCTGTTTCTCACCATTTTTTATCTCTTCTTTTACGGGTCCAAGCAGCAATTTAAGCGGTGGGAATAAGAGAATGGAGCTCTCTCTAGAAGTGTTTGATTCATTCGTTCTATTACACAATTCTGTTATGGTGTAATCCTGACAGTGTGATGCATAACAATCCCTTCATTCTTGCAGAACTCTTCGACCTCAGACAAACAGAACTCAAACCATTATCAGTTCGTAGCCTTTTAATCTTCTTCCCAATTTAATTTTCCACCAATGCCTTCCACTGTTTGAAATTCTTGAAAGTTTCACCTTTATTTTGACTTCATAACAATTAACCAAGTCATTCTTGAAAATCATCAATGAAGGATACAAACTACGTGTGACCTCCCAAAGATTCCACACGTGAAGGACCCCAATCATCAGAGTGGGTGTAATCCAGAGTACCTTTTGTTTTATGAATGCCCTTAGGAAAATTGTTGCTATGTAGTTTTCCAAAAACACAATGCTCATAAAACTCAAGGTTTATGACCTTATAGCCACCCAGAATATCTGCCTTAGAGAAGATTTGCATCCCTCTCTCACTCATATGCCCAAGTCTCATGTGCCATAGCTTGGTCATATCCTCCTTCTGAATTTCAGACGAAGCAACAATAGCTGAACTTGAGAGAGTAGAACCCTATAAAACATACAAGGTACTACACTTGACCATCTTCAATACATCCTTTGAACCCTTGTAGACATACACTTTATTCAGATTCTTGGTCATCTATGGAACATGCCTGCGATTATTCAAAAATGTACCATCATGTGTCCGAATCTTGATGAAGTCTATTCCAACTGTCTTGAAGACTGCACTATTAGCTATTGAAATATTTACCTCCATCTACCTGCTCATAATTAGTGAACTACTCCCTAGGAGGACTCATATGATAGGACGCTCCAGAATCCAGAACCCACACATCATTACAATATGTTTGTTCATTAGCAACTATAGCAAGATCATCCTCAGAGTTCGAATTTTCTGCTGCAACAGTAGCGGAACCAGACCCAGATTTATTTTCCCGATGCTTCTTTTTAGTTCCAATGCCCCTTCTCCTTAAAGTAATTACATATATCATTAGGTTTAGGACCTCCATTAGAATTTCCAACTCCACTAGTGGAAAAAAATGCAAGGGTTGCGGTCTATTGCAAAACGTAGCCCTTAATAGTGAAGGGCTGCGGTTAGCCCAAAACTGCAATCCTTCAATATTAAGGGCTGCAGTTTTGGGCCAACACGCAACCCTGTCTAATTAAATCTCGCGGGCTGCTGGGCTTATATTGAGCTTACAAATTAATACCTCACTCTTCATTGCACAACTCTAATCTTCATTTGTTTAGGGTTCACTTGTCACAAATCTTCACACCACCATAAATCAAAACTCTCATTTCACCGATTTCGCATCTTCACACCACCAGAAATCAACTCTTGCCGCCGTAGAATTGACACCAAGAAAAACTCACTGATTCTCATTTTCTCTCTCCTTTCTTCTATCAATCATGGTGGACGCCGTGAAATTGAACATCTTTGAATCCCTAAACCAACAATCGCATCTTCAAACAAGCATGGTGAATTTTATTTTACATTTTTCACTGATTTTTTTGTTTTTTTTTGTTTCTTATCCATAGTTTCAGATGAATTTCTTACACATTTTCTCTATAAGCATAGTTTTCTCTCTCTTTTGTCGAGTAACATCCGTCAAACTTCGAAGTAGAGAAAGAGTTGAAGGACAGAAGAATCTCAGCCTTGCTCCTGCTCGCCCATGATTTCAGCTACGATGATGAAGCTCTTTTTTTTATTATTGATTTTACCTCTAAAATTTATCTTAATTTCTAAATTTTATTTTATTACTCAGATTTAAATTGGGACACGCGTGTGGCGTCTGCTAAAGAAATTGGCTCCATTGCGAATAATTATAAGCGAATTTCGATCGAGCAGCTGTTTGATATCGCGGTGAAGAAGTTTTTCGAGGCCGGTTTCAAGTGTCCAGAGTTGAGGCTTAAGAATGAGGCTAGTATTTCTTCGTTTCATAGTTTTGATATGAATAAAGTGTTGGAGTTTGGGGGCAAGAATATGATGTTACTGATGATAATAATGCTAGGAATTCTAAAGAAAGATTGGCTAAACAAAAGAAGAATTTACGTAGGAGGTTAGGACTTGATGTGTGTGAACAGTTTATGGATGTTAGTGATATGATTAAGGATGATGATATTGTAATGTTTGGTTGATTTCTTTCTACTCTTTGTTTATATTTGATACGTTTGAATTTTATTTAATTGGATTTTAATTTCAGTTTATACTTTTGTTCTATGCTATGTTATATCTTAATTTTATTACTCTATCTTTAGACTCTATTGAATATGATTCTCTAAAATGTCACTATACTAATCATAATGCAGTTGATCTTTCATTTGATCTTGTTTCTCTTTTCTTTATTTCGATCTTATTTCTCTTTTATTTTTTCAGTTTGAGTGGCTATAGGCGACAATAGGTCTTCATACATCAGGTAATAAACTTGTTTTTGTGAATCTTATTGGCTTTTTAACTACAATAAGATTGGTATATAATAGGTCTTTATACATTAGCACCGACTTTGAACTTTCACAGGTAATAAACTTATTTTTGTGGATCTTATTTAATATGATTTTGATTTCAGTTGGTAATCTTTCACTCTCAATCTTTCTGTATTTGTAAATTTCAATTTTCTGTAACTACATCAACATTGACATGCTAATTTTGTATAATTACCAAAGTATTCAATCTATAATATATTCAGAATATGTAAATTGCAGAGTATGGTGGTGGCATGGTAGGAAAGGAACATAACCAAATAATCTTTGGCATTTGGAAGAGATATTTAATTAGCCCTTTGTGTCTAAATATCCTCCCAGCAAGTCCCTACTTATATAATTGTCTACAAGATCTTGTGATAGTTAAAGCTCCTAGTAAAGTGCCTCTGATTTAGAGGGGCATGAACAATCAAGCGATGAAAGTAGTCCAAGAACCATGTGTTATTTTTTAGTTGCGACATAAGTACGGGTGTTTGGGCTTTTGCATTTATGTATTTTTAGTTGTCACTAGATACAAATACAAAGTAATGTGTTAGTATTGTATTGTGTATCATGATAAGCGAGCAATTTTAGCCTCTATATTTTTGTGACTTTCTTTATAAATATAAAAAACATAATTTGCAATGAAAAATGATACAATATATATATATATATATATATATATATATATATATATATTATATATATATATATATATATATATATATATATATATATATATAATTGTTCTTAATCATTTAGGACTAAAGATGTAAAAAAAAGATAATAAATTTTGGGGTCAGAAGGGTTGCAGTTTTGGTCAAAACCACGACCCTTTATGTGCATTAAGGGCTGTAGTTTTGATCAAAACCACAACCCTTTATACGCATTAAGGGCTGCAGTTTTGATCAAAACCGCTACCCTTGGGAGTGAAGGGCTGCGGTTTTTCTTTTTTGCCTAAGGTTTGGGAGCCAAAAACGCAGCCCTTGGAGCTATTTTGACCGCAACCATTGACGTTTTTTCCACTAGTGCAGATTTCTTAAAATTCTTTTTACCGTGTCCCTTACTACTACTGGCTACTAATCCAGAAGCCTGATTATCTGTACCTGTACTACCAGATGCCTTATGACGCAATTCCCTAGTACGCAGAGATGATCTAACCTCTTCTAGGGACACAAAATCTTTACCAACAATGAAACATTGCACAAATTTTTCATATGATCATGGTAAAGAAACAAGCATAATCAAAGCAGGCATCCTTATCCTCTACCTTAACATCAATATTATGCAATTCTAACAAGATTATATTTAATTGATCTAGGCGATCTCTAAGAGGTGTACCTTCATTCATACGCAGGATGAACAGACGTTGCTTCAAAAGCAACTTGTTGGTTCGAGATCTTGTCATATACAAACTCTCCAACTTCAACCTCAAACCAGATGCAGTTTCCTCCTCCGCGACTTCAGTAATTATGTCATCATCCAGACACAACATAATCCTTGGATGAGCCTTCTCCTCCAACGTGGTCATCTCAGCGGTAACTGAATATGTTGACTTCTTTGTCAACGGTGCCCACAACCCCTATTGCTTCAGTAAAAGCCTACATCTTGATTTGCCGTAGACTGAAATTAATTGTTTCTCCCAGTGAATTTATCAATCTTCACATTAATCCCAAACATCTTTCTCATCACCCAGATCGAACATGAAGCTCTTGATACCAATTTGTTATAACAGATGTGAGAAAGAACAAATAATTGAATTCAACACAAAGAAAAACGCCCAACAGATTTAGGTGTTTCACCAACAAAGTATTGGCTATGTCCACGGGCAGAGAGAGAATATTTTGATATGAGGAAAATCAAAATACAGAGTAATTAAGACTTAATTTTTGGTATAAAGAAACTAGGTTGAAAACCTATTTATACCCTGCTTAGGAAAATGTGTTTCCACGTCTATATTGACCACCGCCCGATTGGGCGACATCCGCCTGATCGAGCGACCTATTTCCCAAACCAAGTCTTGCCCTCGGGCCTAATCATGCGACCTTCACCCGGTCGTTCTCCCGGTCGTTGTTTGCTACAACGCCTAATCGAGCAAACACTCCCGACGCCATGGGGAGCCCTGCAAAGTAGCTTGCTAGACATCTTCGACTCGGGCCCGATCGGGCGGCCCTGCGAACATTCCGTCGAACAATTTCAAGGCATATAATTCCTACAGTTTTGTATGAAAAGGATAAGTATTATCCTCACTTCTGGGTTAATAGTTACCCACCACCCCCTAGGATAATGTATTCCCTTACAATGAGGTTAATGGTTCCCCTTCCATGTCTCTCTCCTTCATTTGCATGATCTTATCTACTACCTCCTACATGTATTTTTCGTTTTTTTTCCAGTTTATCTCCATTACCAACATACTGTTTTGCATCCAATACAAGCATGCCCTGAATCTTAAGGTCTTAAGTATCTCTTATAACGTGGGTATGCAATGTGAAGCGAAGTGTACATATCACTTTGCTCTATGAGCCACCAGCCCCTCAAGTTCCGACCATAGGTGACCGAGGAATATCAGTGACTTCCTTTATAAGCTTGATTCCAATGAACCGCATCAGGTTCATTAAAAACCGCATCAGATTTGACAATCTGTGCGGTTTTTTGAGGACCGAATCAGATTTTATTTGCCAAATTTCCCTCCCATCTTTTTGTTCATTTTCGGATGCGGTTTTACAAAAACCGCATCTGGTACAAAGTGACATATAAGGTTTTTTCCACTAGTGCTTGTGCTTGATGTATATCAAAGAACAAATTTAAAACTTTAGGTCCAAGTTAAACATCAAATTATAATTTTCGAAATATTTACCAACAATGAATTTTACTCAAATAAAAAGTGGCCAAAAAAAAAAGCAACTGATTTTTCGTAGCAAAGAATCCATATGATATAGAATTAAATTCTAGATAGTATGAACTTGATGAAATTTGATATCAATATACTCATAATTACACATGGCATCCTAGATAGAATTATATCCTATCTCAAAAATTTATTCTGACTCACCAGCATTAGTTTATTTCAGTAACAATGCTCCATTTATCTTTGTAAAATTATGCGTTCCTTTGGTTTATAAGTTGACTATGTAAAGTGATTTTTTTGTTACATTTTACCTCCAATCCATCACCTAGAGGGAAGGAATGTAAGAATACAAGGTACGTGAGAAAGGATATAGAAAGAAGAATGCAGTTGTTATTTCTGTTGATAAATATGATCAGATTTTAAAGGATGCTTGATTTGGATCAATAGCAAGGAAACCTATTATGAGCTTGCACTAAGGATGCGTTCTCCTTAATTTAAAAAATTAAGTTTCATGTCCAATAAGTTCAGATAAGTTCAGATAAGTTGCAATAAGTTCCAATAAGGGCAATAAGTTCCAATCAGGTCTAATAAGGTCCAATAAGTTCCAATTAGGTGCAATAATTTCCAATCAGGTCTAACAAGGTCCAATAAGGTCTAATAAGGTCCAAATAGTCAATGTTCAATAAACATTTGTATTATTGTCCATTATGTTATTATTAGAATTTTAATTAAAGTACCACAATGATTATATAGTATTATACTTGTATTAGTGTCTATTATTTTATTAATATTTGTATTATTATCTATTATTTATTATTCATATTAATATTAGCTGATTATGTTATTATTAGAATTTTTTATTAAAGTACCACAATGTATAGTATTATACTTGTATTATTGACTATTATTTGATTATTCATATTACTATTAGGTGATTATATTATTAAATAATATTATAATCATGGTCAAATAATTAAGGTTAACAATAATAATCATTATAATTACAATATTTTGCAATTCGTCTTTAAATAACTAGAGATAACATGTTTTTGTTACTAATAACAATGAAAGATATAAATGTAGAGTGAGAGATAAGGAGTTAATGCTGCATTCTACTACGTACCTTCACATAAATGAAAGTGGGGTGAGAATTTTTCATATGTGCCAATTTTAACTTGTTAGCAATAAATGTTAATCAACTTTTGATTTTCCACTAGTGCTTTATAAAATCAAAACAAGAGTATTAGATATATTAGTGGTCAAAGTTATGTATAGGCAAATATATAAATAGTAAATTTTTTTGTGAAATCAATTATCATAAGAGATAATTAATAATTATTATTTTTTTAAAGGACGGATTTTAATAATTATTACTTCATAATAAATTTTGAGGGTAGTATTTACGTTAGGGGTAATATTTATGTTATTAATGGTCAATTTTTTTGTCTAATAAGGTCAAATAAGTTTCAATCAGGTCCAATAAGGTCTAATAAGTTTCAATCAGGGCCAATAAGGTCTAATAAGTTCCAATAAGGTCAATAAGTTTCAATAAGGTCTAATAAGTTCCAATCAGGTTCAATCAGGTCCAATAAGTTGAATCAGGTCCAATCAGGTTTAATAAGTTCCAATAAGTTCAGTTCAGGTTCAATAAGTTCAATTCAGATAAGGTCCAGTAAGTTCAGGACCAATAAGTGGAAGAGAACGCACCCTAGTTGTATATAGAGATCTTGCACTAAGATGTTTGATTTCGACTTTAATATTATACTTGATTTTCAAGATTGCTATTTTTTTTGGCTTGGATGATTGAATTCGATGATATATGGTGGATATTATGGATAAATTTTCAGGGTATTGTATCCTCAGAAATGGGTTCATGCAAAGGAGAGGTTGGGAAAGACAAAAAAGGGATAGTGGTAGATAACAAGATATTTGGTAGATAATTATTTTAGTCTTTACAAAACCCAAATGGGAAGAAGATTAGAAAAATTTATGTTTCTATGCTAGTCAGAAAGATTCCCATGCTAAATAATAATTGCCTTAGTTTTTGTATTGAGTTATGATACTATGATTTGTTGTATTTATACTTTTGAGTTTTATTTGGATTATATTTTTTAAATTATTATTATTATAAATGGAAATTGATATTTGTTTATAGAATGGGTATGCAAAGGAGAGGTTGGGGAAGACAAAAAAAGGATAGTGGTAGATAATAAGATATTGAAAAAAGTGATGGGAATAGTCTCAATTATGGGCGTTCCGCCATTTTCAGTCCCAACTAAGGATTATTTTTGAGCAGTCCCAACTTTGGGGTATGTTTTATGAATACGGTCCCGATTGACTGGTTACCTATTCAACATGTTAATTTTTTTAAAAACCAATTTTCGTTCTTCCTCCTTTTTTTCCTTCCTCCCTCCTCACTCTCCTGCCACCCCTCTGCATCCACCTCCCCTAGCACCAGTCTTCCTCCTCTATCACCCTCCAAATTCATGACTTTAACACTCTATTTCTCTCTTTTTTTCCTTCTCAACAGTCAAATGATATAGTCAAGCAGTTTTTGAAAATGGAGTCACATGAAAACATTCCACCTTTCATCACCAACCCACTGGACCCATCACTTCCACTACCTCCAAACATTCATCCCTACCATTCCCCTTCTAAATTTCTCTTTCGTCGCCGGCACCAAAGCTTTCTGTCCTCCCGCCCCAACTACAAATGTGGTCCCTACTCCCTCCACCCCCTCCTCTTCTCTCTCCCCTGCCACCCCTCCTCTTTCCCCTCCAAAATCAAACCGAAAACTAGGATCCCTAACACGCGCTCTTTTCCTCCTCTATGTTTAGTGCCTCAATTTTCTCTCTCCTCTTTTTTCTAATTCTCTTCGTCCTAATTTATGGGAAACAAGACCCATCAGACCCCCTTCTTGTTTCTTTTTCTTTGTGGCTTCATTTCCTACTTCATGTTTCAATTGTTTGCGATTTACTCTTGTTTCGGCATAGCACCATCTAAATACACCACCTCATGGCCATCCTTTTTCACTGCATCATTATTTTTTGCACCAATTACTTCAAGGAATTTCTTCTCTCTTATTTTTTTTGCACAAATTACTTCAATCTTTCTTTGTTTGATTTTTACTCTTCTCTTTTGAACTAGTGATTTTTCTTTTTGATTGTCATGCCTATATTCTAGCTTACTGATGTTTAGGCTTATTTTTTATTTTTCATTATTTGATGTTTTTGTCGATTATGTGCGTAATTGTTCGAAGGATATGAGGGGTTTTAAAGGGGGTGGCAGGGTAGGGGAAGAAAAGGGGTGGTAGGGGAGGGGGAGGCAGGTTTAGGGAAGGGAAGGGGTGGCAGGGGAGGGAAGGGGTGACAAGTTAAGGGTTAAGAAGGGGGTGGCGGTGGAGGAGAGGGGTACTAGGGGAGAAATTGTGCCCGACAACCCACCAGAGGAGAGTGAAAAATGAGAGGTGGAGGAAAAAATCATTTTACCTGTTGTAGAAGGTAATTGACCCGATGGGACCAATTTTGTAAAAAATGATGCATAGTTCGGACTGCTCAGAAATAATCCTTAGTTGGGACTGAAAATGGCAGAACGCCTATAGTTGGGACTGTTGCTATCAATTTTTCCAAGATATTTGGTAGATAACTGTTTTAGTCTTTACAAAACCCAAACGGGAAGAATATTTGTAAAATTGATGTTCCTATGCCAGTGAAAATGATTCTCATGCCAAGTAATAATTGCTTTAGTTTTTTTTATTGAGTTACGATACTATAATTTGTTGTATTTATACTTTTGTGTTTTATTTTGGTTTCTATTTTTAAACTATTATTATCATAAATGAGAATTGTTATTTGTTAATAGTTAATCCTTGATGCATTAAAGAAGTCAAATGATGTTGAATTTGTTCGCCATATAAATTAGTTGATTACTGTTGGTGCTATGATATATTAAACATAGATAGTGCAACTTGCTACTATTGGTGTTCTGTTATACTTATAATGAGGGAAACTCTAATTAGGATATACCAAATTTACTAAGAATTGGAGATTAGGATCAAAATGTGGTGAGGTAGTGTCATAATTGACAAATAAAGATTGCACTGCAGGGACTCCATGTATATATGAGTATTGAGCATCACTTCTCGAGTTTTGTAGTGAAAAGACCTAGTTGTTACTTAGGATTCACATGGTGCTTCCTTTACGACAACCTATATCCAATAGTTCTCAACCACTACCTCTTATTGGCACAATTAGATGCCTTACCTGCCATCACTAAACATATTGTTGGACAACCTTTTCTATTATGTTCGAGCTTTTACAAGGATGTTGTGTTATTCGGATGCTGCTGCTTCCGGAAATGCGGCTTTCGACGTGAATAATCCACCGACACTATTTACTTGATGCTATTTGGTTTATAATTGGTTTCTTCCTTATCGTTATCTAATAATTTAGTTTGATGGTCATCATTGCAGTTTTAAGAATGAGACAATTCAAATCGATTTGGCCTGCATACCTCACTATGAAGTTGGAGAGACATTTGCACCCTTTATATTGAATGACTGACATTTGTATATGTATATTATTAGTATTTTCCCATGCGAATTAACCACATCCTAATATGAACTAACATATTTTGTTACTATGCATGATTGCCTTCTTGAAATAGATATGTAAAGGACCCAATGGCATTTTGTAATAGGCACATGACCCTGAGCGTGTTTTGTTACCCAAAAAATGCTTACACTGTCAGATTAGATCCATATATGTTATGCAATCTAAGTATATTATGTTCTTGCGTAGAAAATCCAAATATTTTGAATATCATTAAAATACTTATCCTCATGCTTCAATTTCGGTTTACACATTTTTTTTTTCAATCTTGAGGGCCGGCGCGCATTCAATTATCATGTTCTCAGTTACATATACTAGAATAATAGTTGAATGTTATTATATCTGATTACCAAATTCAAATTCTTTGTTTTGCTTAGATCAATTAGGCTAATGCTTACATTTTGTTATACAAAATCATTTTTGCCTAACTTGAAGGGTCGGCCACTAGCTTGTACCTTATCAAATTGTATCGAGTTTATCCCAAAAAACCAGTGCCCGAGTAAATTAGTCAAGCATTTCACTAATTAATTTTTGTAACCTTAGGGGACAGCGCGCATCGCGCGCCGGCCAACAACTAGTACAAAAAATTGGAAGGTCATTGTATAACGGAGAGAGTATATATCTAATTATTTAACTTTAAATAATACGAAAATGACATGGCTACTCATAAAGAAGAATATGGAAATGACAAGGCAAATGCTGGTCATCTCAATAACAATTGTTAACGAGAGGAGTAATTAACTGCTCAAATAATGTACAAGGTTTTTATTTTCTCCCATATTTTAAGGAACAACTTAATTCTTTGTCCAATTGATCGTAAGGTGACATAGTTTATCAGTCGCTTGATTTAACCGAGTAAAGTATTTTACCATATAAACTTGATTATCATGGATTAAGCACGATTTTTGCTGATCAAAACTTAATTACATATTCTCGATAATTTTTCCTCATGTGTAATTACAAAAAATTGATGGATAAATAATTCTGCTATTACTAGTTAAAATTAATATTTGATTTTCACCTATTAAAATTGAACTTAATTGTTTAAGTTGAAGAGAAAAGGACCCCATAGTGCATTTCCCTCACAAATAGGGCAAGATTGGTGTCACCGAATCCTAGACTACTAGCCTTTACCAGAAACAAAGAAAAATTATTAAAGATAGCAATTAGCAATCCTAGCAACAAATAAGGCAGCAGAGAGAGGAGAGAAGGAAGGGTGTGGGAGGGGAGATGAATTCATAGATGCGGACGAACAAGTATAGCAGAAAATCAAACAATAATTGGAAATCAGATGAGGAAAGCCCTTGAAGAGAGAAAAAATTGGACAAAGGGGGGCCTGCTTCAAGCTGAAGCAACAAATTATTAGCTCTGTCTACTTCTGCAAAGACAATTTTTGCAACAGGAGTCATGCATTTACTTCTCCTCCTCCATCTCACCCTCCAATTGTTCTACAAAATTCCCACAAAACAACAGGATATTTGACTTGGGGATATAATGTGGACAATTTAAATCATGCGGAACATGTACATACGTACATATCGAGTTTATGTATCCAAGATTTTTATTTTAATCGTTTTTAGGATAAGATATATCCAACACCTTTATAATTAATGTATAGTAGTATTTGAAGTATCATGTTGCAATATACTTTGAATTATATATTTATTTTTTTATTAGGAAATTAAGTCAGCTCAAGGGCTAACCCTTACAAGGCTACTAGCCTGTAGGAAATACAAACACATTGGCGGATATGCCATGCATAGTATTTTAAGGAAATACCCCAGCATAATGCTGGGGGTACGGATCGAACCCCTGACCTCAGGGCCAAGGAGGAGCGCTTTACCCACTTGAGCTAACACCTATCCTTTATACTTTGAATTATATATTGCTAGGATTAATCAAGTACGAGATCTTGCTGTTTTTAGCGAGTCAGAATTCAGGGGTGAAACACCTTGGTAGATGTATGTGTGGGGGCGACGCCCCCGAAGCTTTTCAGTGTTTATAGTTGAATATATCGTTTATGTTTTGGGTTCGGTTTAACACCATTATGTTTAGGTTAATTATAAAGGTATTATATAAACTCTATAATTAATTTTTACCTTTATTATTCTGTAATCCGTACTCTCCAAAACCTAATAAAATCAGTTCACCCTGCTTTGTGGATGTAGCTGACATCTTGTTAGTGAACCACGTTAAATCTCTGTATCAATTCTTCTCTTATCTTTGTTTCGTGAATTGCTTTTGTCACAACATGTTGGCCTACTTTTGTTCAAGTGGTAAGAAGTTAAGCTTGTAAGTTGAAGGTTGCAAATTTCTTTCCCTACTATAGAGAAACTATGACTATGACATTTTTGTAATACAAAATGCTTTGAGCTAACTTTCAAATTTAAAGACGAAGTTTGTTTTAAGGGGGTGCAGATAATTTGCCCCGTAATTTTATAAAACTGGTTGTTTGACCGTGTGTGATTCAACAGTCCCCCAAGATAGCGATATCTTGTTTAGTCAAAATGATTGTGAGACAATAATATACGTGAACCAATATGTTGTATATAAAAGGGATACAACAGATTTGATAAAGCTTCAAACAAAATCACAAAGAAGAGTAGCAATATTGTTTGTGAATTGCTTAAAAGTAATTTAATTAGTTTCAAAAGATAATGAAGATACTAAAAAGTATGTGGCCTCGGACAGGAACACTTAGCTCAGTGCAGCACAAAAGGCTATGTTGATTGTTGTGTTCCAAGATGAAGCAAGCAACGAATTTGATAAGTTCTCGAATTAGTAGGCAATATATAATGTAAAGAGCACAAGTAATTTTAATACACAAAGTAACCAAAAGTCTTCAACAGAGTAGTTTGGTGTCTTCAATAGAGTTTTCAAAGTAACCAAAGGTTGTAAGTTTGAAGAGTTATAATTACACCCAAGGGGTATATATGTTGAACTTCTTCAATATGAAGACTGATAGGGGTAAGGTTATGAACATCCGATAATACGAATATTATGGAAGGTTATGAATTATTTGAACACAATTAACTTAGTAAAATCTCTTACCATGTTGTAAATTTTTCAAAATCAATTAATCGATTTACCTTGTCGATCTATGAAGTTGCTAAATTGTGTGTCAAAGTATTATGTGAAGTATTTTAAAACGGAGTAAATATTTGAACTCTTATACTATAATCTACTTGTTTGGATCCATGAACTGACCCAATAAATATCAGAAGACACTTCCCCCAAGGCCTAGGCCCTAGGCACCAAAAGGGTCCATCAGCTTTTCAAAAGTAAAACAGTTGTACCATAAAAAGGTGACAACTTTCCTAGGTATTGGGATGCTCTCCAAAAAGGTTTCCTGTCTAGGCGTTCCCAACAGTCTCATCAATGAACAAGTATTGAATTCTCACCTAACAAAACCAGAACATCTCTCTCTAGAACTATTCACTTTATCTCTCTAGCCTGTCAATGACTTGAGCGTCGGATGGGCTTTCCCGGGAACACCCCGGGCCAATTTTTCCTTGTTTCGCAGGACTTGTAGTGACAAGACTCGGGATTCCATCCTTACTCGGGATTTGACTCTCACCTTTAACACATCACTCTTTTGACTAATTTCTTAGCGGAAACACTACTCTAGCATATTTTTTTCATATTCTCTTCGAGTATCCAATATTTCGGAGATCAAATGGTAGCCAGAACATGTGATTGAATTTGTCGCTTCCTAAATACTAGAAATTGTAATATATAATGATTCAATTTCCACTTCATGCATTCACTTGCATTGTCTTGCAGGCCAATGGATCGTCCACATCAAGATACATTCATTATTGATTTAGTACTTGGACTTTGAATGCGTGTTGCTTTCTTCGATCAAACACATATTTCATGATGATGTAGCAGTACAATTGGTAGGCATGTACGACAATCTAGCATGAAATTACCAAGAGGGAAAGAAGTTGCAGTATCATCCGTTTCTTTTGCACATACTAAGAAGCTGTGACACGCACACACTATTTTTGCTAATTCTAAGAAAGTCTTAATTCATAATGTAGTGGATTAGTCAAATGAACCTTTAAACAAAAAAATGTTCCATACTTAGTTCACAAAACTGATCGTATAGCGCAAGCAAGTTGTGAATGAAGTTGAGTAAATAATCGTTCTTATTCCTGAATGGTATAGTTTAGCAAGAACTTAAAATTACTGTGTATGATGCGAGAAAAATAAAGGTGGACCATAACATAAGATAGCACTAAGGGACGCCACGCACGTTAAAATGGACCAAATAATAAGTATTAAAGGATAGTGGGGTTTGAGAACCACTCACAATGGGTTGTCATTTCTGGCTGGGAGGAAGAGTGCGGTTTTAAGGCAACCAAGGTTTGACCAACTCTCGGCACTTCTTGTCTCCTTTGGAAGAAGAAGAACGAGAACAAAGTAGCATGGTCAAAAAACGATTTCAAATTTATACTATATCCATCTTATGTATGACTCGTTTACTGTTGAATCCCATTGATCACCACATGCAAGTGTCTCACATTACAGAAAGAGGAGAGACTAAACCACTTTATAAGCTTAGGAGTTACCCCTCTTATCAACAATTGGTTTTACAAGAGTCCCGACATGGGAAGTCTTTTGATAAAGTTATAGTTCCTCCCTCTTTTTTACATGTTATACTTTTAAAATCACACATTAATAGGCAATTTTTGAAGAGGAGAGAAATAGAGACAAAGAAAAGGGTCCCATATGAACATGTTATAGGAGAGAGATAGAGAATAATTATTACTTAATATGAAAGTGTAATATCTACTTTGAAACTTTTTATTGATAGAGTATAAATCTATTCCTGGGGTCTCAACCATCAGCTTAAGCTTTTGGTTGAGTTGGTCCTTTGACATTTATAATAGAAAGTGTAACATCTAATAAAACCGGATGATATTAAGGACGTGCTAGTTCATCTTATTTTTGTGAACTTAATAAGCGACTATTTTCTTATGGAAAATTAATAGAGAACGTATTGTGTCGGACTCGTCCGACCATAATCTTGGTCGGACGACTTTCAGGTGGTTCCAATTTTTTTTTCAGGTAGTCTTCATTTTTTTTCAGGTGGTTCCAATTTTTTTTCAGGTAGTCTTCATTTTGTTTTCAGTTAGTCTTCTTTGTTTTTCAGTGGGTTTTTGTGCTTCAGTTAGACTTACTTGGATTTCAGTTGGTCTTTATTCTTTTCAGGTAGTCTACATTTTTCTTCAGGTAGTCTTCATTTTGTTTCAGTTAGTCCATTATTTCTTTCAGTTGGCCCATTATTTCTTTCAGTTGGTCCAACTGAAAGAAAAGAAAGTCCAACTGAAAGAAAAGAAAGTCTAACTGAAAGAAAAGAAAGTCCAACTGAAAGAAAAGAAAGACCAACTGAAAAGAAAACAAAACACTAACCTCTACTTTCTCTCACTTTCTCCTTCTTCTTCATTCCTCTTAGCTGATTTTTTTCTTCTTTGTTAGATTATGAAATTATTGCAGCTCACTTCGACTTCAAGTTAAATAATTTTTTTTTTTTTGATAAAGTAGTAACTATCTTAAATTGTAACACAAAAACTCTGATGACATGCTGAAATGCAAACTTAAGCTTCTGTGTTTGCCTCTAGCAACATAGCGTAAATCCAACTGAAGTTCATCAAAATTCCTTGAAACAGACAATAAGCAGTTAATCTTCTTGCGCTGCACAAGCTTAATGGTCACATCATCGTCTACAATTCGAACATCGACTTGTGTGTCCTTACACTTCCTTTGGATCCATGAGCTTCGGAGTTAGTTAGCAGCTAACCCATCGAAGTCCCCATCTGGGTCGGGTTTTACCACGGCCACGCCATCGTTACAGTTACTGCCACCGCTATGAGTATCCTCAGTAGTACTCTTATGAAGAAGAAGAAGAAAGAGGAGAGAGAATGTGACCTAAAAAGTGAAACAGAGAGAAGATATATTGGGCTCAACCCGTCTGACAGTAAATAATACGTCAGACGGTCTGACCCAATACTTTCACTAATTAATAATGTATTCTTGTTAGCTCTTGGCTTTAGGAATTCCAATAGATCCTTTTAGGAGGCCCAATAAACATATATCGAACTTATTCGTTTTTTTTTTTTTTTACTTTTCTTAACATTATTGTAAACTTTTCTTATTCTTTTTTCTGAGTTTTTGTAGACTACTCTCTACTTTTTGTAAACTTTTACTTATTTTTGAAAATTTTTGTGAATTTTTCGTATTTTCACCTGAACTTTACCTTATATCGTTTAATTATTACACTCTTTTACAAGCCCTTTTTCAATCTAAGCTAAGAAACAGTGCCATGTATCATAATTTACAATTCAACATGTTGATTAAGGTGAATGACCGTTATTGAAACTGTCTGAAAATGGGTCAAGGTTGTTACTCATACATTTTTTTAAGGTAACTATTCGCTTGATTTCTTTGAAAATGTTGTTTCCAGCAAAAACTTGTATTTAGAAGATTGTTTCTGGCAAACTTTTGTACTTTTTTTGTTCCATAATAAATGAAACACTTACCATTTTAGGCTGTTACAAAATAAATGGAACGTTACTTTAGTATTCACTTCTCTCTATGTCTCTCCTCATTACATGTTCCATCTTTTTCTTCCAAGATCCTAAAATTTTATTTAAAATAGAATGCAATAAGTGATATAAATTATGAGTGTGTGTTCGGTGTAACGTGTTACACAATAACTATTGTATAACAAAAGCTCACACATATATAATGACATAAAATTATTAACAAAAATGACATGAACTACACAAATAATGATATAAATATGATGTTAGCTTGTTATTTATTTTACGTTATTTTAGTTTCTTTTTTACAAAATAAGACGTGGTTATTAGGTCGCTCCATCATAAATACTCCCTTCGTTTCATAATATAAGGCACGCACGATGTTCGAGATCGAACTTTGACCGTTAATTACTCTTACTTTATGTTGATAGAAATTTTTTAAAAATAATATTATTATAGTATTTTTCAAGACGAATCCAACAGTATAATTTTTATAATTTTTATTTATCGTATTTGAGAGATGTTTGTGGTAAAAACAAATTTTCGTAAAGTGTCAATGCCTTATATTTTGAAACAGAGAGAATAATAATATAAGGGTAATAGTTACCGTCAAAGAATTCCTCGATTAATTATAGGTTGTTGAAACCTCAAATATTTTCAAGATTAAAAAGAAAAATATCAATTTCGTATCATTCAATACACAATAATACAACCTAGTCAACCGACCCTAATAGAATTTGATATTTATATGATGCTTAGCTACCTCTACTGAATAGCTGCACGATACTGGCCCCACTCGACGGTGTAGTGTTTTTCTTATCTTTCCTTATATAGTTTTAGAGGAGCAACTTTTATACCACCGTAGTCAATCCATGATCCGCAAAAGCTATTCCTGGGATAAGAACTACTCATGCTAGAGGATTGTAACCATGTTTTCATGGGCGATCCCCAAAAACATGTTTCTATGCTTGGGTAAGCATAGTCGTCATCAGCACATTTAGGAAGATTCCTAATTTCTAACCTAACATCGCACCCCGCAACATTAAACAAGGTTACGATTATAAATATAAATACGTGTTTAGATCTTCTAGAGTTGTAAAATAATTTTACAAGAGCAATATCAATCATTGAATAAAAAATCAATGACTCATATATTCACTTTTCAAAATTCCCCTATTTTATCTCATCAAAATCCACCCCTTAATTTTTCCCTTCCACTAAAACTCTAGAGAATCCGGACTCCATAAATACGTACTCCTTTCGTTGTTATAACTAGTATTTGGGCCTGGACGACACGTTGTCCAGGGTTGGTATTGTATTTTCGAACTTCATATGTATTTTTTTCCATTCCCACTAAAATATATTAAGGAAAACTCAACATTTAGAAGATACAAATATAATAATGTGGACACTTAAAGTATGGTTAAAAGTTGGTTGAGATGGTAATCGTATCATGTTATAATAACAAGAGGTCACGGGTTCAAATCTTGGTGCAAGCTAGCTAATTTTACTTTTGTTAATTGACATAACGTAAACTATTCACTGTATTCAAAAGGTGGTATGTTCTCTTCTTAATATTGAACTTGAATAGTTGCTTAATATAAGGTTGAGGTGGTGCACTAGTGATATCGCTTCCAATCTGTTATGCCTGAGGTATAGAGATCAAACCTCATAGGACTCATTTAAGTAATTTCCCATATCCCCTCCTCAAGCGAGTCCCCTTCATCTTACCATAAAAAAAGTCTAATTTTAAATTAAAATTAGATGGTCCCTTATAAGATCGGCTCTTTCTACACATAGGTCATAATTTTTTTTTGTTTCTATCTCTTTGCTTTCTTTAATTCCACAATCTCCATCAACATCTTAGTTATTTTAGAATAGATGATGTATGGTAGTATTAAATGGTAAAGCATTAAAGCTCCTATAATACACAAAGTTTACATATTATAGATTCGTACATGAGACGAGGTTACAATATACTTTCTCCGTTCTTTTTATATTGCAATATTTACTATTTTAGATAATTCACATCTATTGCAACAATTCCAATTTTGGTATAAAAAGCAACTTTAATTGAAAATATTGTCTTAATTTATCTTATTAAAACCATCATTAATTACTCACTTTGCCTTATAAAATTGCTTTTATATTCTAAGGATGATTTATCTCCTATTCTAGTTAATTAAAAAATTACTTTTATGCTAAATAACTCAGTTCTAAATCCTTAAAAATTGTGTCCAAACACATTGTTGTAACAGAAAAGAACTAAGGTAGTATTAGTACAACTAAATTTTAATCGGATTGGGACACCTTTTGTTTTTATTACTTATAACCTTCAATTATGAATTTTTTTAGGACATTTTTGGATTCATGCATCCTGGTCATACTTTGTTCTGAAACATTCATAGGAAAGTCGACGTGAGTGGTGACGTTGCGCGGGTGCTTGGACCATTTGTGTTGTCTCGAAAAGCGTCCAAACACCCCATTTGTTCACTTCTCGTGAAACCCAAAATTACCTCACAATGAACGCAGAGATATCCATATATTTGTTCCAAGCCACATGACTCCTTTACAATGGCCTCCCATGGCCATAGGAGGCATCCCGTAGCGTTCAGAGCTCGGGCCTCGGGAAAATCCGAAAGCGTGTATTAACCTTCAATTTTGGCTGTTTTTGCGACATTTTTAGACTTCTCCGGGCCTGGTCATATTTTCTCTCGAAACATTTATAGGAGTGTCGACGTGACTTGTAACATTGCGCATGTACTTGGCACCATTTGCATTGCCTCAAAAAGCCTCTAAACACCCTATATGTTCATTTCTCGTGAAACCCAAAATTGCCTCGAAATGAACGTAAAGGTATCCATATATTCGTTCCAAACCACATGACTCGTTTCCATTGACCTCCCATGTTTGTAGGAAGCATCCTGTGGTGTTCGGAGCTCAGGCCCTGGGAAACTCCGAAAGCGTGTATACAACCTTTAATTTTGGTTGGTTTTGGGACATTTTTGGACTTCTCTGGCCTGATCATATTTTCCCCCGAAACATTCCTAGGAGAGCCAACGTGATTTGTAACGTTACGCGGGTCCTCGGCACAATTTAGATTGCCTCGAAAAGCCTCTAACACCCCATTTGTTCGTTTCTTGTGAAACCTAAAATTGCCTCAAAATAAACGTAAAGGAATCCATATATTCATTCTAAGCCACATGGCTCCTTTCCAATAACCTCCCATGGCCCTAAGAGGCATCCCGTGGCATTTGGAGCTCGGACCCCGCGAAAGTCCGAAAGCGTGTATTATAACCTTCAATTTTGGCTGGTTTTGAGACATTATTTGACTTCTCAGGGATTGGTCATATTTTCTCCCGAAACATTCCTAGTAGTGTAGACGTGACTTGTAACGTTATGCGGGTGTTTGGCACCATTAGTGTTGCCTCGAAAAACAAATAAACACCCCATTTGTTCATTTCTCGTGAAACCCAAAATTACCTCAAAATGAACGTAAAAGCATCTATATATTTATTAAAAGCCACTTGATTCCTTTCCAATGACCAAACACGTCCTTAGGAGGCATCCCATGGCGTTCAAAGCTCGGACCCCGAGAAAGTCCAAAAGCGTGTAGTATAACCTTCAATTTTGGCTGTTTTTGGGACATTTCATATTTTCTCCTGAAACGTTCCTTGGAAGGCCGACGTGACTTGTAACGCTGCGCGGGTGCTTGTCAACATTTGTGTTGCTTCGAAAAGACTCTAAACACTCCCATTTGTTCATTTCTCGTGAAACCTAACATTGCCTCGAAATGAACGTAAACCCATCCATATATTCGTTTCAAGTCACATGACTCCTTTCCAATGACATCCCATGGCCCTAGGAGGCAACCTATGGCATTCGGAGCTCTAACCCCAAGAAAGTTAGAAAGCGTGTATAGCTTCAATTTTGACTGTTTTTGAGACATTTTATGACTTCTCCAGGCTTGGTCATATTTTCTATTGAAACATTCCTAGTAGTTTCGACGTGACTTGTAACGTTGCGCGGGTGTTTGACACCATTAGTGTTGCATCGAAACCAATCAACACCCCATTTGTTTATTTCTCGTGAAACCGAAAATTGGCTCAAAATAACGTAAAAACATCTATATATTCATTAAAAGCCACTTGACTCCTTTTCAATGACCTACCATGTTCCTAGAAGGTATCCCATGGCGATCGGAGCTCGAACTCCGAGACAGTCCAAAAGCGTGTAGTATAACCTTCAATTTTGGTTGTTTTGGGGACATTTTATATTTTCTCCCGAAATGTTCCTAGGAAGGCCGACGTGACTTATAACGTTGCGCGAGTCCTTGGCACCATTTGTGTTGCATCGAAAAGACTCTAAACACCCCATTTTTTCATTTCTCGTGAAACCTAAAATTGTTTGGAACATAAAGCCATCCATATATCCGTTTCAAGTTACTTGACTCCTTTCCAATGACATCCCATGATCCTAGGAGGCAACACGTGGCATTCGGAACTCGAGCCCCGAGAAAGTCTGAAAGCGTGTATTATTACCTTCAATTTTGGTTGTTTTTGAGAAATTATTTGACTTCTCTGGGATTGGTCATATTTTCTCCCGAAACATTCCTAGTAGTGTAGACGTGACTTGTAACGTTGCGTGGGTGTTTGGCACCATTAGTGTTGCCTCGAAAAACCAATAAACACCCCATTTGTTCATTTCTCGTGAAACCTAAAATCGCCTTAAAATGAACGTAAAAGCATCAATATATTCATTAAAGCCACTTAACTCCTTTCTAATGACCTACCATGTCCCTAGGAGTTATCCCGTGGCGTTCAGAGCACGAACCCCGAGAAAGTCCGAAAGCGTGAAGTGTAACCTTCAATTTTTGCTGTTTTTGGGAGATTTCATATTTTCTCTCGAAACGTTCCTTGGAAGGCCGACGTAACTTGTAACGTTGCGCGGGTGCTTGTCACCATTTGTGTTGCCTGGAAAAGACTATAAACACCCCATTTGTTCATTTCTCGTGAAACATAAAATTTCCTCGAAATTAACGTAAAGCCATCCATATATTCGTTTCAAGTCACATGACTCCTTTCCAATGACCTCCCATGGCCCTAGGAGGCAACCCGTGGCGTTCATAGCTCAGTTCTGAGAAAGTCCGAAAGCGTGTATTTTACCCTTCAATTTTGGCTGTTTTTGAGACATTTTATGACTTCTCCGGGATAGGTCATATTTTCTCGCGAAACATTCCTAGTAGTTTCGACGTAACTTGTAAAGTTGCGCGGGTGTTTGGCACCACTAGTGTTGCCTTGAAAAACCAATCAACACCCATTTGTTTATTTCTCGTGAAACCCAAAATTGCCTCAAATTGAACGTAAAAGCATTTATATATTCATTAAAAGCCACTTGACTCGTTTCTAATGACCTCCCATGACCCTAGGAGGCAACTCGTGGCATTCGGAGCTCGGTCCCCGAGAAAGTCCGAAAGCGTGTATTTATTACCTTCAATTTTGGCTGTTTTTGAGACATTATTTGACTTCTCAGGGATTGGTCATATTTTATCCCGAAACATTCCTAGTAGTGTAGACGTGACTTGTAACGTTCCGTGGTTGTTTGGCACCATTAGTGTTGCCTAGAAAAACCAATAAACACCCCATTTGTTCATTTCTCGTGAAACCCAAAATCGCCTTAAAATGAACGTAAAAGCATATATATATATTCTTTAAAGCCACTTGACTCCTTTCCAATGACCTACCATGTCCCTTGGAGGTATCCCGTGGCGTTCGGAGCTCGGACCCCGAGAAAGTCCGAAAGCGTGTAGTATAACCTTCAATTTTGGCTATTTTTGGGACAATTCATATTTTTTTCCTGAAATGTTCATGGGAATTATAATATATTATATTTGATCCATATCCAATTAAATAATGGTTATTATTATTAGATGTTTTTTCTAGGCTAAATTCTCGACACTTTTTCGTGTTAAGAGTTATTTTGGCTCTAAAAATTTATTTTTGGAGGTAAAATAATCTTGACGCTAGAATGTGTCTAGAGCATATTGCGCGACGCAAAAAAGCGTTGAGAAACCCAACACAAAACAGCGTCACGCACATTTCAAGACGCAGAAAAGCGTTGAGAAACTCAACACAAAAAAGCGTCACAAGTCATACTGGACGCGTCTCTGCGTTGAGAATCTCAACGCAAGAAAGCGTCGAGAATTCTCCACACCTAAAATCTCGACGCTTTTACAAAGCGTTGAGAATCAATTTCTCAACGCATTTTTCCGTCTAGAATATTGAGGAAAAGCGTTGAGAAAACACTCTTTTTCTAGTATAAGTAGGAATGGCAACGGGTCGGACTTGGACCGGATTATGCATAATCCGACTCCGACCCTACAGAAAGTCGGATTTTAAATCCGAGTCCGACTCCGACTCCGAGATCCGACTTTGAAAATCCGAATCCGACCCGACCTTAAATCCGAACATCCGACTTCGAGATCCGACCCGACTTAAAATCCGGACATCCGACTTAAAATCCGAACATCCGACTCCGAACCTGATCCGACTTATTTTTCTTCCAATTGTTTAATCATTTTTTCTGTGGGAAAAGCCTATATAATACAACTGGCTGAAAGTCGAAGTCGGATTATACATAAATAATACATTACATAAATAAGAAAAAAGGATTGATTGACTCAAAGTCGGAATCGGATTATTTTATGAGATCCGACTCCGACCCTCCTCCGACCCTCCTCCGACTCGGAGTCGGATTTTTTAAATGGAGTCGGAGTCGGATTACCTTTTTGTCGGAGTCAACTCGGATTTTTTCCTTCGGATCGGAGCGGACTAGGGTCGGATTCGGATTGGATTGCCATCCCTAATTATAAGCGATTTTCCAATAAAAAATACTTAAGTAGAAATGACAAATAATATATATATAATAATATATATTAATATCTGTCTTAATTAACTAATGATTAAATACACACTAAAATATTTTGTTTGATCACAAATAAGTCAATTAAATAATGTCTACTATCAACTTCTTAAAACCTTACAAAAAAAAACATAACAAAAGAAATATATCTTTTACAAGACCTTTTCAAATCATTAATAACTTTACGAGTTGTACTAATTTAATGGATCCTTGGCTTCTTTTCCTTCACCATCATCTTGATCCTTGAAAAAAAAACAAAGAATGATATAATAAGTAATCTTATATAATGTGATATATTATAGTGATGGTCAATTATAAAAGATACAAAAAAGTTAGATTAATGACAAAAGAAAAGAATAGGTAACTAGTAAGCAACTTGATTTTGATAATATACTCCATGATAACAAGTTACAATAACTTAAATAGTATATATTGCTCTTAATTTCTCCATATCTATCTTACCTCTTTTTTAAGTTAATAGAAAGTGTGAAATAAAAAAGAGAGAAGAGTGATACACAAAATTATTGTGGAGGATACTATAGATAATATTAAAAGTTTCTCAGTATCATTTGACCTGTAGATACGGTGGATTCAAAAACTAGTCATGTTTATTTGCTTAAATCTTCTCCAACAACAACAACAACGACTTGCTCAGGGCTTTCTTGCCTGTCCGGCGTAAAGCCTTTGGGTCCAATTCTAGTCCAACAAGAAACAAAAAGATTCACTTAAAGGTTTGATGATATTCTAGTCCAACAAGGAGTGCACTGTAAAATTCAAACAGCATATCACAAAGCAATCAGCTTTCTTATGATATCGATGAATTTTGCTCAGGTAAACTTTAGCTATACAAGAGACCGATGAATTAAATATTGCATTTAGAGGTGGTAAACAAGTAGTTCTCCTTGGGATTAGTTCAAATCAAGTGAGTTCCTATTGTATTCGATTTCATGTCTACTGACTTAACTCGAGGTGGGGTCATATATTAATATATTGTCAATCAACTTATTATGATAAGTTCATTAATAGTACTCATCAATTTTCGAATAGTTATGATTTGTATAAAATCTGAGACACGTAACATCAGGATACAGTTTAGGCTTGGGAGTTGGGACGGTCATCAGGTAATCAGGCATGACTGTATGAGTGAGGTTTCACAGGCCATATAGTGATTGGTGTATAAGGAGGAGGATTCAGATCAGTTCTAAATCCTAAAGGGGTATCTTAAGTCTGGGTTCGGACAGTTCAACCTCAAAAAACTGATGAGTTCTGACTTTCTGAGAGTTATGCTCGAGCTACAATAATCTTATTCATGCACTGGTATAGCAGAGGGAACACACACTAGTGACAAGAGAACAAAAGAGGAGTGACACTCACTGTTAAACGAGCAACTTCACCGACTTGCATTCCAAGCACACCTTCATCCCATCCTAGAAAAAGATTACAGAAAACATCAATAACTAGGTTTATGTCTTATTAAGGATAATATAACACAAAATTATGCAGAAGATAACACGGCAATCTATCCCATAAAAAACATTAGCTTTGGAGCAGGAATCAACAAACAGTTTAGACCAATCACATCTGTCAAAGAGCTGATGGACCAGAAACAAATTAAACAAGTTTCAAGATTCAACAGCCTATATCTTATTATGACATATTGCACAGTTGGGTCTTGGGGATACAAAGAGCTTAGCAAGAGAGACAAATTCCTTACAATTCAAGATCAGCCCCAAGCCCTACCTTGAATAATAAATTGCAGGACAAGGTCCAGGACATCTACAGCATTGCACGTGAAGTTTTCCCCAAGCTAGTCAATATGAAGCTTCAATATGATAGCGTATGTACATTAACTCATTAAGATCAATCATGGCTTTTTATAAATCAAGTCGTTAATATCAAAAATAAAGGGGGTGTCTTTAAATCCCTAAATCGTGTACAGTTCATATTGACTAGCTTGGGGGAAACAATACCATGCTACTGGACACTCCATTTCTGCAGAGAAGAAAGTAGAAAATGTTAAGGAGTCTACTGATTTATCTCCCAAAAGCTCTGAAAGGCAGTAGATTATCAAGGTTCGTTGTTACAAAACAGTGGTAATATTGAAGCTGAATGTTCTATGCAAATTTCCGAAGTTAAGGAAAGTTTTGTTGCTGACAATTGTGTTGAGAAACTACTCTATTTCTAGTAGTGTTGGTAATAGTTTCATCCCCTGCATATCAGATCTGTTGTATAAATGTAACATTAAAAGAACAGATGGGCAAAGATAGTGAAGAAAAACATATATAATTTGAATCATGCATTGGCAGATAAAAATTGGTAGCATGAAGACAATAGCAATGGTAAGTGATGAGACAATGAATTAAAAAAATCATAAATGGAAAAAAATTGGCAGATCAAGTATTATTAAACAAAAACTATTGGCAAAACCTTGAATCTTTTAGCTGCACGCTGCTAGCATTAGCTCTAAAATTGCATATCATGCAATCCCATTAAGTTACTGCCATAATAACATAATGGAGAATTTTTCCCCAAGCTTGGCCTTGATTACTTATGATTATTGGGGTTCTCTTTCAGCTCAATCTACTTGACTACTGCCTTTTGGTAGTTAATTTATAAATCCAAATTCAAAGCCATCAACCAAACTTATAAAGGAAGTCTTTTAAGTACACACTTACATATACCCCATTATTAAATATTTTCACCTCTTTCGTTAACTATCTCACCCTTAGTTAACTCATTCCCTCCCACCCCCCTCCCTCTGCCCTCTCCCTCTGTACCCCTATTGCTCCAACTAACATAATCCCCACTCACCAACCTACTTTAACCACCACTAAAGCAACTAAAACCACTGCCCTCTCGCTAAGACAAAGATACAGCCTACCGAAACTATATAACAATTCTTTAAAAATTGATGATACACCAAATACACATACATAAATGTAACAATTAGAGCATAAGAAGCAGTAGAGATGATGAAATTAGAAGGGGAAAAAAAAATAAGTTGATCACTCAACTTTTTGAGAATGGTGTCAAATTTAGTGGTATCAAATGCCGAGCAGTTAAGCTTCTCCACTCCAATACCTATGCAACCATTTTTTCAACAAATGCACTATTATTCATAAAAAAAATGGAAAAAATGAAAATAAAGAGAGAGGATGACCAGAAGTACCTTTGAATGTTCTAAACTCTGATGTATCTTCTGATACCTTGCTAATCTTTGCCAATACCTTCACCTTCTTGTCAACCCTAAAAATCACAATCAAAACAATCAGATGATATGGAAACAGGAGTTTAAAATTCAGATTAAAACGAAAAACCTTAGAAATTGAAGATGCGCCATTAATGGAAATTGAAGAGATTAAAAGAGGAGATAAAGGAACCATTTGGTTCATAAGGCCTAAGGCGGCGGTTGTTTTGTGTGGCTGCTGCCGCTGCTTCAAATCTTTCAAACCTAGATTCGCATAAAACTTTATAGTGTAAGATTTGAACAACTCAGATTAAAATTGCATTAACAATTCTAGATGAGACCTGAATAAATTAAATAATAAAATCCTAAAAAAATTCAAAACTTAAGTAGATTATCATAAAAGCTGGAATTTGAGAACTTAATAAATATCCCTACAGATTGCTCAATCGCAGCTTCTTTTTTCTTCGCCATTGATAATAAACTTCGAGATAGATTTAGTGAGAAGATGAGAAATGATAAATCGGAGAGGGGAAAGTTGAAAGGAGCAGGACGGTTAGGGTTTAGCAAAGCAATTTTTCTCTGTTAAAGGTGAGTAGATTCGACCCACATTGAAAAAAACCGAACACGTGCATGTCATGTGGTTTCTCGACGCGATTTTGAGTTGGGTTCAAGAAAGGACACAATAAAGTGTCGAAAAAACAAGGAAACTGATTTCTCCATTTAACGCTATACCATAGTGTCGAGGATATTGTGTCAAGAAAACACTCTATTTGTTGTAGTGAAAGGCCGACGTGACTTGTAACGTTGCGCGAGTTCTTGGCACCATTTGTGTTGCATCGAAAAGACTCTAAACACCCCATTTGTTCATTTATCACGAAACGTAAAATTGTCTCGAAATGAACGTAAAGCCATCCATATATTCGTTTCAAGTCACATGATTCCTTTTTAATGACCTCCCATTTGCAGCAAGAGGCAACCCATGGCTTCAAAGCTCGGGCCGCGACAAAGATTGAAAGTGTGTATTATGACCCTTAAGTTTGGCTGTTTTTGAGACATTATTTGACTTCTCCGGGATTGGTCATATTTTCTCCCGAAACATTCCTAGTAGTGTAGACGTGACTTGTAACACTGTGCGGGTGTTTGGCATCATAAGTGTTGCCTCGAAAAACCAATAAACACCTCATTTGTTCATTTCTCGTGAAACCCAAAATTGCCTCAAAATGAACGTAAAAGTATCTATATATTCTTTAAAGCCACTTGACTCCTTTCCAATGACCTACCATGTCCCTAGGAGGTATCCCATGGCGTTTGGAGCTCGGACCCCAAGAAAGTCCGAAAGCGTGTAGTATAAGCTTCAATTTTGGCTGTTTTTGGGACATTTCATATTTTCTCCCGAAACGTTCCTTGGAAGGCCGACGTGACTTGTAACGTTTCGCGGCTGCTTGTCACCATTTGTATTGCCTCGAAAAGACTATAAACATCGCATTTGTTCATTTCTCGTGAAACCTAAAATTGCCTTGAAATCCATTCATATATTCGTTTCAAGTAACATGACTTCTTTCCAATGACCGCCCATGGGCCTAGGAGGCAACCCGTGGCATTCGAAACTCAGGCCCGGAGAAAGTCTGAAAGCGTGTATTATACCCTTCAATTTTGGATGTTTTTGAGACATTTTATGACTTATCCTGGATTGGTCATATTTTCTCCCGAAACATTCCTAGTAGTTTCGACGTAACTTGTAACGTTGCGCGGGTGTTTGGCACCACTAGTGGTTCCTCGAAAAACCAATCAACACCCCATTTGTTCATTTTTCGTGAAACCCAAAATTGCCTTTAATTGAACGTAAAAAGCATCTATATATTCATTCAAAGCCACTTGACTCTTTTCCAATGACCTACCATAACCCTAGAAGGTATCCCGTGGCGTTCGGAGCTCGGACTCCGAGGAAGTCCGAAAGCGTGCATTATAACCTTCAATGTTGCCTCTTTTTGAGACATTATTTGACTTCTTGGGTATTGGTCATATTTTCTCGCGACATATTCGTAGTAGTGTAGATGTGACTTGTAACGTTGCGCGGGTGTTTGGCACCATTAGTGTTGCCTCGAAAAACCAATCAACACCCCATTTATTTATTTCTTATGAAACCGAAAATTGCCTCAAAATGAACATATAAAGATCGATATATTCATTAAAAGCCACTTGACTCCTTAGGAGCTATCCCGTGGCGTTCGAAGCTCGGACCCCGAGAAGTCCGAAAGCGTGTAGTATAACCTTCAATTTTGGTTGTTTTTATGACATTTCATATTTTCTCCTGAAACGTTCCTTGGAAGGTCGACGTGATATATAAAGTTGCGCAGCTGCTTGTCTCCATTTCTGTTGCCTCGAAAAAACCCTAAACACCGCATTTGTTCATTTCTCGTAAAACCTAAAATTGCCTCGAAATGAACGTAAAGCCATTCATATATTCGTTTCAAGTCACATGACTCCTTTCCAATGACCTCCCATGCCTCTAGGAGGCAACCCGTGGCATTCGGAGCTCGGGCCGCGATAAAGTCTGAAAGCGTGTATTATGACCTTTAATTTTGGTTGTTTTTGAGACATTATTTGACTTCTCCGGGATTGGTCATATTTTCTCCCGAGACGTTCCTAGTAGTGTAGACGTGACTTGTAACGTTGCGCGAGTGCTTGGCACCATTTGTGTTGCATCGAAAAGTCTCTAAAATCCTAATTTATCATGTCTCGGGAATCCTAAAATTGCCTCGAAATAAACGTAAAAGCATCTATATATTCATTCAAAGCCACTTGACTCCTTTCCAATGACCTACCATGTCCATAGGAGGTATCTCGTGGCGTTCGGAGCTCGGACCCCGAGAAAGCCCGAAAGCGTGTAGTATACCCTTCAATTTTGGTTGTTTTTGAGACATTTTATGACTTTTACGGGTTTCGTCATATTCTCTCCCGAAACATTCCTTGTAGTTTCGACGTGACTTGTAACGTTGCGCGGGTGTTTGGCTCCCTTACTATTCCCTCGAAAAACAAATAAACACCCCATTTGTTCATTTCTCGTGAAACCCAAATTTGCCTCAAAATGAACGTAAAAGCATCTATATATTCATTAAAAGCTACTTGACTCCTTTTCAATGACTTACCATATCCCTAGGAGGTATCCCGTGGCGTTTGGAGCTCGGACCCACGGAACGTCCGAAAGCGTGTAGTATAACCTTCAATTTTGTCTGTTTTTGGGACATTTCATATTTTCTCCCAAAACGTTCCTAGGAGGCCGACGTGACTTGTAACGTTACGCTGCTGCTTTTCACCATTTGTGTTGCCTTGAAAAGACTCTAAAAGGCCCATTTGTTAATTTCTCGTGAAACCTAAAATTGCCTTGAAATGAACGTAAAGCCATCCATATATTCGTTTCAAGTCACATGACTCCTTCCCAATGACCTCCAATGGCACAAGGAGGCAACCCTTAGCGTTCGGAGCTCAGCCCCCGAGAAATTCTGAAAGCGTGTATTATCACCTTCAATTTTGGTTGATTTTTGAGACATTTTTGGACTTCTCCAGGCCGTGTCGACGTGACTTGTAACGTTGCGTTGGTGCTTGGCACCATTTGCATTGCCTTGAAAAGCATCTGAACACCCTATTTGTTCATTTCTCATGAAACCCAAAATTACCTCGAAATGAACGTAAAGGCACGCATATATTCGTTTCAAGCCACATGACTCCTTTCCAATGACCTCCCAAGTCGGTAGGAGACATCCCGTGGCGTCCATAGCTCAGGTCCCGGGAAAGTCCGAAAGCGTGTAGTATAATCTTCAATTTTGGTTGTTTTCGGGACATTTCATATTTTCTCCCGAAACATTCCTTGGAAAGCCGACGTGACTTGTAACGTTGTGCGGCTGGTTGTCACCATTTGTGTTGCCACGAAAAGACTCTAAACACCGCATTTGTTCATTTCTCGTGAAATCTAACATTGCCTTGAAATGTACGTAAAGCCATCCATATGTTTGTTTCAAGTCACACAACTCCTTTCCAATGACCTCCAATGGCCCTAGGAGGCAACCCGTGGCGTTCGGAGCTCAGGCCCGAAGAAGTCTGAAAGCGTGTATTATACCCTTCAATTTTGGCTGTTTTTGAGACATTTTATGACTTTTCCGAAGTTGGTCATATTTTCTCCCGAAACACCCCATTTGTTTATTTCTTATGAAATCGAAACTTGCCCCAATATGAACGTAAAAACATCTATATTGAAATATTCAATAAAAGCCACTTGACTCCTTTCCAATAACCTCCCATGCCCCTAGGAGGCCACCCGTGGCGTTCGGAGCTCAGGCCCGAGAAGTCCGAAAGAGTGTATTATACCCTTCAATTTTGGCTCTTTTTGAGACATTATTTGACTTCTCTGGGATTGGTCATATTTTCACCCGAAATATTCCTAGTAATGTAGACGTGACTTGTAACTTTGCGCGGGTGTTTGGCTTCCTTAGTGTTACCTCGACAAACAAATAAACACCCCATTTGTTTGTTTCTCGTTAAACCCAAATTTGCCTCAAAATGAACGTAAAAACATCTATATATTCATTAAAAGCCACTTGACTCCTTTCCAATGACCTATCATGTCCACAGGAGGTATCCCGTGGCGTTCAGAGCTCGGACGCCGAGAAAGTCCGAAAGCGTGTAATATAACCTTCAATTTTGGCTGTTTTTGGCACATTTAATATTTTCTCCCGAAACGTTCCAAGGAAGGCCGACGTGACTTGTAACGTTGCACGAGTGCTTGGCACCATTTGTGTTGCATCCAAATGACTCTAAACACCTCATTTGTTCATGTCTCGTGAAACCTAAAATTGCCTCGAAATGAACCTAAAAGCATCTATATATTCATTAAAAGCCACTTGACTCCTTTCCAATGACCTACCATGTCCCTAGGATTATCCTGTGGAGTTTGGAGCTCGGACCCCGAGAAAGTCCGAAAGCGTGTAGAATAACCTTCAAATTTGGCTGTTTTTGGGACAATTCATATTTTCTCCTGAAACGTTCCTTGGAAGGCCGACGTGTCTTGAAACGTTGCGCGGCTGCTTGCCACCATTTGTGTTGCCTCGAAAAGACTCTAAACACTGCATTTGTTCATTTCTCGTGGAACCTAAAACTGCCTCGAAATGAACGTAAAGCCATCCATATATTCGTTTCAAGTCACATGACTCCTTTCCAATGACCTCCCATGGCCCTAGGAGGCAACCCGTGGCCTTCGAAGCTCAGGCCTCGAGAAGTTCGAAAGCGTGTATTATACCCTTCAATTTTGGTTGTTTTTGAGATATTTTATGACTTTTCCGGGCTTGGTCATATTTTCTCCCGAAACATTCCTAGTAGTTTCGACGTGACTTGTAACGTTGCGCAGGTGTTTGACACCATTAGTGTTGCCTCGAGAAACCAATCAACACTCCATTTGTTCATTTCTTATGAAACTCAAAATTACCATAAAATGAACGTAAAAGCATCTATACATTCATTAAAAGCCACTTGACTCCTTTCCAATAACCTACCATGTCCTTGGAGGTATCATGTGGCGTTCGGAGCTCGGACCCCGAGAAATTTCGAAAGCGTGTAGTATAACCTTCAATTTTGGTTGTTTTTGGGACATTTCATATTTTCTCCCGATACGTTCCTAGGAAGGCCAACGTGACTTGTAACGTTGCGCCGCTGCTTGTCGCCATTTGTGTTGCCTTGAAAAGACGCTAAAAGGCCCATTTGTTCATTTCTTGTGAAACCTAAAATTGCCTTGAAATGAACGTAAAGCCTCTAAACACCACATATGTTCATTTGTCGTGAAACATAAAGGCATCCACATATTCGTTCCAAGCCACACGACTCCTTTCCGATGACCTCCCATATCTCTTGGCGGCATTCTGTGGTGTTTAGAGCTCGGTCCCCGAGAAAGTCGGAAAGCGTGTATTATAACCTTCAATTTTGGTTGTTTTTGGGACATTTTATGACTCTTCCGGGCTTGGTCATTTTTAATCCCGAAACAATCCTAGTAGTGTCGACGTGACTTGTAACGTTGCGCGAGTGTTTCGCACCATTAGTGTTGCCTCGAAAAACCAATCACCACCCCATTATTCATTTCTCGTGAAACCCAAAATTGCCTTAAAATGTACGTTAAAGCATCTATATATTCATTAAAAGCCACTTGACTACTTTCCAATGACCTACCATGTCCCTAGGAATTATCCCTAGCTCGGACCCCGAGAAAGTCCGAAAGCATGTAGTATAACCTTCAATTTTGGCTGTTTTTGGGACATTTCATATTTTCTCCCGAATGTTCCTAGGAAGGTTGATGTGGCTTGTAACGTTGCGCGGGTGCTTGTCACCATTTGTGTTGCCTCGAAAAGACTTTAAGCACCCCATTTGTTCATTTCTCGTGAAACCTAAAATTGCCTTGAAATGAACGTAAAGCAATCCACATATTCGTTTCAAGTCACATGAATCATTTCCAATGACCTCCCATGGCCCTAGTAGGCCACCCGTGGCGTAAAGAGCTCGGCCCCCGAGAAAGTCCGAAAGCGTGTATTATAACCTTCAATTTTGGCTGTTTTTGAGACATTTTTGGACTTCTCCGGGCCTGGTCATATTTTTTTCCGAAACATTCCTTGGAGTGTCGACGTGACTTGGAACGTTGCGCGGGTGCTTGTCACCATTTGTGTTGCCTCGAAAACACTCTAAACACTCCATTTGTTCATTTCTCGTGAAACCAAAAATTGCCTTGAAATGAACGTAAAGCAATCCACATATTCGTTTCAAGTCACATGAATCCTTTCAATGACCTCCCATGGCCATAGGAGGCCACCCGTGGCGTTCAGAGCTCGGCCCCCGAGAAAGTCCGAAAGCGTGAATTATAACGTTCAATTTTGGCTGTTTTTGAGAAATTTTTGGACTTTTCCGGGCCTGGTCATATTTTTTTCCAAAACATTCCTTGGAGTGTCGACGTGACTTGTAACGTTGCGCGGGTGCTTGGCACCATTTGCATTTCCTCGAAAAGCCTCTGAACACCCTATCTGTTCATTTCTCATGAAACCCAAAATTACCTTGAAATGAACGTAAAGGCATCCATATATTATTTTCAAGCCACATGACTCCTTTCCAATGACCTTCCAAGTCGCTAGGAGGCATCCCGATGCGTCCATAGTTCAGGTCCCGAGAAAGTCCCAAAGCGTGTATTATAACCTTCAATTTTGGCTGTTTTTGTGACATTTTTGGACTTCTACGGGCTGGTCACATTTTCTCCCAAAACGTTCCTAGGAAAGCCTATGTGGCATATAGCGTTGCCAGCATGCATGGCCCCATTTGTGTTTCTTGGAAAAGCGTCTAAGTATCCTATATTTTCATTTGTCTTGAAATGAAAAATTGACATGAATTGAACATAAACGCATCTACATATTCGGTCGAAGACACAGGACTCCTTTCCAATGACCTCCCATATCTCCAGGCGGCATCTTGTGGTGTTCGGAGCTCGGGCACCGAGAAAGTTTGAAAGCGTGTATTATGACCTTTAATTTTGGTTGTTTTTGAGACATTATTTGAATTCTCCGGGATTGGTCATATTTTCTCCCGAGACGTTCCTAGTAGTGTAGACGTGACTTGTACTGTTGCGCGAGTGCTTGGCACCATTTGTGTTGCATCGAAAAGAATCTAAGCACCTAATTTGTTCATGTCTCGGGAAACCTAAAATTGCCTCGAAATGAACGTAAAATCATTTATATATTCATTAAAAGCCACTTAACTCCTTTTCAATGACCTACCATGTCCCTAGGAGGTATCCCATGGCGTTCGTAGCTCGGACACCGAGAAAGTCCGAAAGCATGTAGTATAACCTTCAATTTTGGTTGTATTTGGGACATTTCATATTTTCTTTCGAAACGTTCCTTGGAAGGCCAACTTGATTTGTAACATTGCGCATCTGCTTGGCACCATTTGTGCTGCCTCGAAAAGACTCTAAACACCACATTTGTTCATTTCTCGTGAAACCTAAAATTGCCTCGAAATGAACGTACAGCCATTCATATATTCGTTTTACGTCACATGACTTCTTTCCAATGACCTCACATGGCCCTAGGAGGCAACCCGTGGCGTTCGGAGCACAGACCCCGAGAAGTCTGAAAGCGTGTATTATACCCTTCAATTTTGGCTCTTTTTGAGACATTATATGACTTCTCAGGGATTGGTCATATTTTCTCCTGAAATATTCCTAGTTGTATTGACGTGACTTATAACGTTGCGCGGGTGTTTGGCCCCTTTAGCGTTGCCTCGAAAAACAAATAAACACCCCATTTGTTCATTTCTCGTGAAACCTAAATTTGCCTCAAAATGAACGTAAAAGCATCTATATATTCATTAAAAACCACTTGACTCCTTTCCAATGACCTACCATGTCCCTAGGAGGTATCCCGTGGCGTTCGGAGCTCGGACCCCAAGAAAGTCCGAAAGCGTGTAGTATAACCATCAATTTTTGCGGTTTTTGGGACATTTCATATTTTCTCCTGAAACATTCCTTGGACTGCCGACGTGACTTGTAACGTTGCGCGAGTGCTTGGCGCCATTTGTGTTGCCTCGAAAAAACTCTAAACACCGCATTTCTTCATTTCTCGTGAAACCTAAAATTGCCTCAAAATGAATGTAAAACCATCCATATATTCGTTTCAAGTCACATGACTCCTTTCCAATGACCTCCCATGGCTCTAGGAGGCAACCCTTGGCCTTCGGAACTCCGGCCGCGAGAAAGTCGGAAAGCGTATATTATGACCTTCAATTTTGGCTGTTTTTGAGACATTATTTGACTTCTCCGGGATTGGTCATATGTTCTCCCGAGAAGTTCCTAGTAGTGTAGACATGACTTGTAATGTTGCGCGGGTGCTTGTCACCATTTGTGTTGCCTCGAAAACACTCTAAACACCCCATTTGTTCATTTCTCGTGAAACCAAAAATTGCCTTGAAATGAACGTAAAGCAATCCACATATTCGTTTCAAGTCACATGAATCCTTTTCAATGACCTCCCATGGCCATAGGAGGCCACCCGTGGCGTTCAGAGCT
This sequence comes from Beta vulgaris subsp. vulgaris, assembly GCF_026745355.1. Taxonomy (NCBI): domain Eukaryota; kingdom Viridiplantae; phylum Streptophyta; class Magnoliopsida; order Caryophyllales; family Amaranthaceae; genus Beta; species Beta vulgaris. The sequence goes on along the minus strand of NC_079202.1, from coordinate 3,737,105 downwards.
CGGCCCCCGAGAAAGTCCGAAAGCGTGAATTATAACGTTCAATTTTGGCTGTTTTTGAGAAATTTTTGGACTTTTCCGGGCCTGGTCATATTTTTTTCCAAAACATTCCTTGGAGTGTCGACGTGACTTGTAACGTTGCGCGGGTGCTTGGCACCATTTGCATTTCCTCGAAAAGCCTCTGAACACCCTATCTGTTCATTTCTCATGAAACCCAAAATTACCTTGAAATGAACGTAAAGGCATCCTATATTATTTTCAAGCCACATGACTCCTTTCCAATGACCTTCCAAGTCGCTAGGAGGCATCCCAATGCGTCCATAGTTCAGGTCCCGAGAAAGTCCGAAAGCGTGTATTATAACCTTCAATTTTGGCTGTTTTTGTGACATTTTTGGACTTCTACGGGCTGGTCACATTTTCTCCCAAAACGTTCCTAGGAAAGCCGATCTGGCATATAGCGTTGCCAGCATGCATGGGCCCATTTGTGTTTCCAGGAAAAGCCTCTAAATACCCTATATTTTCATTTGTCTTGAAACGAAAAATTGACATGAATTGAACATAAAGGCATCCACATATTCGCTCGAAGACACACGACTCCTTTCCAATGACCTCCCATATCTCCAGGCGGCATCTTGTGGTGTTCAGAGCTCGGGCACCGAGAAAGTCTGAAAGCGTTTATTATGACCTTTAATTTTGGCAGTTTTTGAGACATTATTTGACTTCTCCGGATCGGTCATATTTTCTCCCGAGACGTTGCTAGTAGTGTAGACGTGACTTGTACCGTTGCGCGAGTGCTTTGCACCATTTGTGTTGCATCGAAAAGAATCTAAACACCTAATTTGTTCATGTCTCGGGAAACCTAAAATTGCCTCGAAATGAACGTAAAATCATCTATATATCATTAAAATCCACTTGACTCCTTTCCAATGACCTACCATGTCCCTAGGAGGTATCCCGTGGTGTTCGTAGCTCGGACCCCGAGAAAGTCCGAAAGGATGTAGTATAACCTTCAATTTTGGTTGTATTTGGGACATTTCATATTTTCTCCTAAAGCGTTCCTTGGAAGGCCAACTTGACTTGTAACATTGCGCAGCTGCTTGTCACCATTTGTGTTGCCTCGAAAAGACTCTAAACACCGCATTTGTTCATTTCTCGTGAAACCTAAATTGCCTCGAAATGAACGTAAAGCCATTCATATATTCGTTTTACGTCACATGACTTCTTTCCAATGACCTCACATGGCCCTAGGAGGCAACCCGTGGCGTTCGGAGCTCAGACCCCGAGAAGTCTGAAAGCGTGTATTATACCCTTCAATTTTGGCTCTTTTTGAGACATTATATGACTTCTCAGGGATTGGTCATATTTTCTCCTGAAATATTCCTAGTTGTATTGACGTGACTTATAACGTTGCGCGGGTGTTTGGCTCCTTTAGCGTTGCCTCGAAAAACAAATAAACACCCCATTTGTTCATTTCTCGTGAAACCTAAATTTGCCTCAAAATGAACGTAAAAGCATCTATATATTCATTAAAAACCACTTGACTCCTTTCCAATGACCTACCATGTCCCTAGGAGGTATCCCGTGGCGTTCGGAGCTCGGACCCCAAGAAACTCCGAAAGCGTGTAGTAAATCCTTTAATTTTGGTTGTTTTTGGGACATTTCATATTTTCTCCCGAAAAGTTCCCAGGAAGGCCGACGTGACTTGTAACATTGCGCGAGTGCTTGGCACCATTTGTGTTGCATCGAAAAGACTCCAAACACCTCATTTGTTCACGTCTCGTGAAACCTAAAATTGCCTCGAAATGAACATAAAAGCATCTATATATTCATTAAAGGCCACTTGACTCCTTTCCAATGACCCACCATGTCCCTAGGAGGTATCCCGTGGCGTTCGGAGCTCGGACCCCGAGAAGTCCGAAGCGTGTAGTATAACCATCAATTTTTGCGGTTTTTGGGACATTTCATATTTTCTCCTGAAACATTCCTTGGACTGCCGACGTGACTTGTAACGTTGCGCGAGTTCTTGGCGCCATTTGTGTTGCCTCGAAAAAACTCTAAACACCGCATTTCTTCATTTCTCGTGAAACCTAAAATTGCCTCAAAATGAATGTAAAACCATCCATATATTCGTTTCAAGTCAGATACTCCTTTCCAATGACCTCCCATGGCTCTAGGAGGCAACCCGTGGCCTTCGGAACTCCGGCCGCGAGAAAGTCGGAAAGCGTATATTATGACCTTCAATTTTTGCTGTTTTTGAGACATTATTTGACTTCTCCGGATTGGTCATATTTCTCCCGAGAAGTTCCTAGTAGTGTAGACATGACTTGTAATGTTGCGCGGGTGCTTGTCACCATTTGTGTTGCCTCGAAAACACTCTAAACACCCCATTTGTTCATTTCTCGTGAGACCAAAAATTGCCTTGAAATGAACGTAAAGCAATCCACATATTCGTTTCAAGTCACATCAATCCTTTCCAATGACCTCCCATGGCCATAGGAGGCCACCCGTGGCGTTCAGAGCTCGGCCCCCGAGAAAGTCCGAAAGCGTGAATTATAACGTTCAAATTTGGCTGTTTTTGAGAAATTTTTGGACTTTTCCGGGCCTGGTCATATTTTTTTCCAAAACATTCCTTGGAGTGTCGACGTGACTTGTAACGTTGCGCGGGTGCTTGACACCATTTGCATTTCCTCGAAAAGCCTCTGAACACCCTATCTGTTCATTTCTCATGAAACCCAAAATTACCTTGAAATGAACGTAAAGGCATCCATATATTATTTTCAAGCCACATGACTCATTTCCAATGACCTTCCAAGTCGCTAGGAGGCATCCCGATGCGTCCATAGTTCAGGTCCCGAGAAAGTCCGAAAGCGTGTATTATAACCTTCAATTTTGGCAATTTTTTGACATTTTTGGACTTCTACGGGATGGTCACATTTTCTCCCAAAACGTTCCTAGGAAAGCCGATCTGGCATATAGCGTTGCCAGCGTGCATGGCCCCATTTGTGTTTCCAGGAAAAGCCTCTAAATACCCTATATTTTCATTTGTCTTGAAACGAAAAATTGACATGAATTGAACATAAAGGCATCCAATTATCGCTCGAAGACACACGACTCCTTTCCAATGACCTCCCATATCTCCAGGCGGCATCTTGTGGTGTTCAGAGCTCGGGCACCGAGAAAGTCTGAAAGCGTGTATTATGACCTTTAATTTTGGCAGATTTTGAGACATTATTTGACTTCTCCGGGATCGGTCATATTTTCTCCCGAGACGTTGCTAGTAGTGTAGACGTGACTTGTACCGTTGCGCGAGTGCTTTGCACCATTTGTGTTGCATCGAAAAGAATCTAAACACCTAATTTGTTCATGTCTCGGGAAACCTAAAATTGCCTCGAAATGAACGTAAAATCATCTATATATCATTAAAATCCACTTGACTCCTTTCCAATGACCTACCATGTCCCTAGGAGGTATCCCGTGGTGTTCGTACCTCGGACCCCGAGAAAGTCCGAAAGGATGTAGTATAACCTTCAATTTTGGTTGTATTTGGGACATTTCATATTTTCTCCTAAAGCATTCATTGGAAGGCCAACTTGACTTGTAACATTGCGCAGCTGCTTGTCACCATTTGTGTTGCCTCGAAAAGACTCTAAACACCGCATTTGTTCATTTCTCGTGAAACCTAAATTGCCCCGAAATGAACGTAAAGCCATCCATATATTCGTTTTATGTCACATGACTCCTTTCCAATGACCTCCCATGGCCCTAGAAGGCAACCCGTGGCGTTCGGAGCTCAGGCCCCGAGAAGTCTTAAAGCGTGTATTATACCCTTCAATTTTGGCTCTTTTTGAGACATTATATGACTTCTCAGGGATTGGTCATATTTTGTCCAGAAATATTCCTAGTTGTATTGACGTGACTTATAACGTTGCGCGGGTGTTTGGCTCTTTTAGCGTTGCCTCGAAAAACAAATAACACCCCATTTGTTCATTTCTCGTGAAACCCAAATTTGCCTCAAAATGAACGTAAAAGCATCTATATATTCATTAAAAACCACTTGACTCCTTTCCAATGACCTACCATGTCCCTAGGAGGTATCCCGTGGCGTTCGGAGCTCGGACCCCGAGAAGTCTGAAGCGTGTAATATAACCATCAATTTTTGCGGTTTTTGGGACATTTCATATTTTCTCCTGAAACATTCCTTGGACTGCCGACGTGACTTGTAACGTTGCGCGAGTGCTTGGCGCCATTTGTGTTGCCTCGAAAAAACTCTAAACACCGCATTTCTTCATTTCTCGTGAAACCTAAAATTGCCTCAAAATGAATGTAAAACCATCCATATATTCGTTTCAAGTCACATGACTCCTTTCCAATGACCTCCCATGGCTCTAGGAGGCAACCCGTGGCCTTCGGAACTCTGGCCGCGAGAAAGTCGGAAAGCGTATATTATGACCTTCAATTTTGGCTGTTTTTGAGACATTATTTGACTTCTCCGGGATTGGTCATATGTTCTCCCGAGAAGTTCCTAGTAGTGTAGACATGACTTGTAATGTTGCGCGGGTGCTTGTCACCATTTGTGTTGCCTCGAAAACACTCTAAACACTCCATTTGTTCATTTCTCGTGAAACCAAAAATTGCCTTGAAATGAACGTAAAGCAATCCACATATTCGTTTCAAGTCACATGAATCCTTTCCAATGACCTCCCATGGCCATAGGAGGCCACCCGTGGCGTTCAGAGCTCGGCCCCCGAGAAAGTCCGAAAGCGTGAATTATAACGTTCAATTTTGGCTGTTTTTGAGAAATTTTTGGACTTTTCCGGGCCTGGTCATATTTTTTTCCAAAACATTCCTTGGAGTGTCGACGTGACTTGTAACGTTGCGCGGGTGCTTGGCACCATTTGCATTTCCTCGAAAAGCCTCTGAACACCCTATCTGTTCATTTCTCATGAAACCCAAAATTACCTTGAAATGAACGTAAAGGCATCCATATATTATTTTCAAGCCACATGACTCCTTTCCAATGACCTTCCAAGTCGCTAGGAGGCATCCCGATGCGTCCATAGTTCAGGTCCCGAGAAAGTCCCAAAGCGTGTATTATAACCTTCAATTTTGGCAATTTTTTGACATTTTTGGACTTCTACGGGATGGTCACATTTTCTCCCAAAACGTTCCTAGGAAAGCCGATCTGGCATATAGCGTTGCCAGCGTGCATGGCCCCATTTGTGTTTCCAGGAAAAGCCTCTAAATACCCTATATTTTCATTTGTCTTGAAACGAAAAATTGACATGAATTGAACATAAAGGCATCCACATATTCGCTCGAAGACACACGACTCCTTTCCAATGACCTCCCATATCTCCAGGCGGCATCTTGTGGTGTTCAGAGCTCGGGCACCGAGAAAGTCTGAAAGCGTGTATTATGACCTTTAATTTTGGCAGA